>NW_024580672.1:7302733-7382316 GCF_017639235.1 Corvus kubaryi
GGAGGGAGCGGCGGAGGGCGGCGCCGCCGGGGCCGGGCTCAGCCCACACGGCGCGGCCCTATCGGCGGTGCCGCCGCCCGCCCGGCCCCGCGCAGCGCCGGCCTTGAGCCTCCCGGCCCGGCGTCATTCAGCGTTTCCGCAGCAGTACTGTATGGTGTGAATCCCCCTGCGCTCCCGGGCTCCATTTCCAGAAGCCTTGCAGCCTCGAGAACGGCGCCCGTAGATTTGCTTCCCTGCCCTCCTGGTCTTCTGCATCTGCTCCGCCTCTGGGGCCTCCGGAGCCCGCACCATGCCGGCCTGCGAGGGTTCCGCCCTGGCCCCCGCAGCGGGCTCCATGCAGAAAGCGGCAGCGGCAGCAGCGAGGAGGGCGGCGGTGCCGCCTCGCCCGCCCGGCGCTCCCCGTGGCCGGAGCGGTGCCGGACACCTGCCCGGTGCCTCCGGTGCCGGACACCTGCGCCTCGGGCACGCCCGTCCTTCCAAAGGGCCCTACAGCGCTGACAGCGATCGCTGCTGCTCTTGCACGCACAGATCATCCATCCGTCATCTTCGAGCATTGTCTAAACGTATCAAACCTAGTACAAATGGGCTTAAGTTGCAGGCGCGGTTACCATCACAGCTTCCTGCAAACCTGTTTCATCTTCATGCTCTGCGGCCACTAATTGGCAGGCACTGCATTGCACAGCTACGATTTCCCAGGGAAGCGTGTCTGTGGTCAGGGGATGTGTGACCGGGCTTGCAAAAACTTGGACAAAATTCAATCCTTTAAAATAAATATTCGTGTTACTCTGCCCAGGCCCGTAGTAATATCCATAGAATAATACAGAAACCTGATACTAAATACACAGTACTAGAGCAAGAGGGCATCAAGAACAGAAGTGTTTCTGTTTATTTAGAAAGCATTAAGATTTTAATTGAAAAATCATTGAAGTTTTTGTAGCACCTCCGTGTTGATATGTGGATATGTCACTAGATACAGAGATACTATGTGACTCTTTGCATTCCTGGACCCCACTTCTTAGAATTGTTTGATTTTAAAGAACTTGGGTGGCAAAAATCATTGCTTGGTGATTCACTTGAGTTTTTTGTCAAATTAATTACAAGTTACTCTTTCCTCCTAGGGGAAAACCCAAATTATAAAATGCCACAATCGCTGCTGTCAAAAGTAGTGATTATATACTAACCTAGGCTAAATTGAAAGCAGCATAAAATAGGATATGTAAAGGGATCCTGTAATTTACCATGGTATAGTTCATTTACATTATTTTAAAGATGCAAACTGCATTTCAGGCAATTGTTTGGCTGGGATAATGATTCCAGGGAGAATTCTTTGTCAGCATGTATCCATTTCAGCTCCAAAGAAATGTCCAGATATGAATTTTCTCTCATAAAATGTGTAGATCTGTTTGAAGACATTTCCTATTCTTCTGTATGTACAGACCACTCAAGTAAACAAAGACTTTGTATTAAATATGAATGCAGTTGTTGTTCCCAGCCCATTTCCGGACATGTTTTCCAAGAAGCTTCTGCATTTGCTGCTATGCAGTGCAGCTCTCCCTGAGAGCAGTCAGCCCAGCTACAGCTTGCTCTGAAGTGAAAGCAGCAGAGCTGTAGAAAGATTTGTGAATTTTCCTGTGCAGTGTCTAGCAAGTTACAGAGTTGGCTGCAGAAAGGCACTGCATAACTGTTCTCTTACTTATTCTAATTTAAGCACTTTCCTGCATTTACTTTATTTAATAGGTATTCATATTAAACCATAGCATATAGATGCAACTAAATTAGTAAAAAATAAGGAAACTGGGGCAACGTTCTGCATTTCAGAAGGAAGATGCCTGCATTTTCCCATATGTACCAAGCAGTGTACCAAGGAGAACAGATGCCTGGGACAGAAGTAGAGACAAGAAACCCATAGATACTTAGCAGCATAATAAATCATTAGTGTCCACATCTGGTTTTGGCATTGCAGTAACCTTTTAAACGCTTTTTTTTCTGTAACTACCTGCAATCTTTCTTTTCCATAAAATACATGGATTTGTGTTGATACCCTAAGCCTTTTCCTTCTCAATCCACTGCCTCTTTTCATCACCTATCAAATACGTGGGTGCTAGAATCTCTAATGCTACTCAGAGCAGCAGCTGTACTAACCTTTATCTTAAGCTCTGAAGCACCAGCTCCAGCAATCCCTCCACATATTCAGACAAGCACACAGACACTTAAATGAGACACAAAAGGTGTGTGGGGGGGAGATGTTACTGAGGCTCTCCAAATTCTTGTAGAAACCAGAAGTTCTAATATGTAACACTGGTTTGTTGGGATTTTTAGAAGGAGGAAAAGGGTGGAAGAGGGAAAGAAGGGAAAAGAAGGGAAGAAGAAAAGAAGGGAAAAGAACAGTTACCAGGTACTAACATCTTTGCTGTGATGCTGATGGTTGTGGTTTATTCTTCCTCTCACCAGAACCACTCTGAGTCATTTTTATAAGTTTGCTAACACACTTTTACACCTTTCTTTTTCTTCCCTGGTCTGCAGTTTCAGGTTACATCTGAATTTACTATATATAGTGCTATGTATGTATGTTAGATACTATTTCTTGTTTCTCTTTGTTACCCCCAAAGTCACTTTTACAGAGACAGGTCCGCATTTTTTATTTTTTTAAACTAAGCATCAATGCGTTGTTCATAGATGCTCCAGTCCCCAGGCCATTCCCATCTCTGTTGCCATGTGTGTAGCCTGTAACATGGCATTGCTCTTGCCAGCAACAGGCTGTAGGCTTTGCACTGGCTTTGCATGGCCTCAGGACCAAGGCTTGCCAGGTCTGCTCAGTTTGACCTTGTCTTGACCTGCCTGCAGCTTTCTTTTGCTTGGCACAACTGTGACAGCAGCTTCTTGAACTGACTGCCTCTATCTAATTTGATTTGCGAAAGGATAGCTGTGGGTTTATGTAGAGAGCAGCAACAAACATTTCCTGCAGATGGGATATTTAGTACTCTTAGACAACGGCATAGTGCAGAAAAACACAGGCCTGGTACAGCAGCAGAGACCTCGTGGTGTGGAGGCACAGGAGGAAGGAGTGCAGGCAGGGGCGATAAGGGTGTGTGTGTGTTATGTGGGTGACACAACACCAATAAAACAGGAGCCTACAGCGTGGCACAGAATCGTGCAAAGATGCATCAGCAGAGGCAGGAGGGGCAAATGACCCTTCCCTAGCCTATGCATGATAACTAGGGGACACGTCAGCCCATATTAGCCTGAAATATTCTCCTTATCATGGATGTCCCTGCCTTTGAACATAGTAAACGCTGGGAGCATTAGGAGCTGTTGCCATATTCTCCACAACACAAAGTAATACACGGCACAGAGCCAGGCTGAAAAAGAGCAGCTTAGTGACTCAAGTTTCATTTCTTCAGCTGCAGACTGACTGCTCTGCTTTGGCAAAGCCAGGGAAAAGCTGAAGTTTCACTTTCTGTTTCCCAGTAATTTTCGTCACACATCACATGAGGGCTGGACTATATAAAATGCAAAGCATAACAGCAGTGGGCAGCACTCCTTTGGCTTTGAGGCTGCCTGAAGGCAAGTGAGCAGAGAAGGAAAACTATGAGGTAAGAGAGCAACCCAGTCTCTGAAAGATGCTTTTTTCTCTATGCCACGGGAAAATAATGCTTATTATTTACATAAATGTAAGCAGTGAGGGCCTTTGAGCATCCAAACAACAGAAAATATTTTACAGAATGTTTAGAGAAGAATCAAAATAAAATAAGGATGCTCTTGAATTTTGTCATGTTATTGCTTCTCCAATGATGTTCAGTCTCTGTGAATAGAACTGAAAGTCAGAAAAATTTTGTGCATGCAGTTCAGGGGTGAAATCCAGGCTGCAGATGATGCCCAGCCAAAGAGGTGTAATCTGTATCTCAAACCTGTGTTTGTGACATTCCTCTTTGATTTACCTCCTCATAATTTTGCTGTCTTTCCACTCACTCCTTTTTTTACCCAAAAGGCTTGATTATGCAGTTGAGCAGCAGCACACACTGTGCTCCACAGGCTGTTAGCTCTGCTAGGTGTTACAGGAGGGACAGCAAGGGAGTCTTTCTAAGAAATGAGGATTTGACTGAGAAGCCTCAGTAATAGAATTGTATGTCATTCTTTCTTTAAGGGAGAGCATAGTATGGACTAAAATGTCATTTCTGTGTTGTAAAAATATCCCCTTGATTGTGTGATAAAAGCCAGTCCGTGCACCCTCACAGGCACACAGGTAGGCTATGGCAGCAGGGGAAACCCAAATAACATTCTGCCCTGGTGGCTCGGAGGGAAGAAAAAGCCATTGAAAGATGGAGAGGGATTGTCCTGATTTCATCTGGTATGGAGTTAATTTCTTCTCACTAGCTGGTACAGTGCAGTCGTTTGGGTTCAGTATGCAAATTATGTTGAAAACACATGTTTTGTTTGTTGCTAAGTTGTGTTTATCCTAGTCAAGGATTTTTTTGTGTCTCATGCTCTGCCAGTGAGGAAGTACACAAAAACACTCGAGAGAGCACAGCTGGGACAGGTGATCTGAACTAGCCAAAGGGATATTCCACATCACAGAACATCATACCCAGTATATAAACTGGGGGAGTTACCTGGAAAGGGGGCTGATTGGGGTGCAGGGAGAGAGTCTAGCATTGGACAGCAGGTAGTGAGCAATTGTACTGTGCACCACTTGTTTTTCTGTAAGTTTTATATTTTCCTTTTATCATCATTATTAATTACTATTATTATTATATTTTATTTTGTTTCTGTTATTAAAAATTATTAAATTCTGATCTTAACCTACAATTTTTACTTTTGATTCTCCTCCTCGTTCCACAAGTGGGGGATGGGGGGAGGAGATGAGTGAGAAGCAGCATCATGCTTAGTTGCCAGCTGGGCTTAAACCACAACAGGCATAAAGGGGTATTAAGGACCAGTTGTATGTCAACAGGGTCTGGTTAATAAGGGTGTGTGAGTGTGTGTGTCTAGGGGTGAGAGAGAAGCTCCCTAACCAGCCACTGGATGTCCAGAGCCAGCACCCGAGGAGCCATAGGGTTAGTGAGTGTGTGGTCTGGACCAGCAAGTGGAATGGGGTTGCACACTCATGGGCTGGACATCCAAGTGCCAGCCACTGAAGAGACTGGTGAGATCTGGGAGCCAGTTCCTGGATACATTAACCATATAACCCGTATAACCATAACATAAGAATGGTGCTATGATCTAACATACAAGGATTTAAAAATGCAGGAAATTCAAAATTAAATTTGTAACACAAATCATAACATGTACAAAGGTTTAGAAAAGGCACTAAATCACATTCTCTATAGTTTAGGAGAATCTTATATGATTATGTCCTTTGGGTAAGCTTCAGCAATTGTTCCCAGCGCAGGACATATGTTCCTGAGGCCCAAGGCTGTGCCAGCTTTACTACAGAGGGCAGCCCTCCACTTTAACACCACAGCAACATCTGTTCCTATGTAAGAGATGCCCTCATACACTGGCAAGAAGAATTACTAAAATCACTATTCAGCACTTTAGACCTAGGGCTCTCTACAGCTTTGGCTTGTTTAAAGTAATGGGGACTAAGGTCACCAGGTAGGGTATTGACTGCCTTTAAAGTACATCATGCCTGGATTTAAAACAAGAATAGCAAAAAGCAAATGGGATGTAAACAACTTTTTCTTTGATTTCTTCTAGTACCATTTCCAAGAATTCCTTGAAGACTTCCCTGCTGCAGTTAGAATGTCATTTTACATGGACTTTGCTGAAGCAGCATGTAAGTCTTGAGGCCCTAGAGGAAACAATAGTTGATCATATCAAGTTTGTCAACGAATCCAACATTACAGATTATAATTTATTCTCCTATGTATGTCACCTAAAGAATTCAAATGAGGAAGCCCTGAGAAATCTCAAAAAAGCTGAAGAAGCTATTCAAAAACATCCCCCAGGTGAAATTGCCAGGAGAAGTCTTGTTACCTGGGGGAACTATGCCTGGGTCTATTACCACATGCAGAGATATGAAGAAGCTCAAACTTATGTAAGCAAAGTGGAAAACACCTGCAAAGAGCTTTCAGGTACTGCTCATGGGAAGATTCAGCTTCCAGAGATCTGTGCTGAGCAAGGATGGGCATCATTACGTTTTGGGTCTGATTACTACGAGAGGGCAAAGAATTGCTTTGAAAAAGCTCTGGAGAGTGAGCCCGATAACCCAGATTTTTATACTGGCTATGCAATAGCAATGTATCGCTTGGAAAATTTGGCTTTTTGGTATTGTGAAGAGGTGAGACCATGCCTTGAGGTCCTGCAGCGGGCAGTGGAACTGAATCCAAAGAACACTTCCCTTCTGGCATTACTTGCATTACAACTTCAGCAATTGAAACGAGCTAATGAAGGGGAGAGGTACATTGAGGAGGCACTGAAGATAACCCCTGATTTTCCTTTTTTCCTGCGGTATGCTGCTAAGTTTTACAGAAAGAAAGGAGAAGTGGACAAGGCAGTGGAGATTTTGAAAAAGGCCCTACCACTGACACCAAAGTCTGTCTTTCTGCATCACCAACTAGGACTCTGCTACAAATTCAAGATATTTCAATTGAAAAAGACAAGATGTACACCTCAACAGGAAGTGGAGAATCTCATCCAGCTTGCCATTTTTCATTTCAAAACAGTGATAGACAAAAGGCCAACATTTATTTCTGCCCATACTGACCTAGCAAACACATATACACAATGCAAGAGGTATGAAGAAGCTGAAGAGATATTTCAGGAAGTGCTCCAGAGAAATTATCTATCCTGTGGTGAAAAACAAGAAATCTACTTCCATTATGGCAATTTTCAGCGTTTTCACATGAAGTCAGAATCGAAAGCCATCAAGTATTACATAGAAGGTCTGAAAATGGAAAAAGATTCTTTTGGAAGAAGAAAGTGCAGGGAAGCTGTGGAGACGTTGTTGAAACAAAAGATTGAGAGCCGTTTAGGAGATGCCGCAGATATTGGTACACTTGGACTCGTTCATAACCTAAATGGTGAGAAACAAAAAGCAATTGAATGCTATAAGAAAGCCATTACTTTGGATCCCAACAATGAAGAATATCGGAATGCATTATTTGAACTACAACTTTCCATCTCAAGCTAAAGATCCCAAAAATCCTATGTACCGAAAAATCTCCTAAAGCAAGGACATTTCAACAGATTCTCAAAACTTTTTTGCTGGGTTTTTTTTCATTTGAAGGTAGACATTATGACCCAATGAAACACAGGTGGCATCACTTTCTAGTCATAATGTAGAAACTGCAGACAACAATTGTTTATTTGTTCATTCACTAATAGAGAGCATGCTTGGATAACTATATAATATATATGATATATATTTATAGCTAATCTAACTTACTCTTCAATGATAACATGGGTATAGATGTTGTATTTAAGTGATGATCTGTAGAACAGAGAACTTCTAACCTGAAAATCAGATATTACTGTCTACTGAGAAAAAGGTAAAGGAATCGTATTGTTGTATTTTGTCTGTACACTTGAAGGGCATGCTTATACACAAATAGAATTCCTCAAGGTTTTTTAAGTATTTCAAAAATATCTTTTGTAGAAGAAACTTTAGTTGAAGGCTTGTTCAGTTTACTACCTTGTATGCTGTTTAATTATGAAAACTAATTATTTAGTTTAATTTAGAACTTTAATTATTTAGCTGGTCCGCTGGAAAGCTTACAGAATGTGTATTATTGTTGTGAACTACTAAAGTCTATTGAATCCCTCAACTGCTGCTTCTGGGTATCTCTCTGATGATCAGCCTTCATGTTAGTAGATTAAGTAAAGAGAAATAGCCATTCAAAAAAGTAAGAAGGATTGAGTTTTGGCAGGATATGAAAGGCTGAGGAGACAGCCCCTTTATTTTCCCGGAGCTCTCAGCAAAGCTGGCTTCAGGGGCATTGCGCCAAAGAATTAAACTATGCACAAAACAGCATCAGTCTAGTTTACCGAAAACACCCTATCAGGAACCACAACAGCAAACATCCGGAGAAGAAGGAAAGGCAGCCTTTGAGTTGCCAAAGAGAGGGCTGTGGCCATGCTAGTGAAACAAGCCAGGGATAGCAAACACACACAAGAAATGACCTGAACTGGACCTTGAGGGCAGAGCACAGCCAGAGCAGAATTGGGTGAGCACCACAGAGCAGGGCAGGGGAACATAAGGGGCATGTGGAAAAAGGAGTGCGTGCCCACAGAGTCTACGTGAATGGAAGAAAGGGCTGAAATGACAGAATGGGTTGACAAGGTGATTATCTTCAGGTGTCCAACTAAAATTCAATATTCTTTGCAACACCCTGGCCTAACTCCTCAGGAACATACCTTTGTTTGATAGACCATAGTACTCAGGAAAAAGTAACGCTGCACTTCCAAAACACTTCTGAGCCCTAGCCACTAGTGTAGCATGAAGCAAACTGGTGACAGAGTCCATCAGGAAGAATGTGCACCTTAGTTTCTAGCCATCCTGGAGCATTCTTGCACCTGCAACAGCACCCCTGTACAGACAGGATGACAAGCCATGAAGGAGTGCAAAACACCAATGCCAGATCACAAAATATCAATAAGCCTCTTCCCTCTCAGCTCTCCATCAGAGAATCTTTCATAATACAAGCAAAAGCAATCAAGTGTACATAATGACAAACACCCTTTACCTAAGAAAGAGCTGGAGCAAAACCCACCCTTGTTTCCCAGCCACCTGCCAGCTCCTCTTTTACAAACAAAGGCAACCCTACCTAGGGAAGGAGAGGTGAGGATGGGGAACAGGAAGGTCTGGGAACAGTTCTGACAGACCACTCCTGAAAGCTGGCTGGAACAACAGCGAGGAACTAGTGACTACCTACATTGGTGTGCCCAGCTATGGGGATGAAAGGGTACGTTAGACCACCTCACTGGCTTTGTGAATCCTGAGGGCTTCTAACCTCAGCACCATTGCTATCTAAACTCTACTGAGGGCATAGAAGGTGGAGGGCAGCAGGGAAGAATTTGAGGAGGAGATGGCGCAGGTTCTCAAAGCCATGGCCCATCTATTCTCCTCTCCACATTCTGCCACCAGGACATCTTCTGGAATAAGAACCTATAAAAAAAGCTATAAATTATTTTGGGAAAAAAAAGGTGAGCCTGAATTTTTATGAAGAGTCATAGCAGCTCGATCTGCACAGTGAAGAAACTGACTGTGCGACATAGCAAAGCAAAAAGCGTATTTGTTGTGCCTCACCTCTTTTGTACTCTGGAGGAGTGCTCTGGAACACAGTACTACCTGGGGATGCTTGTGCAAACACAGCCTTCTGGATTTTGCCCGTCTTGTAAATGAGGAGAAACGTTATTTCCCACGTGGGGGTGCTGCTGCATTGCCTGGCTTGTCGATACGGGGAGCAGGTTGAGCTCGAGCTTCGGGAGGTCGACAAAATGAAGCACACATTTTGGAGAGTCCAAATCCATTGGGCAAAACTAGAACTGCACAGAGGCTGAACACACCTCTCAATTCACACTCAATTATGAATACATCACTGGAGCCTATGCTAGCAGTGCAGGAAAAAAAATGAATGAAGATAACCCTTCAGGAAGTATTAATTTATGAATCAAAAGCAACTTCTAAAGTATATAGAAAAATTTACTGAAATGTACCAGAGTAATCACTAAAAAGAAGGTATCATTATTTATGGAGGCAAACCCCACTAAGGACTCTGCTATGCTGACCATGAAGTAGTGTTACAGTTTAAGTTAAACAAGCTCTTCCTTCTCACATAAATTTGTAACACATTAGAGAGCAGACAAGGAATTGTTGTGGCAGTATAAAATACATTCACCTTACAGTAACATAGCTTTTTTCTTTCAGGAGATAAATTATTATCCAAGCTGACAGGAAAGTTTAATGAATGCTTTTTCTGAAAAAAGAGTCATTTTTCAACAGAAGGTGCTTGACTTTTCCAATGTTGTTTTCACACAGCTTTTCAAGGTACAATTTATTAAATGTTCCAGATTATCGCTATAATATGAATAATTTGAAAATAATTATTATTTCCCCATTTCAAACCTCATGGAATGGAAACAGATGGGATAACTTCAGCAGCCATAAGCAGTTTCACTTACTTACACTGAATTTCCATCCACTGCACAGAACAGAACATAGTCCCAGGTAGGATATCTCCCATCTGAGATAGACTCTGTCGGACAGATGTCACCCCAAGTCCCACCACACTGTCCTGGGAAGAGCCAGACAGGCTCAGCAGTGCACTTCTCCAGCCGAGCTCATATCCATCAATGCTTGTATCCATCAAGGCTGGTGGAAACATAGAATTACAGAATCATTAAAGTTGGAAAAGACCCCTAAATCATCAAACATACAGTGTTAGTCTGGCAAATTTTTCACAGCTAGCTCGGGTGTCTTGGCTTATTCCCACACTGTGCCATGCCAGGAAATGTCCTCCATGGAGGACAGCCTGAATATTATGATCTCTGAAACAAAATGTTGCAGATACACTAAACCATTCTTCAAAAATATTGTAAGCCAGAGACTTCTATAATGCGTTGCTTGAAATATTTCACATGGCAGGATGAAGATGAACAGTTCATCTTGTGCTGTGTGGACCAAGAGCTAGAAGTTTGGCATGAGGCTTCACCAGCCTGGATTGTATTCTCATTTCTTCCACATGCAGGTCATTTCTCGTTACTCCTTCCTTCCTTCTGTTTGTTACTGGGGGCATTCATGACAGGGCTGATATTTCACAGTGTGTTTTATGCACAAAAATTATCATTCTGGTATATAAGCTCTTTTCCATTGGCATAAGTCAGAGCAGAAACAGTGTTAGAAAGCCCTGAAAGAACTTTACCATTCTCTACAAAAGGTCTGTATATAAAACCAGTTGAATGTTTGTTGCTAAATAAGATATTTAAAACAAGAAGTACTGCTTAAAAAACATAAAGAGAAAAGCCTATGAAAAAAATCTTGAAATAATAATAAAAAAAAGCTAATAATGTATTACATGGTATAGTTTACATTGATAAAAAAGCATATAGCATTATTCCAACAGGCTTTTACAATATGCAGTTCTGGCATGAAGAGCTGGTGATGTGTTGTGATGTCATAAACAAAGTAATTAAACTTCTGTAAATCTATTTACAGTGGTAATTAATAACTTATTCAAAATAACTTACATTTTTTGTTGCTCACACTATTCCTTTTTTAGTAACAAAATATTACATTAAGATCTAAAACATTATCTTCATCAATGCTAATTAATGAAAACACTTCATTTTTTTCCAAAAGTGCATATTTTTTCTAACTCATTAAGAAACACCCATGGATAATTTTTGTCTTTTTTATGAATATATGTTAGAAACAAAACTGGGGCCCAAGAGTCAATTTTCATGCTGAGCTGAAGAAAAGTTATATCGTTGGCTTTAAGAAGATTTTGCACTCCTCTCACTTATTCTGTGGTCTGTGCACATATATCGTGCTACTGGCTCTGACTACATTCCTGAAGCAGGGCAGTGAGAAATGCTTTATTTAAACGCAGGCAATTGAAGTCAAACAACTTTAATATATTTGAAATACACTTGGATAATAAAACTACTTGATACACATGCTATTCATATATATATATATATATATATGTTTGTGTATATATGTATAAATATATTATACCCCTATGGCTGTACTCTTGGTCTAAGTCAAATTGGTGAACATCAGTCTATGTTGCTTTCCCTTCCAAGGCACAGAGTGGAAAAGGACACCATGAGCAGCCACTGAACACTCTGCAGACTAACAAAACTATTGGTTAGGTGTTAATGAAAATTATTTGGACTCTGATAAATTTGTTAATGAACAGAATACAGCTTGATACAGCATTAAAACACTGAAACTATTTGTGTTTCCGGAATGTGAAGTTCCCCCATTGCTGACAATATTTTCACTCTGGAAATGTAGGAACATCCCAGTATTCATTAGACCATCACATCAGTAAGTTACTCCATGAGCTACATTCACTCCCTAGCTTCTGTGAAGCAGCCAATTGGAGTATATTCCTCACACAAGTTGCAGGAAATCACCAATCACAGCTCTTGTGTTCTAGCCATCAAGGAAAAGTGACCTGACAGCTCTGCAATGAGCAATTTGCACCACCTGAAGATACAGCTTCCAGCTCTGAAAAGAGACAGACTTGCCACTGCAATACACAGAAACAATTCTGCCAACATCCTCTCCCCTGTCAGCCTGTGGGGTGGGCAATCTCTCAGTCAGTTGGTTGCATGGACTCCAGATAGGTCCAAATTCTCTAACAGGTGCTGATTTTACAAGAGGAGGAGGCTCTGTGTTTGCAAACACAGGAATCTCTCAGGTTTCTTGGGCTGCCTTTGGGCTTCTTCCAACTAATGCAGCTAAAGCACATTTGTCTATCAGCATACCCAGTCCCCTGGCACAAATTTACTCCTCTTCAGATAGTAGAGCCACCACAGCACCTTTTCCACCCTCCAAGACAAGGACCAGCTGGAAGATCACACCCAGAATGCCACTGTTTAGAAATTCAAATTTTAAAGCTATACAGAAGAAAAAAAAATTTTTTTTTGCTGTAAAGGGCTTGGGAAAGCAAGTCTAAAGCCATATTTGAAATTAAATTGCAATGTATGTACAAAGTGCAGGCACATTGTAAAAATAAAGCTGCTCCAGAGATACTTTCAGCATAAATCAATTTCTTGCCAGATTTTCTTGAAAAACCAAAAGCAAAACAAACTGATTACTTTGGCATTTGAAGCAATGATTTGCAAAGAGTTTCATGCAGACTGACAAATGCAGAGATTTTTTCACAGTGTATGTGATTAGTCCATTGAAACACACTAGACCACAAAATGAAAAAGCTTATGTAATTAATATTTGTGAATGTAAATGTTATTGTTCACTTTTGGTGACTGATACCTGTGGAGTCAACATTGCATTTCAAGTAAATCTGTGAACACTTGTATATGCAAACCCTATTTTCAGTCTAGCTTTCTTCTATTACTGCATTAACCTAGTATTACTCTTGCTGTACATAGATTTAAGCCAACTAAAACATGACAGAAAATTCTAATTGAGAGATGTCTTGTTTCACAGGAGAAGTATCTTCAAGAGTGCAACACCACAGAACCATGTCTGTCTCAGGCTGTGCCATACTGAATCTCGATGGCACTTGTCACCTGTTGCTGAAGCTGTTTGTATCCACAGCCAAAAATTCAACATCCTTCTGGTCTAATTCTGCTGTGACAGAATAAGCTATTGCTCCATTTGTCCAGATGTGCTCTTTCAAGGCTGTGTTACCAGCGAGGGACTGCAAATGTGTTCTTTTGATTTTCTTTGCTAGTCTTGCAAAGCACAATAGTGCAGAACTAAATATCATAGAAAATCCACACAGGAGAAATGATGCAGTGTAGCTGCCAGTTGTGTCCACAAGCCAGCCTGTAGGAAAAAAAAAAAAAATTTTTTTAAAGGTCCAATATTCTGGTGGATAATTTACAGGTCCTATGATCCAGTTAAAAACTTCTGGAATTATCACATATAAATATGATCAAACAATACAGGTTTACATCACCATCACTATACTTCCACATCCTGGGGCAGGAAGGGATTTGTCCTCAGCAGGCAAATAATATCTTTATGGCCTTTTGTTTGGAGGTCAAATCCACAAGAAAAGGCAGAGCAGTCACCACCACACTACTAAATAAACATTTTCCAACTGCATGGATTTAACTGGCAGTCTTTAGAAGGCTTAGAGAGCTTTAAGATCCTCATGCAGAAACATTTATTAAGCTATGCCTTAGGCTCTCGCTTAGAACAATTCTATTTTGCATTAATTTTTGCTATGGAAAATTAAACTAAAAGCTTCGGAAGCAGTGATTAATTGGTAATTGATGTAAACATCAGACAAAATATGCAAGATATATATACTTGGTTGTTTGAAAAAGATCTCTGACCTTCCACAATATTAAAAACTGTGTCAAGTGCTCTCTAAAGAATAATAAGGGTGCAGCTCTCCTCCTTACTTCACCGCAATGGTACAGATGGGAAAAATGATGGTTAGATATTACAGGGATGAGCTTATGACCAAACAGGAGTGGAGCTGACTCACCCACCTGTTCAAAGCAATGTAGAGACTAAAAGAACAAGTCTTACACATACACACACACAAAAAAATCTTGGCATTAAACTCATTTTAGAGAGATTTAGATTTTACAAAATTATGTCATTTCACAGCAAAATACTTTACTCCTTCTACTTGCACAGTTTTTAAACTACATGAAGTGGTGATGTAATAGCTCTTAGGAGCCCATTCCATACTGGTTTTTTTTAAAACTTTCATCTCACTCTATATGTAGAAATCATCCCACCAAAACCAGGATGGGACATCTAAAGACTTAAGAATGTCTAGGTGTGTTATTCCTCTACCCAGAGGCTACCTCCACACTCATTCACTGTGCATTTGCTGTTCTTCCTCCCCTTTTACATCACACCAATAGGTAAATCTGAAGTACTGATGAGATTATAGAAAAATCATTTGGCAAAACTGACCTGCCACAGGTGGGCTCACTAGATATGGTATGGCGTGGAGAAAATACACAACGCCCAGTGCTGATGATAACAAAGAAGTTCCCACTACATCTGCTGTCATGACAGGGATCAGCGTTACATATGCTCCATCAAAGTAGCCAAAGGTAAATGAGAAAGGCACAAGCAAGGGGAAGCTTTGGAGAATTGGTAGGAAAAGACAACAGAGGCCATCCATTCCCACAGCAAAGAGGTAGCAAAAGTACTGATGCTTCTTCAGACACCTGCAAATTTCAAAACAGAAAAGAAAATTATCACTGAAACCAGTATCTCATCTTCTATGCCATGGCATGCAATGATTCAGTCTCTCTCTCTCTTATAAAGCTCAAATTTAAGTCCATTTCCTTACACAGTCTTCAAGATTAAAAACTCAACACTGATGAGCCCAGGTAGGGAAAGCTGCCCTCCTACAGCTGTAGAAACGTCTGGCAAGCAGCAGCCCATGCTGCCTGCAGTGTTCTTCAGGATCTTCCTAGTGACAGAACCCTGCTGCCAGGATTTTGCATTCCCCTGAAGTTTCAATGTTCAAAGCAGTATTTCATTGGGCTTTACATCCCAGGTCAGCAAGGTGCTCCCAGGATTCTGCATAAAATATTGCAGTATACCTCTCTTAGCTGTCACTCTTCCAGTCAGCCCTTAAATGTAAGTTAGTATGAGCTAAGCGAGATGGCAATTCCCTTCCTTCCTGCCCCACAAAAACAGTAATTGATTTTTCCCACAAACTGGTTAAGCACAAAGAATGCATGCTTTAGAATCAAAATCCTTGTTAATTTAGCCAGTATCTACTGATGTTACAGATGCTGTACACTGACATTTGGAGTGAGTTCAGTTCATAAAGCATGTTAAGTTCTTACACACTGGAAAACATACAACAATTTTCTGTCAATCCTTCCTAGTATGTGCCTGACGGTACTGGGCCAGACCCTTGACCCTCTTCCATAACTTCTGTGCCTCCCCAGCAGCACAAAAGAGATGGAAAGGCAGAAGAAGCAGGGTGAAATCCTCTAGGACTTAGATACAGAGAATCGTGCTCAACATACCTCAGGCAAGGGGTTATATTTCCACTATCACACATACAAACACATCATTTTTCCAGGAAAAAAAAAAATATTTACCCAGCAGAATTTAACAAACTCAGAAGAGACAGAAAGATTAAGTAGCAAGCATTTCTGAAAGTTAGACTGTGTTGTTGGGGGTGTAAGTTACACGTGCTACAGAAAGAGTCCATCATGTTAACTTCTATATGTATTATACCTCGCTTGCAGCCAGCCTCCCACCAGCTAAAGCTTACACTTGATCAGCCAGAAGCCCTTACCTTCTGTCTGTTAGCCATCCGAAGGTGATATTACCAATGATGTCTATAACACCAAGTATGGACATGAGGAAGGCAGCCTGGTGATGACTCACTCCAACACTCAAGGCATAAGGCACTAGGTAGACAAAAAGAGGGCTGCAGCCATATGCCATAAATAAAACTGACACTGCCAGCACCATGAAGCCTGGCATCAGCAAAAAGTCATATTCCTTCCATGAACAGTAGCATAAACATTCATGAGGCCATAATTTGATTAAAGGTGAACAGATGAACGTTCGCTTTAAGTCTTGTTTCTCTGTTTCAGGGACATAACCCTGTTGAAGAAATTCAGGAGCAGTTTTACAATCCTCCTTAAGAGAAATAGGCCGCATCAAGGCACCACAGACGCAGAGGTTTAAAACAAAACCTCCCAGGATGAGCAAAGCTCCTCGCCAGGAAAACTGCTCAATTAAGAGCTGGACCACAGGGGCCAGGATGAAGGTACCAATTCCACTGCCTGACATGGCTATTCCATACGCCAGTGCTTTTCTTTTGTTGAAGTATTTGCCCACCATCGCGATGGCTGGAGAATAACAAAGTGCAAACCCAAGCCCTAGAAGAGAAAGCAAAGTGCAGATGGCTTAATACTAAGCATGACATATGACATATATTAAATCAAACCACGCAATGTATTTTCATTAGTACAAATGAATAGAAGCCTTTTCTGATTCTGTATCACGCAGCCCAGTTTGAGTGTGATGAGAAACTAGGATGACACGTTTCTTCCACTGGCAGGGTCACTGACTTGACAAACCTAACTGATGACCAATAATCCACAATAATAAGACTCAGACAGAAGTGATGGGGTTCACTTAAGAACAAGAACAAGGACAATCACTAAATATGCAAGAACTGGTGTGCCAGCCTCTCCTGCATTCAAGATGAGGTCTTGCCCCAGGGTCTGCACCAATGCTGGCACTGGATACATGTCCTGATGAGGCACCACTTTGTGTTTTGGTCTGTTGCAACCCTGACCATTAATTTTCAGTTCTCTGAAACAGAGTACAGACAGCCTGTCTCTGTTACTAACATTCTACAAAAAAACTCTCTTGGTCAGCTAAACAAACTCCATGCAACAGCTGCTTGGAGCCCTGATGATTTTAAATCCCTGCCTACAAGGAAGGAGAAAAGCCTCTGAAAACAAAGCCAGGTTGAGTAGAGTGAACAAATAAGATTAATCTCTTGGACCAAGAAAAAGATTGTGCTCTCTGCTGCAGAACCAAAGAGCAGGTTTTAATCATCAAGTGGTTAAAATACTAAAATATGTATTTCTGAATCAGTAATAGAAACAAGTTCCTGACTATGGTTTTGGAGCTTGTCCTACATTGAGGGTAAAACAGTCCCCAGTGCCTTTGGCAGAACTTGCTGATAGAGGAGATAATCACCCAGTGCCATAACCAGCTTGCCACATCCTCCTCAAAGGCCACACTGTGTGGGGCAGGCACTAAACCTGCCAGGATGGAATAAGTGGATTAGAGGGACTCTGGGCTGCGGGTGCCCAGTCTGGCACCCCTCAGGAGGCAAGGGGAGAAGCAGGGCACAGAGCTGGGGTTGGACCTGTACAGGCAGCAGAGCCAGAGGAGCAGCCCTGGGCTGGACATCGTCACTCGAGTGCTGTGAAAATCATACTCTATTAGGCATACACACCATTTATTTTTCAGAGAGTTGGCAGGGGGAAATAAGTCTCAGAAAAGCCAACAAATGTCCTGTGGAAAGTGGAAAGTTTAGGGCTGAAAACATTTTCATATGTGTTAGAAGGAACTCTGCTACTTATTGACACTTCCCAATCTCTTCCTTGCTTCACTCTTTGGTTTCAAGTCCAGCTGCTTTTATGGATTTAGACATTCACTTTTTATGGTCCCATCGGCTCTCTGGGGTGAAGGCACGACGTCCAGCCTTTATCAACAGTTCACCTCTCTGTTAATCAGTCCCCACAAACTAGAAGTTCACTGCTTGCAGAATTAGCTCTTTGCAACTCCATGTACAAATTGTAACAGCCTTTCCACCTTGGTATTCACAGCAGCTCCCACTAAGGAAGCCTCAGAGGTATTAGCATGGTATGTAGCACAGTCCCTCGAGTTACAAGAAGCCTTTTTATTTGTTATGAACACGTTTGTCAAAGATTAACATCGTAATACGGGAGCAACATGCGCTACAATAAGGATTTTTTTTTAAACAAATAAGCTGTTGGCAGCATGTGAACTGCAGTAATTCCACCAACTCGTTACTAAACTCCAGGGGACCAAGTACAAAGCCTTATATCACCGTGGCTACCAGGTCAGTATTAATGAGGACGGAATGTCAGTGTGAGCACAGGCCCCTCTCAAGTTCCTCTGTGCACAACAAACACAGGCAGATGGGACAGAGCAAAGATCTGTTATCACCATACCTGAGCACAAATGGAAGAGCTGCTACAGCAAGACTACCAACCAGATTTTTTTTTTGCTTTTCCACTCGAATGTAATGCAGACAAAAGTAAGGCTGAGGCGCCTGGTGTTCACCAAGTGCTCCTCTATCTCTTACTTACACTTACGTTTTGATTTAAACTTTTTTCCAAATATGCAAATATTTTCAGGCAGCCTAGAACTCCTGCTATAACAAACTGCTCCCAAATCCCAGGCAAAACAGGGAAACCTTTTCATGTGTATCAACTGCAACAGCAGTCCTTCCTGACCTCCCATAATTTCAGAACTTTATCCACAGCCCTCTTTCTAATAGAAGGTAAGAGTTGCTTTTGCAGGGTGCTGCACTTGTGTTATATGAGATCAGTCAGTGCTGAAGCTCTCACTGTGGCAGCCAAAGCCTCTCTTTTACAATGATGGGAACAGGTGTGAGTATCTTATTTGACCAGTGCAGTGTTGATATGACATGGAGAAGAGATCAGCCATCATTTTTAATATTCCTGTCTTGTGTTCCAGGAGCAACAAAGGGGCTGAATGCATCCTACCTGTGAGGACTCCTAACGATAAGTAGAGATGTTCCAGACTGGTGGCGAATGAACTCAGAATTAGTCCAGTAGAGGCAAGCAGCCCTCCTAGCATGATACCAACTTGGCAGGATACATGATTACTGATTAAACTCCCAAGTGGGGCTTTAAAGAAAAAAATAAAGCTGGTAGTTAATGGCAGGTCCTCACACACAGTTCACTGCAACAGTCATAAAGGAAAAGGAAGTAGGAGAAAGCAGAAGAAAATGATTGCAGCTTCAGAGTGGTATTCCAACACCCCCCTATTGCAATGGCATAAGCACCAAAAAAAAAAAAAAAAAGAAAAAAAGAAAGAAAGAATAAAAAAAAAAACCTTCTAACAGTAATTGTCCTGAAAGTCAGGATAAACCTGAAACTTACAGCAAGTTTCTCAGCAGCCATTTTCATAGATCAAAGTCATCATGGGACACTGCTAACCTGCAGTGTCAAGGGGTCAAGACAGGCCACAGCAACAGCCCACGCTGTTCATTACTCCACGCTTACAACACTCAGACCTTTCCCCACCTGGAATTTGCACTTCAACCCTCAGTAACTTCAGGTGTCCTTCCTCACAACTCACCGGCCTTGTAGGCTCTGGATCAGACCCAAACAGGAGAGGTCTCACATTTTTTGGAGATGTCCAGGGCTGCTACACTTCTGCTGCACTTCTCCAATACTGATGGCTCCCAGATCACCCTGCTTCTACCATGGGATGTGATCACCAGCCCTCTCCCCTCCACTACCTGCAATGCCAGGCAAAGTTACCCTTATTTATCTTTTTTTTTCCCAAGATATAACCTGGCTGTCATAGGTGAGTTGCTGTATCTCATTCCAGCTGTGTCCCTCTGCCTTTCTAGCAATTCTTATGGATGAACCCTCTTCCACAGAACTAGGGCATGGATTTTCACATAGCTGCATAGCTTTAAAGCAAACCCACGAGAAATTCTACGTTGAGAGCATGAGAACTGCTGCATTGATGCACATAATTTTTAGTAATATCAAATTTTCTTTTAAGGGAGAAGTCTATTTGTAAATACACAGTTTTGATAAAAGGAGCACCGTTTGACTTGATCTGGAGTTAAGATCTACATCCTGTTCTGTCCCAAATACGAACTCCAATCAAAAGGCAAAAGAAACAAGTTCTCAGTTAACAGCATTCAAACATGACTTATCCCAATAGACCTCAACAAAAGTACATTTCTGAAAAATTAGATCATTTCACAAAACAAACTTCTGCCTCTTCTCTTTAGTATGAAGACACTCCCTTGCACAACTATGTTGGGGGAAGCAACTTGGATATACCATACCCCAGAGATCCCTCAGTGTTACTCTTCCCCAGCTGACTCCACCAACTTGTGAGCATGCTAAAACCAGATGGAGCT
Source organism: Corvus kubaryi (assembly GCF_017639235.1). Classification (NCBI taxonomy): domain Eukaryota; kingdom Metazoa; phylum Chordata; class Aves; order Passeriformes; family Corvidae; genus Corvus; species Corvus kubaryi. Next base: position 7,323,043 of record NW_024580672.1, read on the forward strand.
GATGCAAAAGCAGCCACATTACACTTAAAAGGGTAATACACACCACAGAGCATCGTAGCACAGTCAACAATGGAGTGGATCCAAGCAGTTCTGGCATAATCCTGCCCAAAGTATGCCTGGAACTCCACAAAAAAAATTGAGATGCACCTAGGACAGAAAACATGTATACCAATCTGTTGAACATGGAATATTTGTGTCACAGAAAACACTGCCCTCACTCCTTAGGTATAAAAAGTACCCAGTTGAAAGTCCTCTCCAGCTCCAAGGAAAATCAAAATTGTGGTCACGAACATTATCATATGTTTCTTGCTGGGGTGTCTGCTGCTAGAGTTTTTAAAACTCATAGTATCTTGAACTGAAAGGAAATTGAAATTGTAATTCTCACCAGCAACTTATAGCCCGTATTATGATGTTGCTTCCCCGGCACACAAAGCCCTGGCTTCCCAGTTCTTCACTGACCTTGTCACTCACTATTCCACACCTGCACGAACTGTGAGGGTAGGGTCAGTATGGTACCTACAGAGCAAACACCATCTGCCGCTATGTGCTCATGGATGGACAAGTGCAAAGCAGCTCCTCACAACCAGAGAATCAAAACACAGCAGGAACCCCTGGATCTTCCAACTCTTCAATAAAATGCTTCCAGGAGGGGTTACTTTGTCTACTTAACAAGTGTTACTGTTCAACACGTCCCTGAGGAGGAACAGATCAAATGGCTTCTTAGTTTCATTCTCTTTTCTGGATCTACAAGAGATGCCTTTTCCCCCTCTCTTTTTCCAAAAATCAGTGAACAACCACTTCCCTCAGCTTTTTTTCTTGCACACACTTCATTCTTCTATATAGTCTAATGTGTTCCAGCCATTGGATGACTTCCGGGATGTAATACACTTCACACATGAAAGAGGAATTAAATCCACTAGGAATTCTCTACTGTTATTATGGAACTGGTACATTTGTATACATTAACTAACACTGTATCCATGTTTTGATGCCCTTCTATGCTGTTGACTCTAAGACCCTAGATCCCTAAAGACTTCAGATCCCTAAACCAGGCAGCTTTATTTTAAAAGACATAAGAACTGTAGGTAGGAAACACTGTATCTACATTATACTGATTGTCCAACAAGACACTCATTCAGTTTTCCTCACTTACCCGGGTGCTTATCTCTCTGCTTAATATAGCTAAAATGTCCATGTTCACACACACCAGGCTCCTCTGACTCCAGTCGACATCAAAATCACTGTAAAAGCAATCTCATCCCAGACTGCATTATGTTTATGCAAGGGAGCAGTCTATTCCTGTTCTATTTTCGAGAAAATATTTTCTGCATATTTCAGATACCAGAAGGGTATAGAGAGGGGTCTCTTCTCTAGGGCTTGGACCTTCTCAGGCAGGACAGTACCTGAAATGCTTGCAGTAGGAGAAGGGAGTATTTACCTGCTTTTCACATTGACTCAGGGGTCAAGGTAATTCGCTGAGACTGGCAAAAACGAGCATGGCTGTGGGGTCAGAGGGACACAGTGAACCCAAAGAGACCCTGCATGATTCCTCCTTCCCCAGCCAAACCACCACAGCCTGAAATAGCACTACCTGCCCCAGGCCTTGATTCTGTAAGAAATCAAGGAGTGGGTGCTGAAAGCTACAGCAGCTGTCAGAGGAGGCAAGATTAAAGCCAGAGGGCTCATAATCCCTCGGTCCTCCCTGCAGCCTTAGGAAGCCTTGAAAAATGTAGCAGGAGAGACTCTGTACCTAGCCAGAATAACCCTGTCAGCTGCAGGACATCAGGGAGATCCCAAACCCTCCTCCTAAGAGGAAAAAATAAAAGGTGATGCCACAAACAGGTCAGCAAGACAAGCAGCAGTGCCTTTACCTGGTCACGGCCCTGGTGCAGATAGTGACAAGGAAGCAACCAGCGACGATCATCCATCCCCAGCCTCCGTCGGGAGGGCCCCTGTGCCGGGCCCGCCGGGATGAGGCCATGGCGATCCCTGCCTGCTCCTCGCCTCAGTGGCAGCAGATGGCTCTGGCCCTCATGCCAAGCACGGGCTGGGGCTGCTGGGCACATGGGTCACCGGCCATCTGGGGAGAGAAGGCAGGCAGAGCAGGAGTCAGGACACATTGCACAGGCTGTAACCTCAGTGGCTGGGCAGGCTGGACAGGACATCCTGCCTCAGCTCTACGGCACAAAAGTGAGTGTTTGCTTTCACATGAAGTTTATGAAAACTTGTTGAAAACCAAAGGGCCATCAGAATTTGACCCAGTGTCTGGTATCATGCTTTTCATGATAATTTGGGGAACTTGCCCGAGCACACAATGCCCTCTTTCTCGCTATGTGTCACTACATACATGTACAAGTCACACTTTACTGCTGCCAGTCACTCATTTACCCCCAGCTGGCTTCCCCACTCATGCCAGTCCCTGGCCTGAACTGTATTTTTGATTGCAATCTCTACTCAAACTAGCTATTCTTCCTCATACAAAATTTAGCACAAAAGTTTTGTTTGAGAGAATACAGCTTTCACCTTTGTACAAGAGGGGAATATTCACAGCACAGCCAGAGCAGATCTGATGATAAAATGACCTCCTTGTTCCCACAAGATAAACTGCAGATGAAAGCTGTAATCAGCAGGACAAGCAACTTAGTTTTCTGAGCATGGACAGTTCACAGAAGGTTACAGCTAGCCTGTCCCCCTCTCCTAACCACATAAGTCAAAACTGTGCCTGCATCCAGGCCATAAAATGGTCTCTAAATGCACCTTGAGTGCTGCAGGACACTGCAGGAGACCAAATGACACCCACTGGACCCTAGGTGAGTAACTGAGTCATGCGCTTTGCTAATGGGACCAGCAGCCCTTAGTCCTTCCTGCATCAGTGACTGAATGGCAGGGCTCGATTGAGGGACCTGAGATGCCTCAATTTACACAGTGCAGGAACACACAGTGCTGGCTGTCAGTGCTGGATTTCAGACCATGTTTCTGCCATCACCAGCAAGCCCTTAGCCTCTGGATGGATTGAACATTTATAAGGCATAAGCAAAATATTTGGGATGTCTTTCAGTTTTGCTTGAAGAGAAAGCTCAGATACTTCTATCTCACCTCACTACAACAGATGCTATGTTTGCAGCATTCCCACTGACAAGAACCACAGGCTTCCCAGGAAGTGTTTCCTGTTACAGCAGGTCAGAGGGCTACAGAGCCACTTAAAATGGCCATTCAAGAAAACAGATACATGGCTAACAATGAGCATCCTCAGTCCTTGAAGCTGATCAGATAGATGATGCTCAAGGCTTGACTCTGAAAACCCAGAGTTCCATGACCCAAAACAGCAAGGCACCCCAAATCCAGCCCTAAACTCCACCATAGCTGAATCTTTGAGAAGTGTTCATCTGTGGCCACCTTGAGATACCCAGATTTGCACCTCAAAACCAAAACCAGAGTTATTTTAAGAAAACATACGCACACTGCCAAACTTAAAGGTGAGCAAAATAGGAGAAAACATGTATGACAAACGAAAACCACAACATGTTGAAAGCTTAGATGAATAAAACCTAGTCCTACCATGACCTGTGAGCAGACCATATTTGTCATGTGTAGATTCCATCCAGGCTACAGAGAGTTTTACAGGGTTTATGTTATGGTTCAAGAAAGTAGACATGAGCTAATGACTGATTCTTTATTTTTAATTGATAGGGTCAATCGTAGCTTCAAAAGAAGCTTTCTGTATAGCTTCAATCAACAACTGCCTTACAAAATATGTGCAAACATTGGATGAACAAGTTATCTGATGGCTAAGGCAGCAGTTACATGATTCTTCATGTTGGATCAGTGAATGACCAGATCATCAAGTGGTGTGATTTACTCAAACCATCACCACACCCCTGTCTACTTAAATGGAAAACAAAGCTCAACTCACTTTTGTGTCTACGTGTAACCTAGTTACAAAAAACCTGCTAGATAATCTAGCATTAAGCCAGAGGGTCACAAATAGATTATATCCTGATTTGTCAGTGAAATCTACTGTCAACTTATCCTGTCAAATTCACTTGAACAAGCAGAGCCAGTACCAGTGTTTTGTACCATGTGGCCACCACATTTTGCATCTAACACTGAGGGCCTCAGCATGGATTTATGGCAGTATTGCAAGTTTAATAAGTTATGTTCAAATGCCTGGATGATTGAATAGCCCACAAGAACCCATGAATTAACAGGGCATTCATAACGTTCAAGTTATTTAGCTTAAGAGTTTCCTGGCAATCACAGGTAATATAGCTAGGTGGGGTTTGCATAAGCACGTGATCCATCACAGAGGGATCCTGAGCAATTCAGACATACCACTTCAGCATTTCCACAGTCTTGGTAAGAAGAGGCTTCTTATTTTGGATCTGAGCAGTATCTTTCATTGCCCCTTCTACAGGATTTTTTTTCAAGTTATGATTATTTAGGGTGGAGGAGGAACTTCCAGGAATGCCAGAAGGGATAACAGTAACTCTTCAATAAGCAGAAATATACACAAAAATGTTCAGAGGAGTCAACAATCTCCCCATACAGAGCCCTAACTAATTTTAATGCACAAACAGCAATAGCTGGGTGGCATGGCCTCAGCCTAGATCTCTGGCCCAACTTCCCAGGCAAGCTTCAGATCAGGGTTGAGAACCTAGTTTGCATTTTTAGCTGTACATTAACGTACTTGGGAAGAATCCGATGACATATCAGGCTAAGTAAACATAGATTAGCTATTTGGTTACATGGTTACTTGCTGTTATTTTCCCAGAGCCCTGCCAGCAAACATTTAATGAGGTTACAAGCAACTGAAAACAACCATATTATAAGAAATGCCTGGCCAACAGAAAAGGTCACCCAGCCTCCCTATGGCAGATTAGTGCAATCCTCATCTCCTTGACTCCCCACTCGCTTCAAGGAGTGCTGTGACTTTCACAGCCACTGAACTAATAAGCAAGTTAAATAATTACCTTTCTTGTTGCTGCACATGTCTAAAAGCACTTATTATGTCAACCTGAAAATTTCATTCTGAGGCTAGGAAACTTCATTTGCTTACATCCTGGTGCTGTTTTCTAATTATCTGTATGGTGGATAGTACGGCTTATGGATTCTGCAAATGAATTTGAACAGCAAGAAAGCACACTTTATCTGAGCAATCATGTCCTCCCGCTTCCCAAACCTCAGCTTGCTCTCATGTTGCATCTTTTTCTTAACCATTCTGGTATAGGATAAGACTCTTTTTGCATATCTGCTCCACTGTCAGGCCTGGCAGCATCGGCTGCTATTATAACACATCTCAGATGTACATAAAAGCTCCTCCTGCTTGAGACATCTCAAGAAAAGCAGGGTTAAAGGACAATCTCATGAAACAGTCTATACTTTGCAACCTTTGCTAGATAATTTTCACTCAAGCACTAAGCCGATGTGCTTTGCTGTGAGTTCAAAGATGCAAGTGGGATGAAGATGGTACAAATTGGTCATCCCTTAGAAAGCTTTAGTTACTCAAAGTGCCCTGGCAGCTCACTAAGCAGTGACACTGTTGCCCCAGGTTAAAACATTAGGTTTAATCTGGCAGGACAAATAACCTATCAGTTACTTCAGCAGCTGTTTTTGAGAACCCTGGAAAGAAAACAAGCACTCCTGAGAGCATTTCCCTTACTCATTTGCTCAGCAAGCAGAAAGGAGCAGGTGAGGTTACTAAAAAGGCACTGCTATAACCTTGCACCTCATCACAAGGTCTCTTTAGCCAGGAAAAGGAGCACAAAAATCCACAGCAGCTTAGCAACCAGCCAGCACAGTGACAGGAGCCACTGACCTTTTAAACAGCTCACAGCCAGCAAAGCACTCACTGCTCCCTCTGCCCGCCTCTCCTGCCACCCTGAAGGCTTCCTTCTTAAAGAAATCGTTTCAATAATGATATCACAGCAGTGTGAAGATGCAAAGCATTTGTATGACAAAGGACAGAGGAACAGCAGGTACAGTCATGCTGGCTTGCCCAGGGACCAGAGGTGGGGTTTTTCCTGCCTTGTTCAGCTGCTCCATTTGCAGTGTTGATGTACCTGGGCATCATCTCAAGAAATGCCACCTCCAGTGCCAGACAGTCTGCATGCTTTTTGAAAATGCTCCATTTGCAGAGGGATATGGCTTCAGCCAGAGGAACAGGCATAAGGTGAGCTTTGTATCACAGCTGCCCCAGGCAGGAGCACACAGATTCCAGACCATACTGGGGGGTCCCACTCCACTACTTTCTTATTCTTCACCCTATCCTGACTACACAAAATCAAAATGGCTGTGGGTGTTTAGACACCTTTGCAATTTCTTTCAGAACTGCATGGAAGGATTCTGTGCAGTTTATCCCAAAGGAGCTGGCCCAAATATGTATTACCAGCATAAACAGGCACAGAATCCAACGCTTACTTTTACCTGTTCCATAATATGGAGATGCACATGTCAGAAGAATAAGAAAGAGACTTACCCAGAATTTCTTTCTGGACCAGTGTCAGATACATACAGGTAGATAAACTGTATGTGCCATTTGCTGCCTTTACCATGAAGATGGGGTGGGCAAGGCCTGAGGAACTTGTGACAGTCTCTGTGCCCAGAATGCCAGGACACTCTTCCAGAACAGGTTCATTCACACCATTGAATTTAAATTGTTCTTTTCTGGTGAACAACAACACACACAGCTTCCAAAGCCACTGTAAGAACATTCATGCAGATGAATTTTATAAAGAACAAGTATAAAGCAGTTTAAGCATAGCTGGAGAAGATTCATTAATGCGTGAAAGGTAACAGAATTGCATATATTTACTGCATTTAACCCATGCACCTAGCTCTAGGTTAGTTTTAATATCTTCTTGTATGTACGCTATTCACATAGCTCCAAGACAGATCTTTTGTCTTTCTTGTTCTTAAAATTGCACCAAATATTATTTCTAGGCACTTGCTACATTCATGTTGACCTCTTGTTTTAGTACTCTCTTGTTTTCTCTTCCCTTTGACTGCTGCATCTTTAATGAAATGAAAAATAAACAAACTAAAGAACTATTAATAAAAGAAAAAACAAAAAGGGCACGGTATGGGTATCACAGACAGAAGAAGGAAAAAGCTAGCTGACAAAAAGATGCTTGTTCTGTGCAAGAGTGGAGCATAAGATTAAACATTTTACAGGTTTTGAAAGAGTTCATTTCTTTTGTGCATCTTGAAGGATCAAAGATGACCACATCTGACCGCTGACCAGAGTCCTCCCAGAAGTGTGCTAGCCCCCTTAACTCATAGAATACAGCACATTTAAATGGAACATGGTATTTTGTATGAGCTCAGAAGATGCAGACAGGTGCAAACCTTCTATCAACTGTTCTAGTTAGGAGAAGAGGAGATTTTGGGGGTTTTTTTGTTGTTGTTAGGAAGAAAACAAGACACTTTTTCATCCTCTTCTGCTTTCCCATATTCCCACACTAGCAATTGCATACCATGGTAGGCACTACAGCCAGCATTCTGGCAGGCAGCTAAATCCTAAATTGTTCTGAAATACATGGAAAATAAAGACTTCAATTCTGTACAGCTCTTGGGATGTAAACACTATTTCTAATCCAATCTATTTTCCTCCAGTTAACAGCTGTCCCATTCTGCACCCTGAGTTAGCTATTTAACTCAGAAAGAACAGCTTTTTTTGATTTCAGCAGAGTCTATTTATCAAGAATTATATGATTATGACTTTGACTTGTTTAAAAACAACCCAAGAGGTCCTTTGAAACCCTCTGTCCCTAAATAAAAATAACTCCATTGAGCACCTTAAGGCTGTCACTCTATATTGTCAGCCTTTTTTTCTGTTTAAATATGTGTCTGTCCAATCTCTAGATAAAACCAAAGTTTATGTTTTTCTGAAAAGAATGGCAGATGAATCCATGGAAATTTTCCTTGTGCAAGCAAGTAATCTTGCGGATTATGCCCATCTCTACATACAGGGTACACATTCAGCTTCTCAGACGTCCATAAATTCAGTATCTCTCCAGCACTGTTACAAATGGTTAAAAAAAGAACTGCTTACCTGAAAGTTCATTTAGGGAATTTTGCCAGAATCAAAGCAAACAAACAAACATATAAAAAAAAATCCCAAAACAAAACCAGAATCCAACCTGACTTTTAATTGCTGCCATAACACTGAGCCAAGAAGCACATTAAGACAGATTGTAATAAGTGCTTCATGCTTTTTACTGTTTTATCCATATATTCCTGAATAAATCTGGATGGTTTATTTTGAAAATGTGTAACCACTTTTATACTTTTAAGGAGGGATTTCCCTATGATACCAAATAAGAGCAACATTAATAATTTATTTGTATTTGTATACAAATAATTCCTATTTGTATTGCAGTAGTACTTTGGGGCTTCTGACCAGGGAGCAGTGTCACGGGGCTGGGCATCATACAAACATCTGATAAAACTTGCCCTCCATCCAAAATGTATCCAGATAGAGAAGATAACTGTGTAGCAGCCCAGCTTAATAACGCCTATCACTATGCTGAACAGCAAACACTCTTTGTGTGCTTCAGTTTATGCATAGGAGGGAGGTGGTTGCTGGAGACAGATTGAACAGGAAAAGCAGTCTGGAAAGCAAAGGAATGCTAAGCAGCTGGTAGAGAGGGGCATAGGTGAGTGGGGTGACACAAAACAAGGGCAAGAGTTTAGAAGACTCCCTTTTTACCCAAAAGTAAAAACACTCAGAGCTGTAACATGAAAAAGATGGCAAAAGGAAGGATTGTAGAGCAGCAGGATGTTCATCAGCTGCTCCCATACCAAGCAGTCACTGGGATAGGAAGGGCCATGCTTGCCTCCCACAGAAATCACTTTGCCATGCTGGCTCCTTAATTTGTTAAAGTTGCCAGAAATTTTGAAACCAAATGGTGCAGCTTGAGGCCCAGCAGAAATAGTTACTCTCTGCTGGGTCAGCAATGAGAAATGTAATGTGAACATCCCTTGTCTCTTAAAACCATTGTGTGGGGCTTACAGAAAACCAACAGCCTGACAGAAGGGGTCTACAGAAAAAGGTTAAGTGAATGATAATGGAAACCTCTTGACCCTTTTATGTAGTTTCTGGCTAGGTTAGCCCTTAAATAATACTGTGTAACTACAGAGAGTAAAACACACGAAGGAATATTTTTGTAGGAAAACACCTTTGCATAGAAAAGCTTGACTTTAAACCCACCTGAAAATGTGCATTTTTGATTGACACTCTTAAGGGTTTTTAAATAGGCGCAGTACTCACCATTTCATTTTTCACTGTGATGGAAAGAACAGAGAGCCAGACAATTTTCCTTGAGTACATGGCTGTTCCCAAAATCTGAGCTGAGACTGTCAGTGAGCACACCCTTAGCAAGGCTATGGTCACACATGTTCCATCTTATGATGTCAACATACAGATGTGTCAGAAATTTCTGATGTTTGCTATTTTTCTAATATCTCTCCATTTTCCATATTGCTACATTTCCTAACATAGAAACAGGTGGTGGGTAGGCAGTGGTTTTTGGAAGGGTTTCTATTTCCTTATAATTACATTATATATCTGTTAATTTTGAGTTTTATAATATATCATTAATGATGATTAAACATTTCCAACACTTCTCATTTACTGTTAAGCTTAAATATGTGATAGTAAAGTAATTTTTCTCAGTCATTCCTATGTTCGAGGATCTGTGCACTTCTCTGGATCAGGCACTTGTTAGTGTCGTCTTATATCCTTAAAGAAATGCTAGCATCTGACCATGATTTCTTGGAAATTCTGAAAAAGCTTTTTAATCAAAATGATCTTCAACTGACACTTTCCCCACATCTGGTATATTATTTTTTCCATCTTCAAGACAACCTTGCTGTGAGAAAGAATATCACTGCAAAGCTGCTATGGAACACGTGAGAATAGCACATTTTTTTTTCAGACAATTACGTAGTCAGTCTGTGGAAATCACTACTCTCCCCTTTCTTCACTGATTCTGCACCCCTACTTTGGTGATAAGGATCCAAAAATTAACCTCTCTTAGGTTAGCTGGAGATGACCTGCTGAATCATATAACAAGCAAATGCTGTTCTGATCTCTCCAGAGACAATTAGGATGCTCTCAGGAGTGCTCAGGCACAACAGTGCAGCTGTACCTGGGTGAAGCTGAGGGGCTGACAACCATGGAGACACATCTCCCTGAACATACCTGCAAGTTCCAAAGGCCACCCAAAACCTGCAGTTGCTTCCAGTTCTATGTCTCTCTCTGATGAGAAATGAGTGCTGATGAACACCAGGTCCAGCAAACGTCCTCAGTGGGGAGTCCCAGCCTGGGGAAGCACTGACAGCCCTTCTGAAGTGTCCTGGGAGAGGTGCCACCAGTGGCCAGGCTCCTGCTTGGCAGAGGAGATCCAAGAAAACAGGAGGAAAGCCCAGGGGACACTGGTATGCCCTCACCTAGAAGTCTCAGTGATACGCTTACAGAACTTGTACCTGTACTTGGAGCTGTTTCACAGTTATCACCTTTTCAGCCTTTCTGTTCATGGAAAAACCTTGTTCAAGCCATCTAAAACTAATTTGGTTTTTAATGTCCTTGATGTGTCTGTCTGGGTTTTAGTAAGATGCACTTAAACAAAGACATGTTTTCCCCATGTTCTTGAAGAGTTCAGAGCCCAAGTGACACTGTTTGGTTTTTTAGCAATTCACACAGAAAAATACTTTTCACAGTTGATTTTCAAGATGTGAATCTTACACAAGTGCTTTCTAAAGGGAAAGGAGATGACTGTTTTAGAAAACAAATTCTGTACCTACAGAGCAAGCTATGCAGAAGATTGCCTCAATCTGATGGTTTATGGCTGCTGTTAGCATCAATTCATTGTCTTCTTCAATGTGCAATATTTGCAAAAGCTAATCAGGCATGGAAAGGCAAGGCAGGTTATTTCCTTTTGCTCACACAAGCTTACATTCTGAAACAAAGCTATTATGACACTTGATGCCATGCATGCTCTTCTAATGGACAATATGCACCATATGATTGCACCGTGACTATTATTTCTCTTGGGAGGTTTTCAGCTGAGACCTTGAACTCTGTAAAAAAGTCAGATAGCCTTACTATCATGTCAGAGCCACAAATTATTCTCCCTATAATAACATTAGTATATAATTATTGTATATACAATGGTGCATTAACATAATCCCCAGCAGGACTGGTAGAAAATTCTCTAAGTACTGGACGAACAACTGTTTAAGACAAAAAACCAGGATGTCTGTCATTTCCTGAAACAGACTTCCAAAAGCAACTACTGATGAGTGTGGCTTTACAAGGTTAGGTATTTCTGAGAAGTCATTGTACAAATCACATTTAGTTTATTAAAAAAGCATAATATATTATAATAGATCCATAGGTACACTCCCATGAACACATCTCTGCACAAGTAGGCTCATATGTGTGTCATTGCACATAGCCTTCAGAAAGCAGCAAAAGGGAAGCTACTAAGTTGGGAAGGAAACATGAAATATTGAAATGAATGACAAGGAAACAGATGGAAGTCAAGATGAAAAACTCTTAGCATGCCATACAAAATATATCTCCAACCAGGAAGAATGCATTAGGCAGCATGCATGTAGTGAAAATATGCATCTACGCACAAGTAACTGTTTTGGTGAAATCACATGCTGAAAGTTAACAGACAACCCAAGTGTCTTGGGCAAATCAGCACATTCTTCATGCTCAGTCTTCCATTCAGCCTCACCAAGCCATCCATGTTTCAGCTAGATCCTTGTTTAATACCATATTTTAGTTTTTAGGAAAGGTTTAAAGCTTTGAGAAAAGTGCCCCAGGTTTCCTTTGCTGAGTGAATACTGGTGCAGCTGCTTGATTACATCATTTTCAGAAATGATCAGCAGGAACTTTCCATGATACTTAAGGGTGTACTCCTGCTAGTTAGCACTGCAGCCCAGAAATACTGTTTCTCAGTTTTATGTTAAAGAACATTTCCCTTCATAGAATGTTTTTGTTTTGGTAAGTGAAACACAGAAAAAACAAATCTCCCTGTTATACCTGAAGTATGTTTTACCTTTGCTCTCCAGATTTCTATTTTAACTTCTTTAAAAGTTAATCTCCATTTTCGTTTTCTCTGATGTTCCCATAAATAACCTCAGTTTGTATCCTCTCAGCTCCATAGACACTGTCAGCAAGAAGAATGTTACAGAAAGTGTTCAGACATGCCTGTGATGGAGATGTAATTGGAAAGAATATTTGAAAAAATATCTGACCACAAGAAGCACAGGATTATCTTAAGTCATAAAAAGAATGAGACCAAGGGCTTTGCACCAAAGGACCCAAGGGTCCTTTGGCAGGAAAACAAACCTGTAAGTAGTGAGGGCAGAAATTTTACAGAAGAGGTTTGAGTTACTCTAGCAGTAAATGAGACAATATGTAGAAAAACAGGAAACCACTTTCCCCAGATTGTATCACATTTGTCTTTTCTCTTCAACATCTACACTGTAAAGCCAGATAGCTATAAAAGGAGGAGGAAAAGAGCCCATCTGGAGGAGCAAGACGTTAGGGAGTCATCTTGTTAAATGTTAGACAGCAATGATAAGAGAGCCCATAAAAGGTGAAATTGTAAAGTACTTGAAAAGGGAAAAAAGAAAGAGGCTGATGCTATCTAAGAAAAATAACCTAGAAATTTATGTAAGAACTGGTTATAAAAACATGGATAAAAATGCTCTGTTTCTTCTTCCTATTAAACACAGTCCTAATTACAGCAGCTGAATATCTACAGCCCCAGAACCAGCACAGCCTGCCAAATCCTCCATAAAACACCCAAAGGCTCCTATGGGCAAACTCTCAAATGGAAACACTTCAGAATCAAACTATGCAGGCTCTGCTTTTTCATCTGATCCTACAGGCCAACTTGCTGGCCATTTATCACAGCATTTTGAACCACTGAATTGGAAAGTTTATAAAAACAAAAGCCTGGCTAAGAAATTCAAGAATAGCTTGTAGAACTTAGTATGGGCTTTCAAGCTGGTACCATGGTCCAGGAGGTACTCCATAGGAATTATAAGAAAGGGGTTTTTTTATAAAAAAAACAGGTAGTCCGGGCTTTTCACTCTCAGCTTTGTTACTGACATTACTGGTCAAGGAACCATGGTGAAGAAATGCATTTGCTCCCTGGTTTGACTGGACAGTCATACGAGTATCCTTTGGTCGAAGTCTCACCACATGTCAGCTTGGGAATGAAAACAAGATTTAAAAGGACAACTCAACTGTTATCCTCTTATCCTGTTATTCCAGCCAACCTTGTAATTGTTTCTCAACTAGATCTCGTTATCAAAAATCCTTTTAGTGGGATCAGTTTCACTTTAAACAGCTTATTACACGGATGACTAAAGGAGCAAAAATAACTCAAGAATTAACAGAAAAAATTATTCCTATATTGATACACTGAGGGTGATATTCCTTAAAATCTTCTCACAGGAAATTAAGTTTTTTCTGTAAAAATGAACAGGTCCTAGTGATTTTTTCAAGAACATCTTCTATTTACAATGGAAATTCACCCCCTATAGGAGATAAACTATAACTATCAAGATAGTATTATTTAAATTGCATCTTCTGAATTACCTGGAAGAGTAACTTTGAGCATTCCAAAGAATTGTTGCAGGCAACTATTGGTTCACCCATATATTCATTGACACCATAATAAAAAAAGGATAATCTTGACCTCACGCTAAAACTGATAAACAAAAACTAAGGTCAAATTAAATTAATATCTGTTTCTCAACTATGGCATCTCTCACAGAGTTAAGTTGCCATTTCCAATTAAGTATCACTGATGTATCTTGGTACCCTGAAAAACACTGGAAAGGTGTTGGCAGCAGTGCCTGCCTATGCACCTACCTAAACAAGGTCTCTTGCATACTCCAAATCCTTCATCGTTAGATAATTTTTCTCCTTGAGTGGGTATTTCACATAAGGGCAGATTGCATTTAATACGTTTTAAATTGCTACAAAGTTCTAAATTCACCTGAAGCAAAAATAGAATCACAGCAAATTTTAATGAGTCCACAAGTGCCATCAGATTTCCTTTTCCTCCTCCACCGCCACCCTAAAACACACTCCGCTTGTTTCACACGCTGTCCTGTCTGTCACCACACTCACATCCTCTGGGTTTTTTCCCTACACAAATTTTATTTGGTGCATTGGTGCCAACCACATAGACCTATCCTGTCAGGAGGCATTGGCACACTGACAACAGCATTTACCTGCTTGCTATATTCTCTAGAAGCAATAAAACCAAGGGGTTTTTTATTCTCTAGGAGTTGCTTTGTGTACTGAGTTTTCACAGCTGTCTCCCAAGATTTACTTTCTCATTTGAGTAAAAGTAAAAATTGCTTACTAAAGGAGTACTCTGCAGAATACCTCTGCTTATATGCCCAAGATGCCCATGCAACACCTCTCATCTGAAATACTTTGTTATCTCATCCTTTCTGGCAAACAAACAAAGCTTGCAAACTGACAAGTGTCATCTTACCACCAGCCACGTGTGGGCTGTTTTTATGGAGTTTGCACCATAAGCCAAAGGCAGAATTACATCATATGGGTTGCAACCCCTCAGAGATTACTCTCCACTCCATTAACTTCATTAAAAATAGACCATCTGTGTGGCATAATTCTATTTATTCTTTCCAACTTGCTACTCCATCAGGCTAAATTAAGTGGGCACTGATAGAAAGAACTCTGACCACAAACAAGAGACGAAACACTGGCTTCATTCAGAGCAGAGGACGGTGGACCAGGCGGGGAATGAGCCACAGTTCATCCTAAATTTCTCATTGTCACTTGCACTGCTTTGCTCTACTGCCCTGCCTACTCTGCATCTGGATCCCTAAGTTAACCAGAAAGGGAACTGCTCAATGCTTTGGATCTGTGCTGTGTCCCACTGAGCTAAATAGGGTACAGAAATAACAGTGTTTGTCTCTACAGGAAGCTGGCTCTGGCTGGGATTCACAGGGATGTCTCTGCTAACAAAGCATTTTTGCCCTGCCAATTTGCATCACAGCCACACGCCAACCTGCAAAACCAAAAATGAAATTTGACCAATTAAATTTTTCTCCAACTGCGTCCTGTTTTGACTGCTTATTTTTTCACATATTTAGGGTGGAAGCCAGGTCCTTCAATACATAATGACAGAAACTGCATATGTTTGCTGAGAGTTTGAGGGTCCTTTGTGATTAGCTGTGATGCCACATTCAGCACATTTTTCATCCAATACTAATTTCTCTGCTGTCATCAAATTGTATTTTATGGCAGCTGCATTTCCCAAATTAAATATTTGGGCCACTTTCAATGCAAAATACCAGATGCACAGAGAAATAGTCTGAACTGCTTTAGATGAGGAAATAGAAAATGTTAATTCTATACTTAACACAGAAAACAGCTTTCATACAAAAAACTACAGATGCTATTGGAGCACAGTGTTGATACTGATCAAGTGGAGGAACTACCTGGTCTTTGTATTAACTCAGTCCTTTCAAGAGGGAAAGCACTTCTGCTCTCAGCTGGCTTTTCTTGCTCAGCTGATTTCCATTCCAATATTCTCTCTGTCCACAGGAAAACTTTTTTCAGTATTTTAAAAATGCACTTTGGCTTGCTGCTGGTGGTATCACTCTATAGCTGCCCCAGGACCATTCAGACTAAAGAAAGAAAGAGAAATTATTACAGAAGTTTAGAAAGAGAGAAGAAGGGAGTCAACAGAGGCAGAGGGCACTTTACGAAGAAGCTTCCCAAGTTGTTTTGAGTCAAAACAAGTAGTGTTGGCTTGTTAGATGAAGCAGGTCAGATAGTGTGTCTTTCAAGCTTTTATGGAAGAAAGTGTAATTTAAGAGGATGTTTGCATGAAGACAGGGTTGCCAAGAGATACAGTCAACAGGGAGAGAACTCTCCAGGAACATGTGGCGGCAACGACATGAACATGGTCAGAATACATAGGCAGTGGTTTGTTATCCAAACTGACAGGACTGCATCTGGAAGGCTGCAATGTTTAAAAACAAACAAACAAACGAAAAGCAAACTACAAGAAATGTTTGTTTCTTTTAAAACATGAGAAGTTGCTGCCTATGAGACATGTAACAACATCAACACATTCAAATGGCAAATAGCACATCAAATCAATTCTTCAAGGGCTGACTCAGATCAGTTAGCCCATATGATGAAAGGGAAACCTTTATTCCCATCTAGTTCAGTGCATCAACTCACTAAAACCAGCTTTGGATATTTATTGAATGCTGACACTGAAGCCCACCTGTATAGGCAAGGCTGAGTGTGACACCCCTAGCCCAGGAAATTTCAGGCTCAATAGCTGAGAGACTGGATTCAGCATTTCAGTGACAGAAAGATGAGGCTGGCACATGCCTTGAATGTGGAACCATTTGGGGTTTGATTCTTCTTATTTCAGCTCTCCCTTTCTGTGTTTTTTTAATGACTTTTATGGGAAATAATGGTGATGAGCTTGAAGGGCTGATAACAGGGGCCTCTGGAGGAGAGGAATAAACACAAAGTCTAGAAATTACCAATCCAAATACTCCGATACCTTTAGGAATGCATAGGAGGAACACAAATGGAATCCATACTCCATTGCAGTGTGATCCGAAGACGACAGAGCAGAGAGGAGCTGGGACAGTGACCACAGAGAAGCAGCACAGCCCTGCATTGCCACCTTCTCAGCTGTACACCCACCAGCAGGTTGCCTGAACAAGCTCCAAACATTCCTCTGCTGAAGGAGCTTGATATTGTCAAACATGACAACTTGATAAGGCCTAAAACAGACAGGAGGAGGTATTTGACTATGTCTACAGACTAAATTAGGGGCTTTTGTGAGGTCTTCAAGAAGCTCTCAAAGCCAACATAGTTTAAGATATGTTTACTATGAACACTCTAAGACGTGACTTATTAAGTACTGAAACAGCCTCCAAAACATTATGGCCAGCAGGAAAACCATTTGAATCAGGAGAGATGTTAATTAGGAAACTCAACAGCATAACAGACTCCAAGAAACCCCGAGAGAGGCAGGAGAAAGATCCCACTTTCCACATTTGCATTTCACATCTGGGAAATATGTATCATTACATCAACATTGGGAGAAATCCAGAAATAGCAGGAAGGAAAGAAACTTTGAGTTTGGAAAAAAAGGTGAAAGACAGGAGACTGTTTACATTTTGAACAAAGGGAGAGAAAAATGTCAGCATTGTCCTGCCGAGGACTGAGGATGAGGAGCTGAATTCCCAACTCCAAAAATATTTTCAGGTCCTATTCAGAAAGGGGGATGCAGGAATTTGGTGGTTGCTAGCCTAAAACATCTTCTCTGTTTTGGTACTCAAAACCTGCCTCTAGGACCTTCTGCAATAGCTGGGAAACAACTTTCATTTTTTAAACATCCAAAGAAAATATTTCCTTCTTCTATTTTTTTTTCTAATCAGGAGCTTTGCTTCTGACGTTGCAATCAAGAACTGAAATTTCTTTCACACTATTTTCATCTGCACTCTCACCTAATGCATCAAAAGGATTTGAGAAAAGCTTTCAAACATTAGGTACACTGTTATCCCAGAAGAAATGGAAAATAAATGGTATGTAGGCGAGTACTCTGGCAAACTGCGACAGTTGAGGAATCCCTGAAGTTTGGTCACATCTCTTGGCAAGATATAGCAATAATTTTGATGGTATCCCAGTCACTCACAGATTGCACAAGAAACTTGGAGAGCTGGGAAGAAAAGGGCGGCAAATCAGTTCTCCTTATTTACCTGCCAGTAGGTTAAAAGAACAAAAATGTACATTATAAATAAATATCCACATACGGTCTAGGGCTTCCCATGATCAATATTTCTGGACACTTATGACAACCCTCTGCTAGCAACTAATGTATTTACCATTCAAAAAGCATTTAAGGACAGTGTTCCCCAGAAACTGAATAAATTCTAGTGACAATGAGAACAGTCAAGGAAAATGATGTTTAATAGTAAAAGGAGCCCAGATTATTTCCCATGTCTTGTTTTTACATTAATTTTTCATCCTAGCCACTTAAATAGCACTATCTAACTTGCCAGTTGACGTAAAACATAAGCCTGATTCCTCATGCGTGTGTGGGTGTACATCCCCTGCACAGACCAGACATACAACACATATTAAATAAATACAGTTGCTTCATTTTTCTCTGTTATTTATATAATGCTGTGAGACAGCATTCACACCAAAGCCCAGAAAATCATCTTACAATAAAACACCAAAAAAGGAAAAAGAAACCAACAGTTTTTCAGTGAAAACCAGTAATGTTGTCTAAAAGTAAATACTGAAGATTCATTTACTGCCTTCTCACTTCATTATCTCATCAAACAGAACAAGCAAAAACTAATAAATATGACACAGAAATGAAATAAGAACAAAAAATGCTGTTCATTTTTTTTAAGTCAAGTAAAAGCAGCAAGATTATCCTGGTTTGTGGATAACTTGTAGTTCTCCAACATTGAACTGCAGCTGAGAAATGACTATTCAGTAGCATTTGTATTGTATGCAAAGTAACCGGTAGAGTTTTACTAATGAAGACTAAACTTATCCTAACTCACTGACAAAATACATTGCTGCACGCCCTCAAGCCAGTTCTACAATTCCCAGCTGCTGCAGGCTCTGGGGAAGAAATTTGCCACAAATTGCTGGCTAATCTTACCACTGAATAGCTCATCTTGCTGCTGAGGAGATGATCTGCTGCCTCAGGGGCTTGCACAGCTTAAAACGCTGTGGAGACAAAAGTGATGGATTTTGATCTTTCGGTGTAAGGAAAGATAAGTGCCTCCTGGCTACACCTCAATCTGTGGGCTCCTCTGTCCTGCCATGGTGTCTGTGACCATGCCAGACAGGTGTCACCTGAGCAGCACCCACCCTCTGGTACTGAAAAATGCTTCTTCCAAAAACAGGAGGATGAGGAACCTGAACACCGAAGATTTCATACTTAGAAAATCACAGCTTTCCCTGTATGTAGTTATACCCAGCATCCTACAAGCTGAGGAGGAACAGGGAGCCAATCCAGGAAAAGAGAGTCTTCACCTGGGTATGTATGTTCACCCAGAGCAGCCAACTCAGTGTACAGCCCCATTGGCAACAGCTCTTCCACTCCACTGCAAGTGCAGAACACTTCCAGAGAGGAAAACAAAACCATCAGTTCAATAAGCTCAGTAGGAAGCACCTTCATTTCCAGTGAAGAAAAACAGAGTGATTAGTTTGGACAGCTACAGTTTTGGTTTTTAAAAATGACACCTTTCCAAATTTCTCCATCCCACAGGCTGGGAGCCCACTTCCTGCAGGCAAGCTGTAGCTTGCAGTTTTACTACTCACCAGTCACATCAATGTGTGTCAATTAACACACACAACAATATAGCTCATAAAATATGTATTTTGCTCTCATAAGGCTGCTGCAAAGAAAACCCTTTCCTCTTAGGAAAAAAAATGGAAAAAATTAAAATTTTAGGGTTTTTTAATCTGCTTTTTAAAATCTACATGAGACTCTACAAAGATAATCCAAACCACAGATGTAGTGACCCACCACAGGACAGTAAAGGTAAGAAACTTTTCTTCAATCCTGTGAAGTTTCTTGTTTTAGGTTGGAAGGAAGAAGGGATTTTTCTCTGTTGAATAAAGAGAGCAATAGCACATAATTTCACCTTCAAGTTCTGTGAACAAGAATGAGTACCATCATTCTCTAAATATGCACTTGTGCTAAATGGACAATATGCTCTGAGTGTTTTTTTACTAGTTACAATAGGATCATGATAGAGAAACAAAGTGTCTAAAGTGAGAATGAGAACAAGTCCTAAAACAATGCACAAAAGCATCAATGCTTTCCAGAATAAAATAAACTGTAGCAGATTATGAAAAGTTTACATTGAACTGACTTCTTAGTCTCACCATACTAATTAAAACAGTGCTACTTGTCTAATTGCTTCTGTCATTCATAATTTAACAGCAGGTCTACACTACATTCAAAAGTATAGTTAACATTTTATGTACATGTAAAACAGAGTCAAGTGCATGCATGTCACAGTTATGGTCTCTAGGATTAGAGGCAACCTCTTAGGGGTGGTTTAATCTTCCTGTTTAGAATTTTAGGCATTCACCTATCCAGCTAAATATAATCTGATTAATAAAACTCATATTCTTATGATGCCTAGGTCTATTTTCCAGAAAAATGGTCTTTTAAAATGCTCATACTCCAAGAGAGAATAGTGTAGGGAACATATCCTGAAGTTGTACACATAGTTATACATCACGAAAGTAAAATCATTAAGTGCAAACTCAGAGTTACAACAGAAACAGAGCATCATATCTTCGTGTATACAGCTAACTAACTGCAATAAGATATCTGAGCATTCAGCTACATTTTTCAGGCAACTGCCATAACCACATGTCATCCACCTCTGACCACAGCTTGATAAGCAATTACTTCTTTCAGCAGCAGTGATGCCAGCAGAAACAGCCCTTACCTCCTACTCCCTGCCACATGTTCCCTCCTTTCAGGCCACCTTCTCAACCCTGACACAGCAACCCCACAGTCAGACAGATCAGAGTTAAAAGTAATCAATAAAAAAGAAGAAAAGGCACTTTTGAACCCACTGCAGTTCCCCGATGCAGTTCCCCATGAGCCCCACAAATGGCTGTGCTAGTCCAGCTCAGAGGGTGGCAGGGGGCTGCTTACGCAAGCACAGTTCACTCAGGAAACACATGCCAAATCTCTCCCTCAGGAAGCAATTGTGTTTGCACCAAAACATCTGAAAAATCTTCCCCCCCTGTGCCCAGTCTGTTGGACCTTGGCCTGGGAATATGGATCCGGAAGGGATCCCTGGGGGTGTCCTGGTCCCCTTCCTCACAGCTGCAGACAAGAACCAACTCAGCAGATCCGATCAGTCAGTGCTGTAGCAATGCAGCTGTCAGGTAAACGGTGCACAGCTTGAAGCTGAAGTCAATGTGCAAGCTGGGGCGAAAAGAAAGTTCCTGAGGTTTCCCCTGTTTACATATCAGCTGAATCAATTCTGATAAAGCTTTGTAAAATTAAATTACACACTGTGCCATATTATTTTTCATCATCACTTTCCAGCTTCAGGTTAAGGCAGTAGTTAATGATTGAATTTTAAAGGCATTAATGTAGAAACCCCCTTAGGGAAGCCCAGAGAAACCTTCTGTTAAAACACAGCTTCAGTTACACTGCTGCAAAAGATGGAAAAGTAAACATTAAATATAATGCAACTGAAAAAATATAAAACAAGAACACAGTATGTGCTATGCAGCACTAAAAAAAAAATACAAAAAGACAGTAACAGCTAATGATTTGAGGTGAGCAATAACACAGCCCTAACTGAGGCATAATAGAATCACTCTGAGGAAACTGCAATTCTGTTTCACTTCATTAAGTTTCATGTTATCCTCCAATTTCCCAGCACTAACGGAAACGTTTCCTCATTGCCACTGTAGGAGCAGACCTACAACAACAGAGTCAGCTGTCCCAACCAGCTTGTTAACTTAATGAAACCAATTTAGTCAGAATGCTATCACACAATCCTAAATTCATCCCAAATACCAATTTAACAGCTTACCTGTAGAGGTATTAAACAGAATAGGTTGATAAATGAGTGGCAAATTATCAGAAAGTTCAAAATAAGGATAATACTCACTGTATCTTCTGGCTTTTTTTTTTTTTTTTCATTGAATAGATTCCCTGAATTTAGTCAGCCTGTGAGCACACAATTATCCTACAAGACATGTGCCACTTGGCCCGAGTCTATTGCACACCTGGTTGTCCTACAAGGGAGTAAGAATTCTCCTGGAAATCAATTGGGTTAATATCCCAGAAGAAATATCAAGGCTGTTCAGGATAAGGATTGCTTTGATTAGTTAACTATCCCTGTGGAAGGCCACAGGCCAGCTCTCCAGCCCATCTGAGCAGCCTGTGCCTTGGGTTTTGGAGCTTTTGGGGAGCCAGCCGCTCACACACACACACACAGACACATGCACAGAGGCACACACAGAGGCACATTCACACTCACAGACACACACACACAGAGGCACACACACACAGACACACACAGACACACAGAGGCACACACACACAGAGGCATATTCACACTCACAGAGGCACACACACAGGCACACACACAGACACACTCACAGAGGCACACACACACACAGAGGCACACTCACACACAGACACACACACAGAGGCACACACAGAGGCACACTCACACACAGACACACACAGACACACTCACAGAGGCACACACTCACAGAGGCACACTCACACACACAGAGGCACACAGAGGCACACACAGAGGCACACTCACACACAGACACACACACAGACACACTCACAGAGGCACACACTCACAGAGGCACACTCACACACAGAGGCACACAGACACACTCACACAGAGGCACACTCACACACCCCCGTGCACGGGCATCCCGGCGACAGCCGCGGGTCCGCACACACGGGGACGACGGCAAGGTGCAGCACTGCCTCTCACACCTGCTTCTGAAACAGGTACATTCGTTCTGCTTATGCAACAGGAATAAAAGATACCTGAGTTTCCTCATACCATCTAGCAACTTGAACCGCTGTTTATCCTTAAGCGCTGTTTACCTGACTAACATCTCACCAGACCAACAACTTATACCTACGTATGCACGTATATACAGTTCCTTCATTAAACAGTGGCGTTTACATTCATTTTTATTGATTTTTCAATGTTTCCGCAGTTCTACCACGAGCCAGGCAGGGCAGGACAGCGACCCGGCTGCAGCCTCACCGCCGGGGAGCCGCGCTGCCCGCCCCGCTCCGCGCCCCGCTCCGGCCACCCCTCTGTCCCTGCTCGCTGCTCCCGGGCCCCGCAGCCCCGCACGCCCTACCTGCAGGCTGCAGCCCCTACCTGCAGGCTGCAGCCCCCACCTGCAGGCTCGGCAGGAGCCCCGCGGCCGCCGGTGCGCGCTGCCCCGCGGGGGCGGTGGCTCCGCGGGCCCGGGGAGGGGCGCGCCCGCCCCGCCAGCGCGGCCCCCGGCGCAGGAGGCAGGGCAGCGGCTCGGCTCGGCTCGGCTCCCCTCCCTGCCGCAGTTTGCCCGGCCGCCCCGGTCGCCCACCTGGCCGACTGGTTGCCGCTCCCCGCAGTGGGCCCCGGTGGGCTCGGCCGAGCGCTGCCCCTCGCCCGGCTCCGTCAAGCTGTCATCGGAGTCTCTCCTTCGTGGTACCTTCACCAACACGAAAAAGTGCGTCTCAGCAGTGCCACGGGAGCTTTCATCGCATTAAGAGGGATTTTTTTCTTCCCGTGGAAGCAAAGTCAGTACTGGGATTTGTGGATCAGTGCTCTCAGGCATTTCATAAGATATTTTTAAACGGTTCCAAAGTCAGGCAACACTCAAGAGTGGAAATAACACCAGAACTTGTGCATAAGGGTGGCCCTCTGTCACATACACCAGCCCTTCCTCCCCATTAGGAATCATGCTGCAGTTTGGCAATCTTTAAATTTTCAAACAGTTCAAAACCCCAGACCAGACCAGGGGAAGGGCTCATGTAGATTTGGACCCTAGACTCTTGGAACAAGTTTCAAATTCCAGCAGCCTTCTGTTTATCCAAGAAAGATAAACTAAGTGGCCTGCTGAATACTGCATGTGTTTTCAGGCAAGATCTGGAAAGCAGCAGGTCTTTGCTCAGAAAGGACATTAAACATCCTGTGACACTTTCCATGAGAACAAAGATAAAATGGGATCTTTTCTTACCCTTCTTGTTGCCAGACAAGAGCTGCTTGGTCCTTGTCTTTCCCCCGGGACCTTGCTGCCTTCCAGTGCTTCTATAAAGAGCAAGTGCAAAGCTCCCAGCAGCATGCAAGCAGAGCCCTTGGAGGGTGGCAGAGAAGTGTTTGCCCTGCTGGTCTTCAGGAAAAGTTCAAGCATACATGATTTGCGTGGGCATGGCAGCTTCAGGGTAGATTATTAATTGGAAAAGACTTCCCTTTCTAGGTGACTAGAGTTGCTCTGTGCCATACAGCAGCACAAGAGAGCTAGGAGAGAATGATCTTTCCCCTCCTTCTGCACACTGTGGGATGAAGCTGCACACCACCTGTGCACATCTTCCCTAATACAGGTACACCTCCTCCTGTGGCGTGTGGCCCACAGTAGTTCAAGAGAAAAGGGGCTAGGTTTTCCCCACCATGCATATGGTTAATAAAACTTGTCCTTGAACAAAAAAAGTGCAGCTCTTACTTTCTTGTTGAGTTTTTGATTTTTTTCCCCTCATTTTTATAGTTCTTCAGTATTTTAGAAAGATTTTTAATCTTACGCGTATTAAACTGTGCTTCATGTTGGAAGATTTCCTTTGCCAAAATACACTGCTAACATAATTGCAGCAGGCTTTATTTGAACTCCTTAACACTGCAAGATAAAATTCTGAACAGGATGGTCTGAGCATTAAGCTACCAGCCAAGAGACTGGGGATCTCAAAATTGCAGCAAACTTCCTCTGCAAGTCTGGTTGGCAGCACCTCTATGACAACTCCCCATCAGCAGTGGGAATGACAGTGGTTATCTGTATTGGCTACTGACATTTTGACACCTGGCTCAACGACAGGTAATGCTTCTCTGTGGTGTGGAAAGGATATTGAAGGATATTGTCAGAGCACTACAGCCCATTGTGCATTGTACATGCCAGGGAAACTCAGAGAGGCAATAATACCACTCACACCCTGCTGACCTGCCCTTGGCGCTACAACAACTTTAAAACATTTTTGTGCTATTTAATTTTTATATAAATTCATTTTAAGCACTGAAGTATCAGAAGCTGGATATTGCCAAATCAAAATGCATGCCTTCATTTGGTTCTTGGATCAAAACTCTAACAGTAATAGAAATACCAGGGTTTGGGTTACACGCGTGTTCTACACATTCATGACAGGCTTCCTTTTGTCACAAATTCTTCTCATGCAAGTTTCAACTGCTGACA
This sequence comes from Corvus kubaryi, assembly GCF_017639235.1. NCBI lineage: Eukaryota > Metazoa > Chordata > Aves > Passeriformes > Corvidae > Corvus > Corvus kubaryi. Next base: position 7,348,067 of record NW_024580672.1, read on the forward strand.
CCAGCTGGACAAACAACACAAAAGAAGTCACAAATAATGGCCTTAATCCTTCCAAAGTTGGAGGACTATGCGTGTTGCTTTCTCAAGAGCTGCAATCAACATAGGACAGGAACACATGTCCTCACCTGGAGTGCCTGACCGGGTAAAGACAACACAGTTGGGGAAGGGCTTGTTTTGGTTTGGTTCCTGTGCAAACAAGAGTAACTCCTTTACACTCTTTCACACTTCGCAAACCACAAAAATAACAGAAAGTATACTACTATAGAATTCAACAGGTAAAAATAAATGTTTTTACAATTTGGAGGATGGTTAGGTGCCATGATACTGTTGATATATGGCCTTCCTATGCAATGAGTGTTCTTAAACTGAACCTTTATGTAGAAATACCTGTTGGAAACTGAAAACCTCACTACCATCCTTCTACTGCCCTCTTCTCCCATCTGCCTGTTGCAGCCAGCCAACAGTACAGGGAAATGCTGTAACGGCATGCTCAGAGTAACATTTCCAGATCTGGTCACTAACACTTAGATCTACAACCTTTGGCATCCTATAGCCAAGGGAACACAGCTTCCCTGGCATCTCTAAAAATTAAGCCAAGGACTGAGGAAACTGTAGGTCCCTATGGTTCCTTCAGCCCCCTCTCTGCAGCTATAGTCCAAATTTTGCCAACTCCAAGGCAAGAAGGTAAAGCACCCACCACTTGAGAGCTGAGGCTCCTTTCTGGAGGTGAAGGCAAGCTCTGTTTCTTACTGACACATGAGATTTTAGCAAGGGATCAAAAGACTGCGATAAATTCCTACAAATATGTGGCTGTGTAAATCACGTATGTAACCTAAGATAGAAAAAAAGGGTATGTAATGGCCTCCTCACTTTTTCATGGGCACTAGCAATTCCTGGAACATAAGACCATCATTTGGCATCAGACCAAAAGATGCATTTAAAACCAGGCAGTTTCTAATGACACTCAAAACCAGATGAGGGTATGTCTTGCTACCTACTGAGTGCATCATCTTCCAGAATATTGGGAAATTTTGGCAGAAGTATCCTCTGTTTCTTGATATAAATATAGGTAAATCAATACTCAATATTAGTTGAACAAGAGGATAATTCATCCTCCTTTTACTGATTAAAAACTTCCACATTTCAAATCTCCTGCGTTGCTCCTCTTTATTCGTGTGTCATGGAAGTCCTTGGTCCAAGCACACACTGTAAGATTTTTGGACATATTTATATGCATTTATTTTACAAAGACCTGCATTCCAGCTAGCAAGTGCAACAATTTTTCACTGGAAAACACAGATTCACCACTACAAATGTCCTATGGAAAACACAGATTCATCACTCCAAATGTCCTATGGAAACATCATTTAACAAAACTTGGCTGCAAAAATGCAGCCAAAGATTTTTTAAAAAAAAGTCCTTATATTTCAAATGACTTGCTTTGGGCAGCCTGCTAGGTTTCCTTGCTAGCAGGCTTTTTTTGGTGGAAAAAGTGAAATGAAATGTAGACATCTTGAAATTTCCCATCAGAAGAAAAACTTAATTAGACATTGCACTTTTTCACAGCATGGGAATAATAAATTTGAATTAGTTGTACTTGGAAGCAAGCCTTTGCACAGCTATTCCAGTCTTTCTTCCATATTCACTGTGGACCAGAAGCTTGGACTACTTCAATCCATACAGAAATCTGACCCCAAGTAGGGTAACCCCAAATATAGGCTGTAATGTCACTCCAGTCTGAGGAGACCTAACCATTTCCTTTGTTCTATAGTTTTTCATAGCATTATGCTTTTGTTCTTCTGGATGAAAAGTATGGCTTGCTGTGCTCTGCAGAAGAAATGGTGTTAGCAGCTTATCCTGCTCATCATCAACACCCTTGCCTGTCCCAGCTCTCAGGGAAATGCACAAGCTAAAGAAGGTTGAATTGGGGATCAAGGCCTGAAGGCAGTGCAGGTGGTCTTTATCCTATTCTCCAAATCAGCACACAAAACCAAGTAAAAGAAGATGGTAAACCACCACCAGTTCTTCACACCTCCACAACACAGAAAACCAGTCATTTGACAAGAATTTGCTGTACCTCAGACAAAACTCTGGCTGGTGTTTGCTGACTGCTGGGGCTTTCAGAGAGAGTTCCTCATCCAGCCCATCTTGCCTCTAGACAAGTTTTTGCTCCAACTCACCTATAAAATACACAGCTTAACACCTAGACCTACTTTCAATTCAGCTTTTACTACCTAATTGTTGTATTTGTTGTGTTCACGGGCTGGGGGGAAAGTTTCTTTGGTTTAAACTTTAATACACTCCTTTAAATAAAATATTCTCATTGATAGTATCTACAGCAAACATTTACAGAGTTAACAAACACAGAAACTATTGTCATTCCACACAGAAAGTTACAAGCACCAAAGATTTCTGTTTTATTTGGAGATGTACCAGATTAGTCCCAGGGGCACTTATGCAACACAGAATCTTACAGATAATTTTTTTTTCACCCTATGCTTGGTGCAACATTTTTTCCCCCTCATTTGCTTGCTTTTTTCTCTCCAAGTTAAGCATGTACAGACAGAGGCCTAAACCAGAGCCAGCTAAAAGTCCATCAGAAACGATCTGCTCTGAGTAGAACAATATTTTGGTAAATATTACAACATTGATTATCCATGGCCTTGCATTTTGGTATCGGCCACGTGGCTGCAAGGCCGGCCAGGCTGCTGCGTGCCAGGGCTCTGTTTCTTCTCCCCACAGGGCAATAGTATTACCTACCATCTCATTCCTCTAAGACTAGTGCTGCTAGCTTTATAACTGGTGACACAAACTTCATAGACAGATTTCTGATTCAAGCCTGAATAATATTTTACTAAAGTGTTTTCTTGTTTGTGTTTTTAAAAAGTTCTCTGTTGTTCTGCCTTTCTTTCTGTGTGTCCCAAAGCTCCCCTTATTGAGTTGCCAGTCATACACCACTACTTCCTAGCACAGCAGGGGAAGTGGAATGGTCAGGGACTGAAAGGGAACTGACTCTCAATTACCTTCTCTCCTCCCATGGGTCTGCAAGGCAATAGGTTAGAAAAGGAAAAGCCAGTTCTTATACTTCTGTGAATAAAAAGATTTCAATTGCCCAACAATGACCATACACAGGACAGACAAACTTCTATAGTGCCTTATGCCCATAGTCAATGGCCTCAACAGTGGTGTCAGTAACAGCTCTTCTGCTCCTAGCCTGATAAAGGGGCTTATAATTCCAGAGTTGGTGTCTTAGAACTTTATAGCAATGTACATAAAATGAAACTTTAAGCAAATTCCTGCAATGCTGTGAACCAGATGTTCACGAAAATCTCACATAGGCACTTTTATAATTGCCTTTCGGGTAGGAGAGCTGGAACAGAGAGAGACGTTGCATGACACCTTAAGAAAATCAAGCTCCAAATGGAGGGGGAAAAGACAGGAAATTGAAAAAAGAAGTCTTCTTGACTAAAACTAAGCTGACATCTATGATTCTACCCACGAATAAAAGGTGAATTAGTCTGCAGGGTTTGGTGCCTTTTCTGCTCTTTTTTTTTTTTTTGATACAATTTCTTATGTGATGAGAGCAAGGAGTGGAGAGAAATTCAGTTCCTGAATGTTTTCTGCCCTAGCTGTAAAAGAGCAAGTGTGAAGTGTGTTATGGGTCAGCGAGCAGCTGAACAATCAGGAAGCAGCTTTAGCTTCCCTTGCACTGCTTTTCCCCCTCAAAGAAGAGGCAAACCAGTGATGCTTGGGGGCTGCTACACTGCATAGGCAAATCTGCTGGAGAGAAGTCTACAAACCTCCTATATTTGAAGAGAAAACTTATGTTCTAAGCTGAAAAAGAAGTGACAAACACTTGGAAATTTGGGAGCGTTTTTGGCTTATCTTGTAAATATTTCTGGATTCTTTTATGCACAGCCTTTTATAGCCAAGTGCAATATGCTGAAAGCTAGCTGGGTAACAGCATGCTCCGTGTTTAGGACATAGGAACAGCATGTTTTTGTTCACTTATTCAAATAGCAGTAGGGGTGAGGTTGCTCAAAAAACAAAACAATTCTACCAAAAGGAACTAAAAAAATTTTTAAGTACACCCAGCATTTTGTAAATCATTTAGCCAGCCATCTTTGGAAATGCTAAATTCATTTTTTCATTTAGGGGTTTTTTTTATTAATGTGCATTAGTTCACAGTTAATTTTTAAAATATAAAAAGAGTAAGAACAATTTTCAAAACAGGAGAGTGTTCTTACTGTTCAAATCAACACCAATAATAAGTTTTTATCTCCAGATGAAGCCTATCCAATCGTTTCAGAGGAGAAGCCTCTCACAGCTTCTCAGTTGTCTTGCCCACATTACACTACTGCATTTCACAAAACCGATGTTCACCGACCACATTTGGTGTGCTGCCTCCATTGCCTCCTGCTGACTATCAGGATATCAGTGGGGTAATTCCACTGGGAGGACAGAGGGGGCAGATGTAGATAACAATACCGCTATCCCAACTCAGTATAACATCTGCAGGTTGGTAATGATTTACTGCCTTACAGGAGAATTATTGCAATCGCAGCCTCCCAAATGATGCAGCTATTATAAAAGCTTGTAGGAAAGAGCATTTTGGTCAGCATGTCTTGAGACATTCATTTCTTCATCCTTACTGAAACACACATATTTCAACTTCCACCCAACCCAGCATCTGCATTAGAAATTCCTACAAGCTGAGACCAGCTGTTTTATTTTCGTACAATTTGCTAACATATTAATGCAAAACAAATCCTCTGAACAAGTCACAGCATACCAGTGGCCACACCATCTTGTTGGCTTGAAGAACTGATATGTCTGTTGTGACAAAAGGCATTATCAAACCGGTGTCTGTCCACAATGAAACTCTGTCTTGCTCTAAGCACTGTTCCCTGACGCTTTCAAAGATGCAAGAGAAAATGTGTATTTCCTTGCAAGGAAAAGGTCATCTCACAAAAGATTTTAAACCCAAAAAAGCCATTTGGAAAAAAAAAAATCTAACATACTATATGAGAAAAGTGGTTAGCTGAGACCACATCCTCATGGATGGGCATAAATGGAAATCTCAGTAACAGGTAAACTCAACCCTGTACCTCCACTGCCAAGGCTGCTTTGGTAGAGCAGCATCTGCTCAAGGGCAACTTCTGCTTCCTATTGACGCCATGATAATTTTTTGCCTTTTCTTTTCTATCCTTCGTATACCTTTTTATAAGTTCTGTATTCTTAGTGCTTTTTGCCTACATTCTTGGACTTGTTTGGTCAGCTGGGAGACTAAACATTTTAGAAGCATCATAGCTAGGGGTTAGTGTGCCCCAGACCCCAAGGTGCTCTCCAGAACACATTCTGTAAACCAAGATAGAACCATCCAGGGAAGGTTCCTTGGGGAGGGGGGCTTACTCAAGCCTCTCACTGGGGAATCTTTGATAGATCTGCTAATTAGTAAGACCTATAATGTTATACCAGATCTTTTGGAGGTGTGCATTGTGGTGTGCATTGGGGTGCATTCGACCTGGATGTAATGCACCTAAGGATCCTTAAAATAAATACCAAGGTAAAATCCCTTTTTCCCTTCTAACCATGTTTGATTCTTGATTTTAAGACCAGGAAAAGGCATCAGTATTAAATGCCCAGATTCACTCAAACCTTTAAGTTTGAAAAGAGATGAATGGGTCACCCACCCAAAAACCTGGAAAACTATGAAGTTGTCAACTTGGAAAGACACTTCTGAAGGTGGAAGCGCCTTGATCATCACAACAAAATAAAGCAAAACCACTTAAGAACAGGGAATGACACATGCTTTTAAGTAAAGCATGATGACAGTTCATGCTGTTTACCCTCCTTCATTCCAGGTACCAAGAGGTAGCGAGACACAAACCAGACCACGGTCCTTTTCATAGCCTCCATTTAATCCCAAATTCGAAGATACCTTTTGTACTTTAAAAACAGAACCCAGTAGAACTCCTCATTCGACTGGAAACAATCATGTATGTTTATTTTGTCATCAATTCAACCCCATATGGTTCTCCCACCTCTAAAGTTCTGCTGTGTCCTGCCAAAAATCACTTGCAAGTATCTTGTGACAGTCTAACGGGAACAGAAGTGCTGATAACAGTGAAACACCAGGACAGCTGCGCTGAGGTTGGAATGAACTGCAAGCACCCTGCTTGTCCTAGAAGTCAGATTCTTGTACTGGCCCCTGTACCCCATGCTAGCCTTCTCTACCAAACTTGACAAAGTAAATACTCTTAGTCGTCTCTCACTCTTCATCCAGCACTACAGATTTTCCCCCAGTACCTTAGTCCAAAAATCTTACTTTAAAACACAGACCCTTCTTCCTAGGGGATGTAATTAGACTTTTTTTGTCAAAACCATTAAAAATTGGGGTTTCTTGGGGGTGGTGCAGAAAGAATAAAGAGAGTAGCATGTGATAAAAGAACAAATGTTCAAGTCCAAAAGCAGCATAGGACAAGACAATCAACAGCAACGAGTCCAATGCATTCTACTCCAACTTACCTGAGTAATTACCTTACCATGTTTCAGAAAGAGAAGCTAGGTTAACAAGGCTTGGCCTGGTAAGAGGTCTCTTTAATTTATACCAAAACAAGTATTTTCAACACATACTAAACTGCAGACTCGCTGATCTACCTTAGGGAAGGCTGCTTATTCAACCTCACCGTTTCCAAAACAAAAAAGATCCAAGAATCTGGGTATTTCTAGGTTCTCATTAATACTCTTCGATAGTGCTGGAGTTGAAATTTGCCTGCACAAACTTCCAGTTTGTACCAGTTATAGTAGAGATTTATCTATGTACCTGAGCAAGGCTGTTTTCAGACTTTAGATACTTCTGGATGATGAAGTGGGGCACCTTGGGGAACCCCTTCCAACAGATGATTGTAGACAGCAACTGGATACCAAACCCAATCAGAAAAATTCAAGATAACACCAATGATCTTAGAAATGCCCCAAAGTACTCCCCTACGGCAAAAATATTGTAACAGTGCCAGAAATCAACCACACTGTCATTCATCCATTACCTTAACTATGGAGGGGGAACATGGAGAGGAAAACAAGAGCTGGGATTAGTGGAGGCAGGCAAAGTAGCAAGTTACAGTACTAGCACATCGCTATGATGGTACTGATGGGGACACAGAAAAAAGCAGTCAATTGTAGATTTCAAGGCAACAAAGAAATAGTTTTGCAGTAGGGTTTTCTCCCTCAGGAAAGGAAGAATTAAACTTACAGTGTCATTTTCCTCTAGTTCCTCCTATTTTTTGACTTTCCACAACTCTTTATCCTGTTAAGTCTGCTAATATTTTTGCCAACCAGATGTACTCATTTATGTAGTATACAATTCAGAGTACTTTTTCTCATTCTTTTAACTACAGCAATTCACCTATTAAGCACTTTAAATTTCATATCAGCATTTTTAAGGTAAAGTTTTATTTTGTGCTTCTCCTAGAATTGTGATCAACTTACCTGACAGTCCCTAGAATCTTACAGCTAACTTCAGGGCTACCACAATTGTGCTTTTCTTCTTCAACCACACAGCCTCAATTTGTGCATCTTTAAAGTCCTTATATATCTCTGAATCGCTTGCTAGGGTTTTTTTGAATGTGTGTGGGTTTTTTGCTTTGCTGGGGGTTTTTTTTTGTTTGGGTTTTTTGGTTGTTGTTTTGGGGTGTTTTGTTTGTTTTTGTTTTGTTTGGGGTTTTTTTGTTGTTCTTTTTTTTTTTTTGAAGTAAAGGATTTTAATCTTAAAAGAACTGCTATTTCTTATTTGTTTACTTAATGTTACAGTCTTCTTTCACATAAGTTCAAATGTGAAGAATTCAAGAACACCTAGGTGACAGACATTCCCATATCAAATTCCCTTCAAAAAAAGACAATGGAGAAAACGACAGGATCTTTCTCTGAAATAAACCAACCAAGCAGTTACATGGCTGATGTTGTGCTTCCCTCTACTGTTTATCAGAAGCAGCACAGTTACCTCTTAACATTCTGAAGTTTTCCTTAAGAAAAAACAGTGTACAAATGAATCTTCATTCACAGGCAAAACTTAGCCAATAACCTAAATCAAAGGGGTTTTTTTCTTTATTAAGAAAATAAAGGCACTGAGCAGAACCATCTGCACTTATCTCAAGTTCAATATTACAGAAAATATCAACTTCCACACACTAATATCTCAGCTTTTGGTTTACAGTCCTTTAAAGTCAACTTCAAGCAGGAGAAAGGCTTCAAAGACTAAAGCTTTGTAATGAAGACTAAAAACATGTCAAGAACCAAACAATTATCATGGAAGTAAGTAGTCATATATGTCACAAAAAAAAGTATTACATATGTCACATCATTGCTTCCAAGAAATGAATTCCACAGATACATTAAAACTGTCAAAACAGTAGTGGTCTTTATTTCCATCAGACAAGTTAACACTTCAGTTCATTTTACCATCTTTCAACATTTGGGAGATATCTAAGTTAATGACTTAAAAAAGTGAAATAAGTCCCCTTCCAAAAATATACTGAATTTTATACTGTCCCTCTTATGAGTCATTTACATTATGTGACATCACATATAGTCTTGCAAGACAAAATAATTTATGAACTGTTTTTCAGCCTCTCATTTGTGAGCCCTCAAGGTGTCTACAGAAAGCAAGTTTATACATGCTCTGCAGCAAGCTAAGTACATAGATTTCAAAGGGATCTCAATTCAACTTGGAAAAAAAAAATCTAGAGAGGTCCACAAATCAGAAAAGGTAGAAAATACTGTATTGGAATAAACACTCAAATTTTAGTGTCGTGGAGGGAAAGTTAACACTAGTTTAAAAACAGAAAAGACTTTAGTCAGTATATTTCTAATTTTAGTAATTGGGCTTTTAATAATGCTGTTATCAGTTGTTTTCAATTATGAACTCGCAGATTACAGAAAAATAAGTGAAAACAATCTCCCTTTGTCATCTAATACCAAGTGTGAATAACATCTTTACTACAGAACTCTTCATGTTGATCAGATGTTTTCATCAGAAACAGATTTTCATTTTAGTGTCAGTTGAATAATTAAAACTTTAGTTCACATCTTGTTTAAAATTTTTATTATAGAGAAGAATCAGTCCTGCAAAACCAGCTGGCAGTCTCTTCCTGTTGCAATTTATGACTACTGAAAAATCACAGTCTTAAACCCCCTGCTATTACCAAGCTTCCTCACAGTCCTTTGAAGAAACTCATTTAGCCACAGAATGGTTTGCAAATTTATTTTTTTGGGGGGGGCAGACAGATGTTAAATAAAAAAGTGTCTCATCTCATGAGGAAAGAAAAGGCAAAAAAATAAATGACTAGTTTTCACAGTAAAATGCATCAGCTTTGTAGTTTCATTTGAAACCAAGAACAAATCATGAAACGTCATGAAAATAAGATTAAAAAATCTCCTAGAGTGATTACTAAATGAAAGTAAAATTACCACACTAATCAGTAAACCCCAGAAGAAAAGCAGATGCCTCATATCACAGGTCCAACATTAAACAGTATCAATTTTTTAAAATAAATTCATAAAATTTGTATGTTTGGCCACTTTGCACATTTTTCCCCTAAAAAATACAGTGTACAGAAAAAAAATCTCGTAATTCCCAGTATGAATTCTGAAGTATAAGGTCAAAACCCAGAAATTAAAGATCAGCTAAAAGGATTTTAAATTATTTACAAATCCAGCAGGTAGAACTACCGTAATGGCTTCATTTCCATCCTTGTAGTGGCTTTCACTCTTATCCAGCAGCATCTGCAGTAGGAATCTCTTCAGACAGCTTCATCACTGATCATCTGTCATTTTAAGCATTTCTAGAAGAGCCCCAACAGCTCCAAAATAACCCTTTGAACAAAGGCAAAAGAAAACCAAAACAAATCAAATTCCAAAATAAGACATAAGCATGAACACAAACTTTTCAGTTCTGTTAAAGCAATGAAAGGAGTATCGGCCCTACCAAATATTTGCTCTAGCTAAAATACAATTTAATAAGATCTTCTTTAGGTAGAAGAAAGGGCCTGATACTGGAAAAAGTCTTACATACTTCTCCAAAATTATATAAAAAAAAAGAAATTACAGAACCATAATACTGATGCTGTACTGAGGCAGGGAAGTTTCCATGATGGACCTGTCCATCTGGTAGTCACCTCAGAATTATGCTTGCAAAAATTAATTATACTTGGGGTTTTCATATACCAGCCCACACAAATGAACGTTGCTGGCATCAGGGTCAGAAAGCAAATATGAGAAATGGGCAATGTTTAACAACACATACCACAAGATTAGCAATCAACCCAAGGAGTTAACAAGTAATATTTTCAAATGAATTTGTAAACTAAATAGCATTTATGCAGAACTTAGCTTGTGCATTCAATTCAAAGCAATGGCATTTGTCCCCTTTCAAGTTCACCAAATAAAGAACTACAAGAATTTTGTACTTACAAATAGAAGTATAAGTTCAACATATATTTCCTCACCTCATGTTCCAAAAACAGAGCTTTTAGCTGTCCCTTGGACCAATAATCCATAGCATATGCTAGCACCTTCATAGAAATCATATTAATTCTGAGAAAGTTGCCAACAAACACCACCTTGTCGATGTTCTGTAAAATTGAATTTGAAAAACAGACGAGAAAAATTATATTCAGCTAAATTATTTCCCTCATTCAACATGTACCTCTGCCCCTACTATGAAGTTAAATGGGAATTTTAGGTTACATTTAAATACTTCAGACTGAAAAGTCAAAAAATATTGCACTTACTGACCGCTAAGTAAGAGACGCTGCAAGAGCAGGGAGGTGCAGACTTTTATTCCAAAGAAAGTGAGAGGCTATTATCATAGATGACCAATATTTCCTTAAAATACTGAATAAATATCAGGACCTTCCCAACGTGACTCAAATTATGAGTGTTTTGATGGTGGCTTTGGTTTTTTTAATTGTATATGGCTGCACTGAAGACATCTTTACCCCCTGCATGGTAAATGAAGCAACTTTCTAGAGATCACTTCGATTATTAAGTCCAGATGGAGAACTTCTGAAGGGTATCTGACAAGGATTATGTTATAGATGGGAAGAAGCATCTTTCATTATCTATTATCAGGACTGTGATTGCATTTTCAAAAAGCAAGTGAAATGGAGCTGACATAATACTTGACATGTATGGCACTCCTTTGTTTCAAAGCTCATTTGAACTCAGGTTTCATTCAGGCAATTAAGATTTTTTGAACCATCAGCACTAGGCTGCCAATGAGAAAGCCACAGACTATCCTTACTTGTATGTACATCACTGCAGAGAGCAGTGGCTCTGTGTGGTGTTTAAACAATGCCCGTAACTATCTCACCAAGCCCAATTCTGCCTGTTATGCACAAAACTGCACTTGCATTTTGCATTAGTGTACCAGATGATGTTGACCAGACACTAGAACTGGTCTAGAAGATTCAGTAGGAGGCCACATCCTGGAGACAAAAGCTTTTACAGGAGTCCTGAAGAGCCCTAGAACGGCTATCTTCAAGAGTCTTCCACAGAAGATTGCCAGAAAAGCTGCATAAGGGCTAGAGTTAGCAAGGGCTACCCCTCTGCAATGATCCAGCTCTATAAAGCCCAACAGCTGGCTCTGCAGTAGGGGCTAGAGTTAGCAAGGGCTACCCCTCTGCATTGATCCAGCTCTATAAAGCCCAACAGCTGGCTCTGCAGCAATTCCTGTGCTACAGCCACAGCTGTGCCGTGTCCCGGACTGCGCCGGTGACACAGCCCAGGGAACATCCTCGCTGGAACGCTCGGTGCTGGACAGAGCCGATCCCCACACGCCGTAAGTCATTCATCCAGTCTGCTGCCTGAGGGACATGCCTGACTGCCCTCAAGCCAAACACAGCAACACAAACTTTACTGAAATAGTTCAGCTTCAGTCACCTGTCTCCTTAGGCTCTGCAGCCACACCACCATGCGTTCATACTCATTCCTAGGAATTTATGACTGAAAATAAGAACTTCTTAAATTTCAAAAGGCTGCTATGGAACACGGCCAAGAGCACCTTGCATCCTTGGATGAGGCAGTTTTGTCTCTGAAGTAACTCGGGACAAAGGAGGGACAAATATGCAACTAATTAATTTCCTTTAATGCCATTTCATAAAATTGATTAGAATCTACATTTCAGTTTCACATGCATATGATTTTTTCTGAATATAAAAATGTTACCAGAAGCAATACCTAATGCAGAGTATATTGAATCTAAAAGTACTAGTCATATCTAAGTAGAATAACAGTGCATATCAACATGCAAGTTTCATATCAATTTTGTTTTCCAACATTCCTTGAGTTGACAAGGTTAAAAATTGTATTGATAATATCAAGTTCCCTAGATTTTCTGAACTGAACTAAAAACAAGTTTAGCATATTTCAGAAGTTGAAATGCTACTCTTAAGGGAGTCTTGTCAATGTCCACTGCTGAAACTTTCAAAGCTGAAAGACAGGAATCTTAAACTGATGAAGAGATGGTGGTGACATGCTTACTCAAGCTAATCAAATTACAACAGCTTGGAAAAGACATGCACTCTTTCACTCTGTGGGGTCTCATTAAATTGTTCAACTACCCTGCAGCAGAAAGCTGCAGTATACCTTCAATACAGAATATTCACATATCTGCCAATATAATTGAATAGGGAAATCTAAATCAATAACACAATAAAAAACCCTGCACATATTTTTGCAAGACAGCTTGTTCAGATGCAAAATTACATGTTCTGCAAGTAAGGAAAGTATAAACCAGGAGATTGGTTTCCTTTATGCACTTCTGCTGTGCCTAGGACAGGCCATTTCAAAGGGTCTGTGGCCAAATGGTTCCAGACTATGGAATTTTTCTACCCCACTGCCAACTTTGTGCAAGCAAATTTGCTTTGAAGTTCTGCAGACAGAATATTTCATTTATTCCCCAGCCTCATTTTTTCCTGCACATATGCAAGTCATTTTCAACATAATATTAAAGCTGCAATCATTGGGAAAAACTTATCAAAAGTCATGCTTCAGGGCATAAATTGATTCTGTCAACCTAAAAGTGAGCTTTACCATAACCCTAATCTAATACATACAAGCTCCACAAAAGAATATGATATTCAACTGTTTATTAAGCTCTTACTCAGTGATTTGATTCATCAAGCTTGCTCTAAGTCAGAGCTATGTCTCCCAAAGGCAATTTAGTGTCTAGATTATTTAGCAGAATTATAGCATTAGTTTTTTTTCCCAAGAGCAAGCTATCTGAAGATTAGTTTACTTAAAATGATACTGCATGTTTGATTTTTCTTTTTAATAATATGTAAAGTGACTAAATGAAGTTTTCATTCCTTAGAACTACAAAATAATTTACTTCAAACGTTGGAGAAATTCTACTTTGACACTGTGAAATGAAGATTATTTAACACATCAATCCACATTCCTCCACAAGATTCTATGGATCACATCCAATTCTTAAGTAAGCCTGCCCCCAGAACAAAGATGTTAGGAACTTTCTCACAATGACTCAGAAGCATTAGTTTCATTAGCAGCCTATCTCCTCCTCTGAACGCACCGCATGTGGTTCCCTGCTGCAACTCTCTATGCTTTGATAGCCCTGTACAATGCTGCTTGAACTCCATGCCACAAGGCAACACTGTAAAGAAGCTGAAAGCAAAGAGAACACTGAAAGAGAATCATCCTGATCGAAAGAGTGGAATTGCCCAGAAAAAAAGAAATATGCATGCCTGTAGCCACTTTTCACAACGAAGGAAGGTTATCAGTGGCATTTGATAGGGGCATACACTACAACTCGTGCTGTTCAATATATTTTAAAAGTCCTCTAGAGAGGAATATGAGAAAAAAACATAAAAATGGCATAGAAAATCAAAAGAGAATAAAAAATTAACAGCATAGCAATGCTGAAGAGACATCCTGTGACTGAGGAAAAAATAGCAGGTGAAGTTCAAATCAAAAAAGTGAAATGACACAACTAAAATGGGAAAGAGAGACACTTGATTATGCAGACACAATGACAGGCTCCAAATTAGCCACTTTAAGATGATATCATGGAGGGACTGTTGATCATTTCTTAGAAATGAGTTCCATGCTCACAAAAATGAAATATTATGAACTGTGAGTAAAGGAACTCTGAACACAAAATTTATCAATATACCATCACATAAATTCATTGAGCATCCACACTCTGAATACCATATGAAGATCTGATAATTCAATCTTAAAATTACAACCATAAAAAGACTGAAAAGACAAAACGAAGCAGTGCAAAAAGAGTGTCTTCTTTTTTTTAGGAAAGGAGACTAAGTACTAGGACTTCCTGTCTTGGAAAGAACAAGAGGGAGATGTGGCAAAGGTTTATTAAAAATCAAATTGAAACCTACACCCACCGAAAGTACTAGCAATTAATTATTTACTGTTTCTCATAAAGCCATAAGCTAGATGAGACCCATTAAAGTAATTAGATGGCAGTTGGGTGAGTTTCTTGGGTTTGTTTTGTTGGCAGTTTTTTTGGCTCTCTGTGTGTGTGTTGTTGATGAAAAATATAAAAGAAGCAGCAATTTCTTCTACCAACAGAATGCTGTGCAGGTAAAACACCTGTAAATTTTTTTTTTTTAAACTTGATATAAATTCATTATCTGCTCAGAGCCGATAAAAGGTACTAGTTACCACATAATACTAAAGGATGCAATCTGCAGATAAAAACAAGGGCCTAAATTTTTGGGTTTGTGGTGGGGATTTTTGCATTTGTTTTTTCTTTTTTAACTGCTGGAAGCTGTAGTGTATGGATGGAACATCCATCCATATTTATCATGCCTAACAGAAAGATTGTAATAAGCATCTGATAGGAGTTTGAGGCAGGGAAACGAGCTACATTTTTCTTCTTTCTGACACAATGCAATGGAACTTGCATCTATCCAAACATTTAAAACAATACACAATTTGAACCCATCCTGCTATGGAAACAATCCAAGTAAAATAGTATTAAAAATAAATTATGCCATGCTATAGTAAAATCTGTAAATAACTACAAAGTAACAGAGACAATTAGTATTACAAACATTTTAATATCTAATGTATTACAGCTTGAGAACAACTGAACACTCCAGGCTGAAGCTCAATGCCTCAAAGTCATCTTTACACTCAATTTTTCTCCCCTCTCCCCTAGCTTTGAAGCTCAAACAGCCTTACATTTTGCATCAAAGCATACACATAACACATCACAAGAGTTACGACATCATTACACATATGCATATTTATCAAGGCCAGTGACACACCTACTATGCCAGCAATTTGCATTTTTGCATCCTGATAATCTCCCTATGTTGTTTCTAAAGGTTTTAAGCTCATGGTAAATAACTTACCTCATTCAATGCACACATGCGAGCAATAGAACCTATGTTGTTGGTGATGGTGACCAAAGTAGCTCTGGCCAAGTCCTCTTTACTGATGGAATCTCTCTTTTCTTTACTCATCATATGACCAAAGCTGTGTGAGGAAGATCATGTCTTTTAATATGAGATATTTAGGAGTTAATAAAAGCCCATAAAATTTTATCATTTAGCAAGCTTTGCTTGGATTTGATATCCATTCACTTGTGACAGATTTGAAATGTGAAAAAGGATCTCACTACAAAGGCAGAACAATGAGTAAGGACACTTCCAAAATAACTGTAATTTAAATAGAAGCAAACTACATCAGGCATTACTTACACCTGTTTAAAAAAAAAAAAAAAAAAAGAGCAAGAAGTAGGTGAGAGATCTAAGGACAAACCCCATGATACATCCAGAGACATTCCCACATGGACACAGTGCATAGTCCAGGGATTACGCACGCAGTTTAGCATGTACAGGAAGTTTCCTAAGGGACTCCTTACAAACAGCTCAATTAACACATACCTTGACGCTACAGCAGATCCTTGAAGGCCAAAGCGCTCATAGTCTCCTCCATAAATATCTTTCACCAGCTTATCCACATTGGTGCTGTCTCCTTTTGCAGCCATTTCCAGCGCTTCTTCAAATGTCTCGCAGCCAGTGAGCAAACAGCACAGGCCCAGGAACGTTCCTCCTCCAAGGCTAGAAAAGCACATTCCCTTCAGACCAGCAGCTTGAACCAGCTTTTACCACAACTCTTTAGACTGCCATTTACAACATGCTGTACACAGGTGCCAACTGTATCTAGCAACTCCTCCCTCAGAGGAGTTGACACAGACACCGTACATTGAGTTTCTATTTAACACAAGTGTCATCCAGTGTGGTTTTAACTGACCTAGACTTGAGTCTTTAATACTTAAATAGGAGAAATTATACTCAAGGGTTAGCTAAAAATAAGGTCCAATCCAACATCACAGATACCACTTCCCTATTCGTAGCACTCTAACAAGTTTTCTGCACAAGAATAATTAGCCAGCAGAGCACTCAAATAAGCGAGAAAAGAATGAACAGTGAACAAAGGTAAAGCTATACAGGGCTGGCAGCCAAGACAGATCTTGTCCCCCTAGTCAGTGGCAGGAAGCAGTCTGGTTGGCTCCTTTTCAAAGCAAGCCCAGCATCAGCCCCGAATGTTCTTTCCCTGCAAGAACTCTGAGCAAGGAGCACCCACTTGAATATTTTGTAAAGGCTCAAGTACAATATTTACTGACTACATAAATTTATCAGGGAGTATTTAACTGTGCATAATATGTTGCTAACTCATTAAAGTTCTACTTTGGACTTTTCAGTCTTATAGACATGAACTTCAACTTACTAACCTCTACATCCTTCCTCATTCTTTCTTGGCCACTGACAAAGTTCGCTTATTTGCAGTGACTGCAGTCACAGCAACTGGAGCCACTGCAAACAAGAGGATCAGTGAGAAACCACACTTGGACTGCATGAAAAAGCACAGGAGGTCAGATAGGAACACTGTTTAGTCCATGCTCCTGGATTACTGGGTAAGTTTTTCAGAACACATCTCATAGCACTGTAATAGACAGTATCTGAACAGAAGAAAGCTCTGCACACCAGCCACAAGATAGTATTGATTTCATCATCTATAACAAGTCAACAAACCACTGCAGTCATGTTTTTCCTTCCATAGTGGGAAGGATTAGAAGCACGCCTATTGATGACAAATCTCTGTGCTTGAAAAAGACCCAGAACTGCAGGAAATCCAATGTCCTCCATAGAACTTGTGTCCATCTGTACTGTCTAAGAAAAATAGCTCATGGCTACCATTGTGGCAAAGATATGCCCTAGGTCAGGCAATAGAAGACATATATACAAGTCATGTGCAGTATACAGGAGAAACTTTAACATGTACCATGTACCAAAGAACAGAATGCAGGGGAGAGAAGATTCATTTGCTGGGACAGCTTTGTTTTGGTAATTCACAGCAAAAGATGGGAAACAGGTAAGAACACCAACAAGAGACTAAGGCAGGTCTAAAGTTGAACAGATCAATGACTTCCCTGATGTAGATCTCCTCTCTGAAGGAATCCAAGGATATTTTCAGCCTTGCTACTGGCAGGCTTTTAAAAGAAATGGGAAGACATACACAGTTTGGGGCTGTAGCTACTGATCACACAGTCCAATTTCCACCTGCTCGACTGTGAAGGCGAAAAGAAAACAATTAAAAGAAACAAAAGTAAATTCACCTGGATCCTGTAACTCTTTTATAATTGTCCTTAGAATACACAGCTAGGATGCTGACCCCTGAGCCGATGTTAACCAGCAGCATAGGATATGGATTATCAAGGCAGTAAGGCTTTTTCTGGCACTGTTCAGGATCTGTAGGATTTTCAAAATAATAGCACTCTGGTTGGCCATTGAAACCAACAGAATCAACATAAAGGAGGCCCTGGATCAAACAGTCCAATTCATCCAGTTTACAGAGCTGTAGATCAGCCATCTGTAAAAGAACAAGAAATTAATAAACACACATTTCCTAGTATAATACAACACTGAGAAGGACAAAAGGCTCCACTGAAGCACTTTAATCACTTTAATAGTAACACATTATGCTATTTAAGCAGTACAAAGATCTAAGCATGAAGTCTGAAATAAAAGTTCACTATCTGCCTGTCAACAGGTACCTCCCAAAACAAGGATGTGCTATGCAGTAATGCCATCTAGCTCCTTTGCCTTTGAGACATTCTGGGCTCTGCAAGCAGGAACTATGTCTTCCCCTCAGTATTCTGAAGCAATAAATTTCTTTCCCCTCATTCCCAACCCAAGAGGAGCCATATTCTGCAGCTTTTGGGTAGTATCTGACATATGCCTACACGGCAGCATTCCTCAGGATGCAAAGTACTTTAGCTCATCATCCAACTATATTTCCCAACAATTTAATGAAATTTTCAATAGAAACATGATGATATGCACATTATGTTAGCATGCACTAAATATACAGTGGACTTTTTTTTTTTAGTATATGTCACCAGTTAATCTGGTTATTTTTTTAAATTACGATGAGCACTTTAAAATGCCTCCTGAAAAATAGAGGCATAACCCCTGTTTGGTGAAAAACCATATAAAATGTCCAAACAAAAAGACTGTCAGGCCCATGCCCGCAGCAGAATATCACTTTAAGAAAAGGCAGACAACGAGTAACAGAAGCTGACAAAAGACATTCCCTCTGCGATCTCACAGGTCACCATGACTGTACTTCAACAGACATGTCTACTTGCCATAGCATTCTATTCACTAGAATTAGAAAAAACATCCCTTTCTCAAAACAGGATACACTGACCAACTGTAGAAAGTTTCCTTTCCATTTTTAGGTAGAAGAGAGGGTGAAAAAACCTGTAAGGTTGTCCAGACCCTGAGGTCATTTTCATCCTCACACATGCAAAGCAGGTCACGTCTAACTCTACTTTCTAGCAAAAAAAAAAAAAAGCAACGGAGTATAATGGAGTTATACACGGCTGGTTCTCCAGCATTTGCATACTGCAGGATGTTTTTATAATAGCTAATGGAGCAGATTTACATGGGTAACTATGTCCTATTTTTAATTCTGGAAGCTATATTAAGTCACTATAAAGAGGGAAGATATTTCTGTGGAACAGGCACGGTCAATAGGTTACATTCTTTTAAGCTATTTAAATCTCCCCTGTTAAAGTCTTTGCTCTACTTGTACACAGCTCTAACTTGGCACAACTGAAAGCCATCCCACTCATTGGGTCCGTCCTTTTGTTTTATTTGCCACTCCTCAAATCCTGTAACCAGGGAAAAGAAATAAGACCAAAGAAACCCCAAACCAGCAGTCTCAAAGACCTCAATATAATCCAGTTATTCACAGGACAAGTGAGAGAGATGGAGATCATTTCTCCTTCTTTCTGTATTTCCTCCTGCAACTTTTGCAATCCCTTCATATTTTTTTCTTGGCTACCACATAGGTACACAAATTTAAATTAGAGAAATGCATCATAAAAGACTTGAACAATGCATTTAGCTAGCAAATACAAAGAATAAGCAAAATTCATGAGAAAAAGTTTTTCAAGAAATGCTACAGAATTCTTAAGGCTACTTTGCAAATATCTTGGATTTAATCAATTTCTTACCATTAGACCGAGGAAAAGCTCCAAGATGTACACAATACAAGCTATCAACATAATAAACCCTTCATGCACTCTTTATCACAATGACCATTGCATTGAGTCCACTAAGTCATCACTCTTTACATGATTTATTTAGTTCAACAAACATTGCACATACCTAGATGACATAAGGAAATATTCTATACTACCCATGATCTTTCCCTAGGTTATGTGCTGTGCAGTGTCAGTTTCCTCACCCCAGTGTATAAGCCAGATGCAGCATGACCAAACGTGATCTAACACAGATGCACAAACGTGCTGGGAACCAGGAGCTGTTGTACAAAGACAAGTCATTAGCAGATTTATGCCCCCTATTACCAAAACCTCTATTCTAATGTAAGCCAAACACCCAGCCACAAGCTACTTTTGTCTGATCCATGCTGCACTTTTACAAACAGGTAAGCACTAGTCAGAGACCTTGCAAGACACAAACAAGTAATACAAATCAGAGTTAAACACTTCTGGCATCAGTGCAAAAACACAGACAAAATCCTTGATTCTACAAACTCTCCAGTCAGCTCACCAATTCTGTAAGAATAGAACAAGAGAAACTAACCATGTTCTTCCTGAAACACTACACAGAGAGGTTTTATTAGGTCCAGCCCTCCATGTATAAAAGACATACTGAAATTTGTTCTGCTTTTTATAGCTCTGTGCTATATTTAACAGTTGATATACTGTAGGCAGAGAAGTCTTATTACTGCTTTCTTTCATGTATGATATTCATAGCAGACTGAAAACTATTTTCCTGTGTTGTTGCAGCAGTCAGGTTTTGACTTCTGGAATAGGCAAGACAGGCATCAGTATTCTACGTCAATCCACCTTCGTTCAAAGAACCAAAAGCTCTGCAGCCACCAGACATCCAAGGCTCCAAATAGCTCTGTGAGCCACCACTGTTCTTACGTCTAAACAGAAATTAGGGCAAAGTTTCAAGTAATGTAGTAACCCAATCGTGTACAAGAAGCCATGATAGAGCCAGGGGCACAAGTCAGTCCCTTTCCCTGCAGAGAGAACTACCTTTTTGCTCACAATGTCCCAAAGCAGCAAAACTGCATTGCAGAATAGACGTGCCTGTAACCATTGTAACAAATTTACAAGTAAGCAAACATTTCTTCCTGCTGCCATCACCTGACCTGCCACACTCTACTTACCCTCAACTTTCAGCTGTTCAAACCCCATCTCTTTAAAGGAACCAAAGTTTATGTGCAAATATGCATAACAAAAACAGAAGCTGTGTCTAGAAGCACATTTCAATTGGATGCTTTTCCTACAGCATTTACGGATATTTTCCAGCCCTTTACAATTCCTAATGTGAAGGCAGACAGCAAAATGGTCAACTTACCCTACTCTGCACTCCTGTAACAATATTCAGTACAGTGCCTCTCTAGAGGTCATGTCAGAAATTTGTGCTATGAGAACAACTGCAGAACAAAGCAGTATACAGGACTCTGGAGGGAAAATTTATGATAATTACAGGGAAACCACATGCACATTTTTTAAAAGAATAATTTTTCTGCATTATAACCAGACTGTAGATACTCCTCTTTTTTTTAAGACTGTTTTTTGAATACTGGGGAAGGGAACAAAACACTTTAGACCTCAAGAAACTCTCCAGGACCATCAAAAGGAGCGACTAAGGACTTCAACCATGCTTCCAGGCAGGTGCAACACACCAAGAAAGTAGCCAACACCTTCCCCTATGACCTTAGCAACAAACTCCTGAAACTCAGCTTATTTCAAGGATACAAAAAGTCTGTTGTTACTGCATATAGATGCTATTCCAAGAAGAGTGAAAGCCCATCTCCTGTACTCTTCCAAGAAGTGCCGGAAAATAGTGTTATCTGCTGAAATGTAGATTTGGATTTCTTTGCTGTTTGGCTTGTTTGTTTTTTAAATATTGTGCATAACGTAAAAGAAAAATAAATCAGTTGTATTCAAGTACCAAGCAGTATAAAAAGAAAAAACATGGTACCAGCTTGTTTCTGCTTTCAAGTAAGGAAGACATAAGTCAAAGACTTGGGTCCCACTTGTTTCTTACTATGGGTGAGCAAATATTTCCACTTCAGCAAGGTAAACATGAAGCATCCCAGTCCTCTAGAAGTGAGCTGAGGGCAGCCATGATATATATGCAGTGGGGTTGAAGACTAATGTATCACCATTGGTGTGCAGACATATTTTCAGTGAAGCTCCAGCTCATGAAACATTTTACTCACTTTTACTGTTACCGAGCTCTGGTAAACACAAAGTCTGAACCTTGATGAAGTTGTAAGTGCATTTTTCTCTTGGACTTTCAATGAGAAATATGATTTTTTTTTCTGTAAAAAACTGTTAAGAACATAACATCTTGCAAGTTTTAATTATCAATTACAATAGCCTCATTTACTATATCACTCTGGCTTTTATGTCTGCTGGGCATTGCTCCAGTTTTTATTTCTTAGAATAGCTTACAATCTAGCTTTGCCCTCCATCTCCCTCCCATTACCTCTCCCCCACTTCCATAAAGACTTCGCTTTCTTTATATTTTGATTATCTTCACTTCAACCCCCAACACTGCTACTTTATGGAGCTCTTTATGGAGCTGAAAATAACCACTCACATTCAAACCAGACAAAGTCTAATGCAAATAAACTGCAAGTCCAACATTCACTGAGGCAGAAGAAAAGATTCACTCTGTATCAGCTTTGGGCAAAACCAGCACTCATCAGGAATCCCGTGCAGAGCTCTGCCCTCTTGCACAGCGAGCCGTAAGGATCTCTTCTCTCTTGACAGGGACGAGATGCCCATTGTTTCTCCCCATTCCCTCTGAAGAGGTTACTTTACCCATTCTCTGGATGCTGCTTTCAACTCCAGCCCAGCCTCTACGGCCTGAGCAGCTGCCTCCAGCCTCCACAGAAAGATTTTTGAGTGTCTCACACTAACTGTGAAAGAGTTACACAGCTTACTCATACTACAACACAGGACAGTGAGTTTATTTGTTTTAAGATGAATACAGTCTATAAGTCATCCTCAGGCATTCAGTTCATACCACAAAGTCAAGCCTTAGAATTAGCTAATAACTGGCACAAGAAAATCACTATCCAACAGCCAAGCTCACTTTTAAAGCATTTTCCTTTATGGGAAGGTCAAGGCCTGAGTTTGAGTTTGTGTTGGTAAGAGATTTCCCTCTTCCCCTGTCCCAAATGTTCTTGATTAAGTGATTAGGGTTTTTAGCCCAGATGCTGCTCCCACTGGAGACAGCATTAAAATTTCTATCAAGACAAGTCAGGTTCTACAGGTCTCTGTTCAGGAAAGGAATGCAAAGATCCCACCTTTGAGCCACTGCAATCAACAAAAATTTTATAATAGAGCAGGTTTTAATCAAAAGTCTGAATAGTCCTTCCTCCCCACATCCTGGCCATCCTTTATGTTGAGTTGCTTTACAAAACTGAGTGGCAGCCTAAAAATTTATTTGTCATTACATTTACAGCATACATCTGTGCAAGTAATGTGCCTGTGCTATCATGGAGGAGTCACAGAGCACAGAGAGATTCATCTCACAAGCAGGTTAAGTCTAAGTACTCCTTACTTTTACAGAAGTGGTTATACTTGAGCATTTACAGAACATGTGAAGTGACAGTATGTAGTTGGGGAAAGGAGGGAGGATTACCAGAATTATGCTGCAGATTCATGCATGCCTTAAGACCACTGTTACCTGAAAATAAAGACAGACAGCCATACAGAACAGTCATTCAGAAAGGAGGTAAAAAAAAGAAAAAAAACCAAGGAAAAAACCCCCTAGGCTGGAAACAGTCCTTTTGGTGAATTACTTACTGATGCTCTCTTCAATGAACATTAAGTATAACCATATGGTTGGTAAAATTATTTCTGTGGTCTAGTTTAATGAATAGAGTCAATTTTCCTACTTCTAGGAGAAGCACTCAGATCTTCAGAATGAATCACATGATTTGCCAAGCTACTGATTGACAAAAGATCCAACATACTGCCAGCAATCAGCAAGTAGATCATGGAGACTTCTTCAGGTATCCACCTCTCCAACACTGCAGATCATATGAGGGAGGTGAAATAGCTAAACCTAGGTACCTTGGTAGATTTAGTTGCCTTTTTCTAATACAAAAAACAGATTTAAGGTAAACAGAATATGTCTCACCATTTTGTGTTATTTTTTAATACACAAAAGCAACAGAGATGTCTAGATCAAACCTATTTAACACATTTAGGAATTCACAACTAGACAATGAAACAGAGGCAAGTAACAACAGGGTATTTGCCTGTCTATTTTAAGGAGAAAAAGCTTTTGTAATCTTAGAAGGCTTCCTTCCTTGGGATTTGAATCTTGTTTTGCAATATATTGGATCTTCTGTCCTAAATCTATGCAATTCTTACTGTCACATTGACAAATACTATGAAAGACAACGTAAAAGCATATACACAGGAAAATAAAGGGCCAGAACAAAAGCATGTTAGCTAGATCAAATGAGTTTCCTAGCATTCACCCAGATTTTTTAGTGAAAATAACAACAGTCACAAACATACCTTAGTTCTTCCACACTGCTTCTAAGTAACAAACAGGAACATTTAAAGTCTCCTCCATATAAGTAATTTTACAACACTGAATCCTGCAATAGCAAGATTTAGACTTGGCACATATTCTCCACTTCTAGAGATGTGTTAGTGGTCAAACACTTGAAATGGGTATTTCAGAGCTCTGACAGAGCAGTCCTGAAACTGTTGTCTGGTGTCAATTCATACTCAGCAGAACACACTGATAGCCAGCTGCTGTTACAATGGCTAATGAAGTGTGACAATTTAAGTGCCAGTACCCAGAACACTCTGCCCTTTCAGGGTGATTAAGGAAGCAAACTTCCATGTAATGGATAATATTCTGCTTCTGTAATTCCACATGGATATTACAGTTTGAGCCAAGAAACACTTGCTATAAAGGAAGGTGTGGAATTGGACAGCTGTCCAAAGCACTCACTTTAGTGTGAGTGCACTTCACTGGTTGCTTTATGCTAGAAAACTCCCCAGCCAGCCTTTATAGGGTTTGTCTTAAACTACCTTCAAGTGTTGTAGCAGACAGGATGTTAACAGCACTGCAGAGATGTGGAATTTCATGCCCAAGTCCACCAGTCATTTGCTATGTGACCTCGTATTTGTGTTCAATAGCTGGCAAAACAGCCCAAACTCCAGCTATGGCCTCCCCTGCTACATTGGCTATATTGCAGCTGAGACAAGACTGATCCCTTGCTGTAGATTGCATATTTACAGCATGTAAGGCCAAAGCTACAGAGAGAAATGCCCAGCTGTGAGAGCCACCAGGTAACTTCCAGTCCAGTTCTACAGCTGTGGGAGTGAGGGACATGAACTTCCTTACCAAGCAACGGTAGCTGTTATTATACAATGCAGGAAGAATGAATCTGGAGAGACTGACCATTCCAAGGGGATAGTCAGCCTCTTCAGAAAGTCCTGAAGTGACCTCCCATTGTCACTAAGAACATGACCTGAATCATTCCTAGGACACATGAAAAGATACTCAAAACCACCTGAACTGAGGCCACACTTACTAGAACTAAAACTCACCTCCTACTGTGGTGCTAACAATCTTACACAATGCGAGGCAAACAAGCTTTTAAGGACTTAATCATCAGTAGACTCTAAACTGTAAGGGACTTGCAATCAGCCTAAAGAACAAGAAATCTAGCACTAGTAGTGGACTACTACACCAATTCAGAAACTTGGTAGTCCTTCCTTGGACATGGAAACAGCCTAATATTTACTGAAAGTGGCTACACAACAGCATAACAGTTGGAATTCATGTTGAGCTCTTACAGCATTCTTTTTCCCCCCTTAGAATCCTGGTCACCTGGTATGTGAGGATATTGATGACAGAAGGGTATTGACAAAGAAAAAAACCTCTTGTACAGCAAAATTGCATGCTTGGAGTTAAAAATGAAGCACACAGAGCCAAGGACTGCAGTCAACAGCAGTTGGTGATTCAGTATGATAGTTCCTTAGACTGAAGCAGAGACAGAAAAGCCACTGTAACCTGCGATACCCAGCAGCCATCCCTCACCCTCAAGATCAGGTCCCTCACCCTCAAGATCAGGTCAAAAGTTAGGGACAGAAGTGCCAGACCCACCAGTCAAGTAAAACATTCACATTACTCTTAGTGACACTGCTCTGGGACAATCAAATTAGTCTGTTTTTTACAGAAAATTAATGAAGATCTGTCCCAGTATAGATGGATACACAACAGAAAACTGCCTCCTGAATGCTTTTTCTCTCCAACACATTTTGTACAACAGCTCTTCCATGCTTCTCCACCACAGCCAATTTTTGAAGTGTACTCTAGTGCAAAACTTCACATTTACATCAGCTTCTGGAGTTCCCTGCAAAGCCTCTTTTTAAATTCTTGGGGATCTGGGATCTAGACATCTCATGAACTGCCTTTCTTTAAATGACACACTCACAGAACTGAAATCAAAAGCTAGCTGGTATTATTATGCTCCCACACACTGTTTCTCCCCCATGCTCCATGCTTGGTCTTCCAGACTCTTGACTTCAGTCTGTTTGAAGGTTAATACAAAGGGAAGGGAACCTGAATCAAATCTCCAGCCTGTATGGTTTCATACCTGGTTTCCAAGAGATAATCAGTCTGCAAGTACCTATAGTGTCAGGCTTCTAGGCTGTCATAACATACTCTAAGTCGATTATGAAGCATCTGATCATCACAGCTGTACTCTAAAAAAACTCCACATTTACTAAAAACATCCTGCACAGCAATACTTCAGTAGAATACCCAGCAAGTAGAATACCCTTCCCTCCCCCATCCATGTTCTCAGCAATGTCACCAATTAACAAATGTGAATTGATTCTGTTGGTCCTAATCAGTTAGGATGGACTGAAAAAAAGTTATTTTCCCAGCAAGTTTTAACAGACGGGCTCTCACAGTGTTTTCCCAAAGTACTTCCCATTGAACCCATATGAACCATTCACGTACCGTTCTAAAGTCTTCCTCAAACTTGTAAGCTCCACCTCCCGTGGCACAGAGCGTAGTGTGCAAACTGGAGAAGTTCTTTTCACTACCCATCTGTATGAACCTGTGCATGGCACAGCTGGGAAAGCGGATGAAGTGCAGGTTGCCTTTGCGTCCACACATAGTCAAATTTTTCAGTTCGAGGTGGACATCGCGAATGCCAGTTTTACCATAGGCTGTATTGGAGGTCAAGTATTTCCTAATGCTTTTCAGGTTTTCCACCTCCTCCTGTTCCTCCTCTGCAGTAATGTCCTTAGGTTCAAAGTAGACCAGTTTAACCAACGTTCCACCGATATCCATTCCAAACCACGGGAATGCTAAGAACAAGGGGTTTAGAGAGGCAAAAAGAGAAAGTCACTATAAATGTACAGGCTAGACAAACCACTTAAATCATTTGCTGAATGACAATTCAGTGCAGTCACAGTAGCAGTATCTACTCCTGAGAACTCGGGGTCACTTATGTCCAATTCATATGCTTTAAACACATCTCTAAGTTAAGCCGTCATAAAGCCCCAGTTAAGAAAAAAAAACCCTCAAAATATTCTTGTCTGAAGAAGCAGGTTTTAATAAAATGAACACATTTTTTTCCCAGGAAATCATTTTACTCTTCAGTCAGCACCTCCTGACAGAGCACATTTACTGCATTTCACCCAATCAGCACCAATGGGTGAGAAATGAAATGAAATTGTGTTTCACCCAATTGGCTTCAATTCTGCCAATATATTGGGGGGGGGGAGGAGGAATAAACAACCAAACAAAAAGGAGAACAAGATTTCTCAACTCCTATTCCCACTGTGTAACATCTGCAACTGCCTTTCCAAGCTCAGTCAGAATTTCCACGGTCACAAGGCCGTGTCTGAAGAGCAGCAATACAGAGCTCCCATTATGCTGGAGGCCTCTGGACTCCAACCCACCAGAACCAGCAGCTCTGTTGGACTGCAATACTTGTAGATAGTAGCCAAAAATGAGCTAGCTTATGTTCAGTATTTCCCACTGACAGACCTGTCCTTTGAGCGTAGACTCCCTTTGCTGGTATATGTGTTAGTCAATCATATAATTATATAAGAAATGACACTATTTGCTTCTCAGCTTGCCACAGCTGGCCTAGGTCCTCCAAAATCTTTGCTTTGTTAACAACAAGAAAAAATTACTATGGAGAACACCCAGCAGAAGACAGTAACTGAATCAAGCTGGTCTACCTGCTCCACTTTTATATTTATAGATATATATTTATATATACACGCATGCATTTTAAATAGTAAGCCAGGTAACTTTATGAAGCAATAAGAAGTGAGAATACAAAATCTATACACAGGCACTGCAGATGGAGGGAGCTAACAATGTTTCTTAGAAAAATAATTAAAACTACTGAGTATACAATTAACATCTAAGACACACTTGTAAAATAGCAGTCACACAGTCACCTCCCTGCTTTTTAGGGAGAATCAGGTGGACTTGCTAGAAAAATGATTTTACCAACTAGGGCATCTCAACTTAGTGTTGCTACAAACTTGAAACCATAAATACCATATGCATAGCTGATTTTTCTGCTAGTGAACCTAAAAATAAACAACTTGGGGCAAACACTTCAATAAGCATAGGAGGTACTTATCACACTGTCCTTCCTCATGTGATCACAGATCACTATTAAGTCACTCAGCTTCAGGCTGAAAGAGGCTTAGAGTCTTTTTTCTTACCACAAGTGTCTCAGTATCATCTGGCTGAATAATTTGAAAGTCTAAATTTCCCGATTTTTAATATGCTCCCTACCCAAACCAATCCTTAAATGTCAGACATTTAAAACAGATATTTCACTCCACTGCTGTATGCCAAGTAACTGAATCATCCGTTTCTCCCCCCAGCTCCCTACGGACAAACTCCAATGAAGTGGCTGTTATCTGTTGTAAGGTCTAATTTTTTTTTTTTTTCATGCTATACAAGCTGCATAAAGACAGTAAAATTAAGTTTGAGGTTTGGGAAGATACATGAGAGTTCCCTGAAATGGGAAGAATTCAAAACAACTGTTTTTAAAACAGCCTTTATTTTAAAGAGAAAAAATATGTTATCATAGACTAACCTGCAACTCAAACGTTTTTGAAAGCACAAGGTAAATATTTATGCAAAAGCTGTCTGGTCCACACTGCACAACATTCCAATGCAGTGGAGCTCAGGATGCCAATCCCATTAGTGATTTACACAAATCTTTATTAAAGCTACTGAGAACTTTAATTACCTGTCCCACTGGAACAGTAAGTCTCCTCCTCAGATGTATCAACTATGCAAGCAGGAAGTTTAATTTTAAAAGCAGCATAGTTGGACTATGCAGTACAGAACCAGCCTGTAGCTAAGTGTAAGCCAATTTCCACTATTTTTCATTAAGGGCATAAAACATGCTACACTCTACCTGCACCAACAGTTGTTTTAAAGCCATAGTGCAGATTTCATTTTTAAGAGAGGCAAGAAGCATTCCATCCTCCTATCAAACACAAGCCCAGTAATGTGTTAAGTACTAACAGCTGATAGTTATTCATAAATGACTGCCAAGACATTTCATTTTATATCTTAACATTTTGAGGAGTTATAACCAAATCATTCACAAAGAATAAGTACTGTAGAAAACAACTATGAAGTTTCTTCAACTCTGCATAGTTCTTGGGATAGCTACACATAATGCTTGCATTTATAAAGTGACCAGAAATCCCAGGACACTTTTTGTTTAGCTTATTCTCTCTGTGAATTTAAGTTCCTTTCATTTTATTGTGAGCCAAATAGAAAGAAATGAACTTTGCTTTTAGAACACCAGCAGTTTTCTTCAGCACAAATAAAGAGCCTAAGATCAGTCAACGAAAACTGATATTTCAGTTATGCAGAACAACAGCTTAGTTTTCTTCTCAACTTCTAACACCACCTCTCTGTTGGAATTATTTGCAATAATTCAACAGCCATCTTGAATGGTTAACTAATTAGGACAAAAACCAAGTCTCAAAGTTTCTAACAAGTCACACTGAAATTCATACAACTGAACTTCTGTACAACTGGAGTGACAGTAGAAACACTTCTATATTCCAGTGATTATTTTAAAATGTATTCATTGTATCTTTTTTTACTATCAGTATGTTCCAAATAAAAATGCACCACTGGCCCACCATCAGCTCTTTTCCGTATCTATATGTAGTTCATCTCAGCTGGTACCTACACCCTTCAACTTTCCTGGCACCACTGAACGTGGTGCTAATGGAAGTGTGCACAGACTGAAGGTGCTCCTGGGTTTTGTTGCCTCTGTGAATACAGAAAGATGATTCAGAAGCCACCAAAAATTAATAGAGCCTGCCCAGTACTACAACCAGGGGGTATGAAAGAAAGGTATTTGTGTAGATAAGTTTTCCACAGACTTGAGGGAAAATGGGGAAAAAATTGTGGAGGTAGGGTTTTTTTGTTGTTCGTGGTTTTTTGGCGGGGGGTGGCGAGCAGTGTTTGAGGGTTGTTTCTGTTGTTTGAGCAGTGTTTCTGTTGGTTTGTTTTAAACTGGAAGTCCAGCATTTCATTGATAACCTGAGTAAGTGTCCCTGAATTACAAAAAGCCAGGAAAGCAAGGAGGGGAAAGTAAAATCCTTCCCACCCACATCTCAGGCTAATCATAGCTAGTCAAAACTGTGTGATTTACTATGAGCAGTAAAGACATTGGATATGTTGCAGAAATGTTGTCATAACATAAAAAAATGCACTTGACTAAAATTGTCTGATATGAGCCTATGAGCTGACTTCTCTCTTTTAAGTAGGTATGCAACATACCTATTGGATCAGTTGAATCTATAACTGTGACAAAAACAGAACTATTCTACTGCATTGCTACACAGCAGTAAGTCAAAAAATAACTCTAAAATCTAGTTTTAGGTCCCATAGAACCAATACAGAAAGCATCAAGATGCATCATGTGTTCTTAAAAGTCTAGCATAAATCAAAGATTCTACTTATCTTCTTTAAAAAAATTAAATTCCCTTTATGTTAATAAACTGTGCCAACTACTTAATGGTTTGTTATCTTGAGATAAAAATCTGTACTAGTCCAAAATTTAGCTGCAGAAGCATGTGACAATGCAAACAGAAGGTATCTACAGCATTGCATAAGTAGGTAATCTGATGCACACCAACAGCTGTGTATCTGGGGCAAAGGTTCACTCATGAGAAATTCCATGATACATTTTACCTAGTTTCTGCATTAACTCTGGAGTATTAGGCTACTTCTACAAGGCATTATTATATTCAAATTTCAACACCTTCGATTTTTAAAAATCTTATGCTTAACATACAATATATAGGGGTCATATGGAAAGTAAACATTAAATCACAACATTCTCCTCACGGACAAGAGCTCAGGAGAAGCAAGAATGAAAGGGTATTCCTGGGTCATCCAATAACATTTACCCCCATTAAAGAAGATAACCAAGGGTAATCCTCTTCATACATTTAAACAACCACCACATAAGGCTAGCTGAATCTTTTTACTCCTCAACTTTTAGAAAGAGGCTGTGCCTGAATCCTGCTGGGTAGAACATTGTTCTCTCTACCTGAGCCCTGGATTTATTCCTGACCAATCTGCAGGAGTTTCTTCTTTTGCCAAAACTGTTTCAGCTTATAAACCTCTTTTACAAGACCTATATTCCCTCAAAGACAGGCACAGTATTTCAATTTTTTATCAATAATTTGAATGGTGGTATTAATACTCTGATATCTTAAGTATCTCAGATGAATTATCTTAGTTTCAGCTACTTTTCTTTCTGGACACACATATGTTGAAATCCTATTACTTCCTTTACATTTCATTTGCATTGCTTGACACTTTGATGATCTAAGAACTTCCTGTTTTAATTTGGTCCAGAATAAGTGAGCCAAAAACAGTAACAGAGAAAAAAAAAAAAAAAAAAACAGAACAAGACACACATAGTGTGGCATAGTAATCTTACAGCTTCTGAAAGTTGATTTTTATTTAAAAAATAAAGGGATAATAGCTTACACGTATTTTTCAATTACTTCTTCCTGTTTTACACAGTTATAAAAGAAATGAGACAGAAGCATTTTTTTCCTTTGAAGGAAAATAGAATATGTAGCTCAAAAAATTAATTATATCTGCTTAGTAATTACAGTTTCTTCAAACCTTAAAAACTTAGAGCTAAATCATGCACACATATCAGGTGAAGCCTTCCAGTTCATCTTTGGCAGCAAGGGTTTTTATTAATTGTCTTCTTCCTCACCAGAAAAACAAACAAAACCCAAAAGTTACAACCAACCCCACAAAAACTTCAAAGCCAAAAGCAGAGAGCTGTTGGTTAAACAGGTGTGACCATCCACACAAACGTTTTTATATTACCACAAACTGATTTCTAAAGAAAAAGAAAACTGACACAAGCCGAATATCCCTGACAACCCATCTAGTTCAACTAAAGAAAAAAGAAAGCAAAGACAGGATTCCCAGCAGAAGCTCTCTCACTGCAGGCTTATCAGCAAAGCACACTGATTTCATGGGGAATCTTCCCTTCCGAGAGGGAAAAAGACTTGTGAACATAGAATTCTACCTCACTTTGTCAGAAAGGAAAAACAATCAAGAGAACATAGAAGTAAGGGTTTAAAGGAATGATTGCTGCAGAAAGATAGGTTTCATTTGTTGAAATATTGGGAAATGCCAATTATCTCATCTTCTCCACCACACAAAGCAAACCCTGCAATCAATACTGGTCTCACATGCCATGTGGCAACTGCACTTCATTTTGCAATCTGTCCTTAGGAACAGAACAAACATCTGCATAGGCCAGGATTAAAAGCACCAAACAAACCAGTAAAAAAGGTATTGTGTAGTATTCACTAGGGGAGGATGAAGTGGAAAGATACACAGTACCAGGACAATTTGAGTAATAAGGTAATGAATTTTTAAAGATGGTGACAGTATGCTACCATTATTTCCTGCATGACTAATACTAAATTTCAGATTTTTTCCTGTACAAAATAAACTCTATATATATATATATATAAAAAAGTATATCAGCAAGCATTCATGTATTTTAATCAGCAAAGAAATTGACCACGAAATAGTTCTACAAAGCACTTCCCTCAGCTGCTGTTTTTATTAAAGCCTCATTTCACTAAAACCCCACACCTGAAGATTCAGCCGTCATATATCTTGGCTAATATAGTCAGTCACCTATGCTTTTTACTCTGATGGGCTCTTTTTTCCCCTCAAGATGGGATGGAAATTCCAAAGCCTCATTCTTTCCTAATCAAGTGATTACATGAATCCCTAAAAGCTTTATTCTTTGCTTCAAAATAGTTTATACTATTATGGAGAGTCTGATATGCAAGTGCTAACTCTTAGTTACACCAAATCAAAATGTAAGCTAGCCCAGGTTCTGCAGGTCTTGTTCATGAAGACAACGTGAAGCAGGACAAAGACTACAAAACCAGTTTGTGACAGAGAATGGTTTGGTCATTGATAGGTTAAATTTGATAGAGGACTAAATTAACTATCAACAAGTACTGTAAGCACTCCATGATTAATCAATCAGAGAAGGGAAAGTGGCATGAGTAGCTCACCAAAAGCATTGAAAAAGCCAGAAAAGGCACTGGCTAATACGCAGTTCTGTGAAAGCTGCAGCTCTTCAAAGCTGTTTCTGAATATTTTGTTCTGTTTAACCAGGAAAGTTTTTTAAATATTCACTTCAAAACAAAGGAAAAAAATAAAAACAAACCCCAGAGTAGCTGAACGCACACTTACTTCCTACTGAGTAGAAACATCTTTAAGTTTTGGCAGCAGGCAGCTGTGATCCTGACTATCCCTGATTACCCTTTTTGGAACATGCTGAACTTGTAACAAAGAAGCAAACATTTGTGGGCTTTATTTGAAGGGCTAGCAAAGTGAGAGTGAAATGAAACGGTGTACTTTTTCCCGTAGATTGTTTTACTCGCAGAGTTTACCACGGAATTATTCAATACCTCCCCACCTACAAGTAAGCAAGACTACTAATCAATCAACCATACAGAAATAAGCAAACATAAAATTAACAAATAGGATGTTTGAGTCTCACAGCCTTAAAACCAAACCTGAAACAGACAGCCAATTCACGAAGACTACCCAAATGAGAAGCATACTACAAATTTAACATGTTTGCAATATATTTTTTCCCCGCCAGTCAGAATAACTTGCTCTGGGTTCCCCGATGCACTTTTTTCTTCATTCGAACACCGTTTGGGAAAGGAGCAAACGCTAAGCCCGCAGAACCTTCCCACGCTCCAGAGCGCCCCGGTGGCCCCGGCCGGGATGGCGGCCGGGCGTTACTCACAGTGTTGCTTGGGCACTATGAGCTTCATGCGTGCGGCGAGGAGGCGGCGAGGCGGGCAGGACCCTGGGCACCGCCCGACGCGCAGCTCGGCAAAGAGCGGCCGCCCGCCGCCCGCCGGCGTTTGTGCCGGGCCGCCTCTCCCCGCCCGCCGCCGCCCCATTGGCGCAGGGCGGGCCCGGCCCACGCGGGAGCGGGGCCGTGCCCGGGCGGCGCCGCCGCATTGGCCGGCGGGCGGTGCCCAGGGTCCTGCCCGCCTCGCCGCCTCCTCGCCGCAC
>NW_024580672.1:7382716-7631850 GCF_017639235.1 Corvus kubaryi
GTGCGGGCCTCCGCCAGCGGCCCCAGTACCTTGGCGGGCCGGGGGATCGGGGCGGCCCGGCGGGGTACGGCCACCCGCAAGCTGTCCCCGGTACAACTGCGGTGTGGCCTGACTCCCGCGACCCTGGTGCATACTGGGCAAGCTGCCCGTGGGACCGGCCGCGGTGTCATTTTCGCTTCGGCGTACCCTAGCGCACCCTCATGTGACTCAGGTATCTGTGTCTCGGAGGCCTCGGTGCGTGTGCTCCCAGGTACACCTTGTACCTCACGCAAAGTTATTCGTGCATCGGCAGGAACGTTCAAGTTTTTGTCTACATTGTCACGTGTCACTCAACAGCTTAGAGGGACTAGTGTGACCTTGAATGTGTTTGACCTCATGCTTTTTTAGTATCTTGGCTTTCCCTGCACAGCAATGATAATCTTGTGACTGTGATTTATTCTCTGACCGCTGAGACATCCAAGTGTAAAAACACATTTTTCTGAATGAAATATATCAAATATCAAGTGGAGATAAAATAAAACTGGGTGAACTATGCTGTGGTGTCGTGTATACTTGAAAAGAAACACTAATTAAATTTTGCTTTGCACATGAAGGTCATTTCTTTATACAAACTGCCAGTAACTACATGGATGGCTGTCCTTAAAGTAAAACAGGTCTCGTAATGGCTCCTTCTTACACCTAGAATTAGTACAGGACATGGCCCCTCCACTGTAGAACATGTACAAAGAATGAAGAGCTATTATAAGTGCCTCCAGAAAGGGATACTGCATTAAGAAATGGCCTCATGAGAGGTAATGTGGTATTCTCTCCATTTCTTGCCTGGGACCAGAAAATTATGTTTAGGTAGCTGGGAGCAAGCAACAGAAAAACATGCACACCATGTTGGGAAAATGAAGAAAGAGTGATTGAGAATAAAGTAAAAATTTCTTCCTAAAAGCCTGCAAGTAATATTCTGAAGATGATTTAAACAGAGTTTTCTTCATATCCTAATGCATAAGCATTTGTTTTAATTGCCAGCCCAAAAGTGATTGCCCTGAAGAGGGTAAGAAGGAAGACAGGCTACACACATTTACTGCTACATGGAGCTTTCGTTCTTCCAAAACTCTGAAATTCTTTGAGAAGTCCCTGACTTACCTGATTATGTTAAAACTACACAGCAGAAGGCTGCTGCCTGGACTGGCACAGACCTTCATGCCTTTTGATGGCAGATCTAGGCAGCTGGCTGGGTACATTTTATGAACTTGTCAAGTCCAACCAAGGATATGAGGAATCCTTGCTGCTGCTGTCCCCAGCTGGTAACAGTTGTCCCTTCTCATCCCTGACACAGAAACTGACTGCACATACAGCCAGCCCGATATGGAACAGGAATTCAAGCCTGTTTTTCTCTGCATTTGCTGGGAGCAGACACACGAGCAGTGTATCCCAGCTGAAAGGTGGCAACTTATTACCTCACTCCGACAAAAGCAAGAGCACCTTTAATTACACACTTAAATTTCCTTATGGTAGCCGAACAGTCCTTCCACTGACTCACTGGAATACTGTGCTCAAGTATTGTGTCCAATTTTAGGCTTCTAAAAAACTTTTGGAATAACAAACAGAATTAAATGAAAACATCAAGTTTTAGCCTATGAAATGAAAGATTTGGAGGGGTATTCATTCTGGAGCAGGTAGCAGCAACGGAAATACATCACGGTTGCTGAGAAATAAGAAAATTCGTAAGTGGGAACTGCAGGAAGGGAAATTTACTTTACACTGGAGGCAGACATTTCCTAGCATGAAGTTAGACAAGGATAAGACTGACCCAGAAGACTTGACTGTTCATTGCTGGCAAGTTTTTAGGAGAAGCTAAATATCTGAGAGGAACAGTTTAGGTAGAACTGATCCAGATCTGAAGCAAGGAGAAAGCATCTTTCTGAAGTTCCTTCCAATCTTTTATTTCTAATTAAATATTTCCCTAACATTTTGCTGTTAATTTTGCACAATTATGCCACAGATAGAAGTGGACCGGAACATATAAAATCTGTCAATGAAGTCATAGCATGTATTACAAGTTAAGTTTCTGACACCTTAGTGCAACTAAAGTAAATTTTTCCTCTTCCTTTTACCCTAACTTTCTAAACAAAACCTGGTTGCCAGTTCAGTTTTCAGTCTAACTTGTAAGACAATCTAAATAGAATCCAGGTGCAATATTGACAAACAAAATCGAGGATGATTTCAGATCTTTCAAAATTAACATTTACTAAGTATTTTTGTCTTTCTTCTTCAACTGAAGCAGGTGGAAGCTCCTAGTTTATTTTAAAATATTTTCTATATATCTCACTGTAAACCAGCAATCTGGTGGGAAAAGGACTACACATTGTATGCTGAACAATCCAGGACAAATGGACTTAGATCACTGAACAAGTCTGCTATACTGACTCACTAGACATTACACATTTGCACAGCAAAAACTTCATGGACTATTCCATACCTTCCTATGCTTCAGACACTCAGCTTTCTATCATCTCTTTTTATTTGCTTAAAAACACAGAGGGCAAGTCTGTAATTCTCTGTCAGTTTCAGCAAACTACTGACTCCCTTGCAGATAGGATACTTTGCCATGGATCAAAAGTGCTGTGCTCCACGTGTTACAGTTTCAAAACCAATGGAACTGGGGGAAAAAAAAAAATCCAAACCACCACCCTTTCAGGTATATTATCATCAGGCAACCTGGCTTGAAATTTTTTAGGAACCTCTGAGGATTAGCTCTTCCTCCTTCTTTCCATGGGCCTCCTATATCCGTGGTCTAAGGCTAAGCTAAAATAAGTATAAAACAGGTGCCGTCCATATGTAAATCTGTTATCCAAAAAAACCAACAAAAATCTTACAGAGCACCGGTGGTGCTACTCTAATTCAAAGCCAACCAGCTGTAAAGGTTTGGTCATATTTTGGAGAGAAGTGGTGATGAGACACATGTACGTATCTTCTCAAACTACCCAGACTTTTATGCAATGCAAAGAATGTAAGGAAAGAGACTTCTGGTATAGCTGCCTGAGGATTTATATACAAGTGGTTGCTGGCACTCTGCCATTCCTGTTTATATTTCTATTCAAATTATTTCCATGTTTATCCTGTTTCTATACTGCAGGCCAGTCATACTGGTTCTTACTCAGTTTTTCCTCTTTGAAATAAAGCAAACGCAGTAAAGCAGAATAACTTAACTATTGAGAACGTTCCTCACAAAAAAACAGATACTGTTGACTTGTTTTAGGTATATTCACATATTGCACATATCAAATAGAAAGTGGCAAGCTAAAAGTCTGGTATTTCTTCTCAATATCTCTTCAGAACTGGAAAAAAACCCATACTGTTTTGGTGTACGCAGGAGCTTTGGCAGATACATGTTTTTTTCAAGTTCTTTTTCTCATAAATTGCAGGGCTGGAAGACCAACAGTCAAACATAACTATATAATGACAAGTGATAGATGTGTAAATCAAATGGGACAAAACAGCTATAAAAATGTGTAAAATTCTTATCTGGAAAGTGCAACATCAGAATATTTAAAAATGGACCCAAAGACCTCTAGAATTATTGGTGTGACTCAGGAAAGCTAAAAAGTCTTACTATCACAACAGCTAGCTCATATGAGAATTCTGCTTCCCACAAATACTAATGCATCTGAGAGAGGAAACTGATTGCAGATGACAGAGGAAATGAATGGCATAAATTTAGTCATATGCCTAAGTCTTTGTCAGATTGAGGCCAATAAAGATTATATTGAGACCATCAGCTCCTTCCGTTTTCACCCACCTACTAGTGCAGGCTTCTTTCAATTATGCCTTCTGTAGCACTTAAACAAAACCTGTTGGTATTATGAAGAAAAGCCCTGCACAGAGTGGAAGCTCATCTCCCTCTCACTTTTACCAAGGGAGAGAAACATGGAAAAGGGCACTCTGTCTAAGCAGGAACTTTGCTTTGGCAGCCTGAATAGCCCTTAGGAGGAATGTTTTTTCTCTTTGTTGATGACAAATAGGGCATAAATAGATCTCCTGGCCCAAGTGCCAAGGTCAGTGGCCAGGCAAGGCAGCATGAATGCTACCTGGAATGTGTCTGGACAAGGACACAGAAAGGTTTGGGGTCAAAGGGACCTTAAATTCCATCTAGTTCCAACCCCCCTGCCACATACAGGGATGCCACATGCCAGATCAGGTTGCTCAGGGCCCCATCCAATCTGGCCTTGAACACTCCCAGGAATGGGGCATCCACAACTTCTCTGGACAACTTTTTCCAGCGCCCCACTATTCCTCTGAGCAGAGAATTTCTTCCTAACAACTTCTAATCTAAATCTCTTCTCTCTCAGTTTAAAACCGTTCTCCCTTGTCCAATCACTGCCTGCCTGTGTAACAGACTTGACTTACACATCTAGCAACAAAAAAGACTAGGGAATAATAGTCAGAAAAGTACATGGGTGTAGTCTGGTCTTACCATCTTGCCCATCCCTGTGGCCAGACTTTGCAGCAGTCCAGGTGGTTTCTACAGTTCTCCTCTGGCAGCTCTGAGATGAGATTAGGGATTGTGGTTGCTGTCTTTCATCCCACCTGAAAAAAAGCATGCAGCAGTCACAAAGCAGTGATAACCTTTTCTCTCTGAAGCCTTCCCTGCTAATACATCTGTTTCTATATCCAACTAGACAATTATAACTTACTTTACACTTACCCTCTCCAACTTTAACTGATCCCTGGCAGAGCTGTTGGTGCTCTTCTTTGATAGGAAATGAAAGATTTAAGTGCCTTAGTTCAGCCATTTCAAATAAAACTCCCCAAATTTGTAGCATTTAGGGTCCTTGATTATTTCTTACGAGTACCAGACAGTGAAGATAAAGTAGGTGTTGGAGGCAAATAATCTTTTTTTTCCCCATGCCATATTTTCTATTCTGCAGAGAACTTTTTAAAAAAGAAAACAAACAGGTAATGGATTCAAACTATTAGGTATGTAAAAAATCTAAAAAACTCATTTCAAATACACTCTCCTTTGCCCCCATAAACTCTACCTTGTACCCAAGTATTTGGCTCAGTGTACTGCTGCTTATCTTTAACTATCAAACTTAAATATACAAAATGTAATTGGAAAACATGCAAGTTCACAATCCACTGATTGAGAAATACTGTTCATCATCATAAAAAAAAAAATTACAACAAGTGGCAGAGTACTTGGTAGAGAAAACAATGGCCTTTTCTCCTGACTGCTCCCCCATAGACAATTATCCTCATGTATGTATACCTACTGGTTTTCCTCAGCTGAATGTCTTCACTTTCTTTTCAACTCAGCATTTTTATGTGGTCCTTCACAATGCAATCAGGAAGTGACAGTTTCAAAACAAGCACTTTGAAAGAAAGAACGGCTGAGAAGTACAAAAGACTACCTCTTCCTTATTCTGCACTGCCACATGCAAACAGGAGGAGAAACTGGTTCTCCTATCAATAGTCAGCTGCACAGAGATTTTTTACTTGCATTACTCTGTACTCCAGAGCTTAAATGCTGACATGAAATTTCCATGGATATTAATGATAATGAATCAGGTAACAACAGGGAACCTGACTTCCTATGCCTGTGTATGGAAGAGATAAAAAAGGCAAATCTTTAAACTATTCTAGCTGCACACACATACCTCCAATGCAGACAAAACTGGCTTACTCCTCTAACTCAGGAGGGAACAGAGAGTGTCCATCAGAGCCTAGAAAGGACACAGAGGTTTAATTATCCTCTTTAAACTAGCCCAGAGATGGGGATTAGTGTAAAATGGAAACACACCACACCTTTAGTATTTCCCCAGTAGCAAGGAAGCTTATGTCTGAATGAACGTTTAAGCACAGGGTTTAAATTCAAATGCCACAACTCATCTGCAGTTAAAAATTTAGTAAAATATATGCTTTCAGACAGATAAACCAAAGATTTGTTTAGGCTAAAAAAACATTTAGTACATCCTTGTGAGATTAAGTTGAAACCACAGACAATAATACACAAATGCTAATTGCTTTAAATATACCTTTTTAATCCACGTTTGCAAAGAATGAGTCTTGTGTAGGAAGGAGCTATGCTACAAATGAGAAATTTGTCCCTAAATGCTCCAACTACCTGGTAACAAAGAAGGGAACCTTATGCTAGCATTGGGTGGGTTTGCCATAGTTATATCTTCTGAATATTTCTGGAACTAGTGACTCTACCTTAAAGTAAATACGTTCTGTGCTGTGCATTTTATTTTGTTCAAGAGGCAAATTTAGAGCTTTCAGGTTTTCAAAAGGTCAATACAAACTATGTATACACTAAAAAAGAATACCAGAATGATAATCATAGACTTCTGTTTTCTTCATTAGATACATTGTGAAAAAACCCCTACAACAGAAAGCAACTTTCAGGGTCTCTCTTGCATAGGAGGTGATCTGTATTTCACTGCAGGGATCTTAGTGTCACCAAAATATTTGTTTTCTTGTAATAAAACGTATCTAATACAAACACACACTTGGTCTAACGGGAATTTAAGACTCAAAGATACCATATGGGTGATCAAAACAAGTTCTTTGAATCAATTATTAACATGAAAGGGTCTAAGGAACAAATGTCAAGTACCATGGAGCACGAAAGATTTAGTGTCTTGTAACATACGGTGTAACTCCCTGGGACATTACTTTGACACTCACGAATGAAGTTCTGATTATACACATTTATTGTGCTTTCCAACCCAAAATGGTAAATCAGACTCCTTGATCTCATGAACACTGTTAACCAAATTTACTATATTTATCCCTAATTTTGACATGGACATCAGGTAAAGAAGCTACAGCTTCTTTTGGTGCCAGTGATCTCACACATCGAATGAGAAAACAAAAGCATTGTGTATCTCCTGTAAAACAGGAGACAAAGATACTTTTTTTCAGTTTATGAAACCTTTGTATATCCACTGAAAACAGAACAGATACAGCAAAGACATCTATCCCTCATACCTTTTTCCTGACTGCTCTAAAAGTAGTAAGCACCAATTGGTTTGCTATCTCTTCATTTATAAAATTTAATGATTATACCAGAGGAGACATGTATCTTATCTTCATTTCATTTCCTCTTAGAAGGAAAGGGGAAACTAAACGAAAAACCAAAACCAACCAAACAAAAACCAAACCAACAAAAACCCAACACACACACACATACACATGCACATAAAAAAAAAGGAAAATAAAAAGATTGGGAATGAGAAGAACAAGCAAACAAGCACACAAATCAGAAAGGAAGGTACACATACCCTATCAGATAAAGGTATAAGAAAAATACTGATGCAGTGGTTATGAGACATCAGTGGTCATGGACTGCAGATAACATAATGCCCACAAATATGACATTAGCCTTCATTCACAGGCACAACTGCAATCTGATACAAGCTGAAATTGACACGTGTGACCTAAAATCCTAAAAAAAAAAAAAGTTGTCTGATTTATCACCTCCTTATCATTGACAGTTTTCAGACCCCAGATCCTCCCAGAACATATACAGACATACACAGACAAAGTAAGATTTAGAGCTGATTCATTCCCACATTTTGAAGCAAAGAGCACCAGTGATGGACTCATCGTGACTATTTTCATAGGAAAGGCAAAGACAAACAATTAATGAAAACATTAAGAATAAAACCTTATCTTTCGTGCAGAGAGAAATCAGGTTGGAACCCTAATTTCAGTGAACTAGAAAGTCTGTGATTAAAACAAAAATCCCAAAAGTCGCCATCCCTAATCACCAACCATGTTTTGATTACAAGCAGATTGACTTCAGTCACAGCACAGACTGACATAAGGCAAAAAGGAAGAAGACAAAACATAGTTCTGAATTCAAATAATAATTTTCATCTACGTAGTGCTCTGTGCACAGAGATCTTTAAACGCTTTACAAACTGCGAATAACTGTTCTTCTCACCTTCCATTTAAAGAAAGAAAAGCAACAATGCTAAAATAAAAGGTAGCAAGAGAGCTGAGAAACGACTTGTAGGCAGGTCTCACTTCCAAAATGAAATCTATATTCGGATCAGTTTGACCCAAAACAGAAATCTAAATGCCCATGCCCCTAAACTGAAAAATTTAGTAGCAGAATTCCAGTCATTCTCAGATTTTTAACTCATTTGCCGGGGCAGGGTAAGTGCTGAAATGGAAATCTAAAAGACTTCTATTTGAAAAACATCAGAATATCTCAATTTTCTTAAAAAAAAAAACAAACTTAAGAAACAGCTTCAGTTCCCCAGAAGCTGCATTCTCAGGAAAACTGGCTATTACTCTAGCAGTGCTTTAGGCAGGCTGATTAGCAGTCAAACTTACATTTCATCAGGCAGAGAACCTGCTGTCTTCCATTTGGTATGGCAGTGCCCTGGAAAGACTCCTCCTTCATGCTGCTTATTGGAAACAGGATCCACTTAAGTTTAAATACCAAGCAAACAAAACCCCTTGCTTGCAGTTTCAAGCAAATTAATTCATCAATATTAGCTTCCTTTGTTGAAGTTCCTTGAGCATATTAGAAACATGCA
Source organism: Corvus kubaryi (assembly GCF_017639235.1). Taxonomy (NCBI): domain Eukaryota; kingdom Metazoa; phylum Chordata; class Aves; order Passeriformes; family Corvidae; genus Corvus; species Corvus kubaryi. The sequence goes on from NW_024580672.1 coordinate 7,391,257, forward strand.
TTTTCGCCTCACTGACATTTTCTTGTTCTGCTTGTAAAATTCAATGAAAAGCTGCCTATTTATCTTTGCATGTGCATCCACACAAGTTATGTCATCTGGCCATTACCAGTGTGATCAAAGTTCCAGGCACACAGGTAACTGACCTCAAAGCACGGTGTTTGAAGTCCTTGCTTGACATGATTTGTGTTATTCTCTACGTCAATAGTTATTTCATCTGTTGCCTGCTATACTTACAACTGAACAAAACAAAGAGAATAGAAACTACTATTCAATGCAGCTTTCTTAAGACAATCTCCTGTCTCACTACAGGAATCATTTCAGCTATACTAGCAAATAGCCTACTTTCTGAGAATAAGGCTGTATAGGTATCTGCAATAATTATGATGAATTTCTAATGCTACTATAAACTTAAACTCTCAATTTAAAAATCCTAGTTGAGAAACATAAACGTTTCACTAAAATATGCCTGACTTTCCTACTCATTGCTTCAGCTGAAAACCATTCAGAACTACTAAAACAAAATTGTTTCCTATTTTCATTGTATGATGAACTCCCACCATGGAGGTAACATGACTTTTTTAGAGTGTATGTATACCCAAGTGAAATTGGGTTCCCAGAAAACAGTGACACAGAACTTCAATATGAGTTAATAATAGAGAGGAAGAACAGAAACAAAGGGAACCGAGGGGCGTGAAAGGGGAAGATGAGCAACAGACTTGCCTATTAAGAGGCCAGAAATCCCAAGTTTATAGTCTGGGTTCTCTTCCCATTGTAGGCAGATATCGGCATTAGTTGTGGTTTCATCAGATCAGACCTGCATTGTGATAGTACCTTACAGACTGCAGCCAAGGAGCAGCAGGGAGGGCATGGAAAGAAAAACAAGACAGAGAGAGCGTTATGGCCAACAGCCTGGTACTATACTCATCCCAAGCAAACATGGCATGATCTTCCTATCATCCCCATATCAACATTCTCAGTAATATTCATCAAACAATTTATTAAGAATCTGAAGTGAAAAGCTTAATCAGAGAAATGCTCCTGTGGTGAGGCTTCAATAAATCACTGTTCCTGGATGGAAAGAAATACATACCAGATTAGATTTTCCTCGTCCAAGTACACTCATGAGATTCTTGATGGCCATGGCTGCTTTAGACACCCAGAAGCTAGTTACACCATCCTACCTCAGAATGACAAAAACACATCAGATTAAAGAAATCTGCATGTGCAATATGCCCTCAAGCAGCACCGTGGCATAATTTGCAGGATATAGCTACCTTTGTTATACCCAAAATCAAGCCTCATGTTTAGTTGAACAACAATAGCCATAAAACTATGGCATTTATTTCTGAGTCACTTGTCTTGGGTAATTAGTTTGCCAAGAGCATGAGTCACCAAGTTAGAGAAATTAGAGAATGACTCATTTTTAACTTTATACTAATATTATCCTTAAAAAAAAGGACTCCTCTCTTCCCCCCAAATTGTTAAATTTTGGTTCTTTTCAAAATGCCAAAATGTGCTTTATATAGAATATTCGGATTAAATGTTGAAATAATTATCTCCTTTTTTTATAATGCCATTCACCCAGAAGGATCTCTCAGTAATTTCTGAATGTACGTGTGCTCTTCAGTGCATCCACATGTACAATGAAGTGAGGCAGTACGACAGTACTTGGCAACACTATACAAAAGCACCTGACTGCAACTGCAGCCAGATGCTGTACTTTGTTTAAACAAGACAGGAAAATTCAGTTGCACAAAACTGAATTAGCAACAATGGAATTTCACCATTTACACCTCAGTTTTTGCAAAACAGGGTTTATTCTGACTGCTGAGGGTCAGATCAGCCAGTACTTAGTAGCACTCAACCTTTCCGTTTCTTCAGATTTCAGCTGTGAGCAAAGTTTCAGTAAGGAAGCCTGTTTCAAAACTCTGCTCATCCTTGGCTGCAGCATGTTGTGACAACATCAGGCAGGGCAGCATCAAATTGAGAACAAGACATATAACTACCTTTGGAAATACTCTATAACTCTGCAAGCCTGTATAAGGCCAGAGGCTGCAATCCCAGCAGCCACCTGCATATTTGAGTCCTTGCTGAAGAATTGCCAAACACACAACTTTACAAACAATTTAGCCAATCCAAGACTGCCTAACGCAAGAGAAGCAGCCCTGCCCTCCTGTCCTACCAGCATTTCTGCCTTCTCTTCTGCTGACCCAGCATCTGTTTGGCCACACAGATCTACTTGCCGATTTGGCTAAAAATAATGGCATAAGAATGCATAAGAAAAAAGGTAGCTGCTCATTAATCCACCCTTTGAGAAGCAACTGAGACTTCATGAGTTTTCATAGTATTTCATCTGCTGGTCCACTTTGAGTGAAGAACACTGTTTCTCTTCAAGGACTGCAAGGAGCACTGCAGTCCAATTGCATGGCACAAACGCAGGCTCTTCTATTCAGGAGTATGATTTCATTCTATGCAGGGCAGATGTCTAGCATGTATTAAGCTCTCTGCCTTCGGTTTGTTTTTCCAAAAGGATGGGCAATGCCCAGCTGGTAATACAGTAAAATGTAAATCCTGGCCATTTGTTATTATCAAAGAACCATTACTTTCCAGTCTTTTAAAGGTATGTTGCTGGTTAAGAAACTTGTTTTCTCAATGTTCATTCCTCACCCTTTTATCATGCGGTAGGATAACCATGTTACCCAAAACTAGACATTAGTTTTGGTACCTAAACTAAGAGGCTAGTGAAGAAAGAAAGGTTCCTCCAGAGGGTAATTTGGGTTACAATTACATAGCTTAGCTGTACCATGTAGCATAAGTGCACTTCCAGAACAAGAATTTAACATAGGCCCAAATCCACTCTGAGTGTTTCTCACCACAGGCTGTACAGAAACCCCAAGTTAAAACATCTGAAGGTCATTGGTGCGACTATCCCACACCAATCACACCTTCACGTGAGTTAGAGCAGAAGCCCTGAGTGCCCAAAGCCAGGATGACATCCCAAGGAAAGGTACATAGTGTCAGAGAATGGCACTAGTTCCTGAGGTCAAGACAGATGGTTGACATTTGGCAAGAATGAAAGCAACTCTGCCTTGGGTGTCAGAGCCAGCAAGATGAGTGATACTACACTCTAACACAGCCTGCTCCTTGGATTTAGCCCATGCTATTTGAGCAGTAAACTTCCTGCTCTTGATCCATGTCTTTCTGAGGCACCTTATATTTCTGAGACACAGAATCGTCCAGTCCTCTGGCTTCTGCAGAGAACTTATGTATGTGTGTACACACACCCACCCCTTTACTGGAATTCTTTCAGCTTCTTCACCTAACAGCTATATATATGATATGTACTTGTATCTTGGCCAGTTTCCCTATTTCAGAATTGCCTTAGTCTAGATATGTATTGACTTCATGTTCCAATTTACTTATCCTTTTAAGTTTTTATTGAGATGACAGAGCAACAATTGAGAATGTAACTTTTAATAGAATGTCTTCGGTAAAATTTTCTGGGACTGTTCTGAAAGTTCTGGACCATTAGACAGCTATTTAGAGACTGTATTTTACACAACACTACAAAAAAGCCCAAGCAATATTCTTCAAAAAGCAATACTAAGGATTAAAGCTTGAATTTCTTACACCATGAATAATTTCCCCAAGCAACTTGGAACTGAAATAAGATTTCTGAAACCTCAATTGAAATAAAACTCAAACACATGTTTCACTTCTGGGAAAGCCAGCCCTGAGATTTTACCTTCAAATTATGGTTACCCTTGTTGGTATTTATACAGCTCAGCAGATGATTGAAACAGAATCAGTAGCACATGGGGAGAAATAAAGTTTTACTAATAAGATTTGGAATGCATCTCCAGCCCTTAACCTGGAGCTAGCACACTGTCTGCAAACAAAATAGTTAACATTGTATACAAAGAAGTGGCAACAGACTTAGTTAGGCTGAGACCTGGAAGCTAAAAAGACATTATGCAAATCTTTGCAGAACTTAGGCACAGCTTTAGAAACTAAAAAAAAAAAAAAAGCAGGAAGAATTTCAAGGAACCAAACAAAATTTGGATCCACAGTTCAAATATCCTTCATGAAATATAAGCAACACACATAAAAAAAATCTCATGAAGTAGCCAGTGTTTCTGGACTGTATCTTCTGTATCAGCAATACAACTGCATTTTTATGACAAAAGGATACAAGAACTTGAAATCCACAGGAAAAGTAAGATGCAAGATCCAGACTACAGGAAAACAGTGCCAAAGCTCATCCTGACTTACTGCAAGTACAGTATGCAATTTATTATTCCACCTGTAGAGCCAGTTCTAAGAGTATGTCCTGAGCTATCAGTATAATGCTTACTAGGAGGAAAGAATATTAAACTATTCAATACCAGCCATCAGCCTTCCTGCTCATGGATTCTCTGTCAAGATTTCCAATTATGTGATTACCAGTAACTCAAAAATGCCTCGTTTACAGGACTCAGCATGATCACAACTCAAAGGGTTGTGACCTACAGCTGGTCTGGCTGGGCTGGAGTTCATTTACTGGGGCACAACACAACCACCCCACAAACTATATTTAGCAACCATCTCTATGGAAAAGACTTCTATGGAAGAGCTACCTGTGCACACTTGTTCCTAAAACTTGGACAGCACACAATTTAAGAGTAGTCATCTTTTCTTATAAAAATACACAGAATTTCACAGAATAAAACCATTGACTGTATATTTTATTAATTACATTCTTATTTATTTTCTATTATGTATTATTATATAAACAATAGTTTTACTATTGAATACTCATATCTTAAACACCTAAAACCTAACTACACCATTCACCATATGACTATTAGTCCGATAAAACAGCTGATACATTTATAGGACAAATACCTGTGTCACAATGTGAAAACAGTTCTTACCATTCGTAGAAGGTTCTGATTTCAAAATACATGACCTGACCTTAAAAATAGAGATTATTTATATTAAAGCATTACAGAGAAAAATTGAAACTTTTTGGTTTAATTACAAGATTTAGAGGTTGGTTACAGCTGAAATGATCTCTTTAGCTCATCAGAGAATTATGCAATAATTCAAAGAGGGACAGAAGGAATTCCAGAGGGTTGGGGGAGAAACAGGAAGACACAGCAATAGCTTTTTTTTGTCTCAACTGCACTCTTTCCAAAGACAAAGTCTTGAATTATGCAAACAGAAAGAAATACATCTCAGAAAATAAATTTCAAATCTCCTCCTATCTAAGATAACACAGCTCTTGCTGAAGGAGTAATACTCTGTTTGCCATGCACAGATTTTCACATGAACCTCTGAGGATTTAAAAATTGTATGTTGAGCACATGTAGCACATTTTCATTACATAAAACACCAGCATGGGACCTGGCCTCACTGCATCTGTGAGAAGCACAAGCATGGCAGTGTCCAGAGGACAAGCATTAAGGCCTAAGTCCAGCACCAGGTGTTACAGGTGCCTCCAGCTGTCCATCAGTGATCCCTTCCTTCCTTTCTGGGCTCCTGACTGGCGCTGTCATGTTTGAATACACTCCTGAAGTCCCATCTTTGCCAATGAGGCTATGACTCATTTTCCAAACAGTATTTTATATTCCTACAGCACCTCAAAGGAACAGCCTCACAACCATCTGTGAGCTCCTTCCAGTGAAGGTTTTCTCCTACCCCACCTGAAACCCCACAATTACTCAGTTAACAAAACTAGCTTTGAAACAGCAGCAGCATTTGCAAACTGAGGACAGAAAGCTCCTGCCTCCCCCAGAGAGGGGGGCCTGATGCCTCAGCCAACTGCTTTCCTTTGTCCAGCACCCTGCCCTGAAGCCAACACCTGTCCCCCAAGGCAAAGCCTTGCAAGCCAGGGAGCACCCATGAGACTGAAGAAGTAGCTCATTGCTTAAAACAGATGATAACAGAAAACATACCTACATTGCTAAAGAAAAATAAGTGAATCCGTAAGTTCATAAAATCAGCTGTATGTACATTAGAAGCCTGAAGGCAACTGATGGGAGTGGGGCAATGAGGGTACAGGATCAAATTAAAGGAAGCGTGAAATGCATCCACCAGACTGTGCAAGTAACAGGATAAATTATATGCACTGCCCTGAAATATAGGAATTAAAAAGGGCTGACATGGCAGACTACCAGGAGGATTACACAATGCACCATTTTCCTCCAAGACATCTCTGTGACAAGAACAGGAGTGCTCTTGCCAGTCAGCTCCAAATGACCCCTGCAGAAGGACTTGGCTTGTGCCCAGGATGAAAGGCAGTGCTCTCAGGGCATGGGGAAGCACAGCAGAACCAAGAGTGATGAGAGAAAACTCAAGTACTTGGTTAATTCCCTGGGGAAGGTGAGTTGAGTACAATGAAACTGAAGCCAGTGCAGGTTTGGCTGCTACTCAGATGTTCTGAAGGATGCTGGGGAATGTTGACTGTGTCTCTAATTACTTCTGACAGCAATGTAAAAGCAAGCTGAGATATGCTGTCTCATAGGGCATCATCTCATCACCATCATGGGCAGACTATCCACAACTTTTGAATCCTGTCTCAAATACAAGGAACAGAAGTTTCTAAGGGTAATGGTAACAGTTCTAACAAGTCTTTTATAAAAACCTTTTCCTCTTTTGAGTGGCAAACGTGCTACACAAGTTACAGAGAATTTGAAAAGAATCACAATCAAATTTCGGGGGCAAATGAGTTGCTGAATGCTGTTTTAGCAGCAGGTATTTTTGTTGCAACTATTGTTACTGCAAAAACCATTTTAAGAAGAATATATTGGTAGAAAGCCATAAAGCTTATTTACATAGATGGAGTTTCATCATCTCCCACTCCAAAGCAGGCTGGGTTGGTTACATTGACCTAATGTTTTATCATGGTTTGTGTGAGGCTAGGAACACATGTCAGATTGTGGTTTAGTTTGCTCTTTCAGTATTCTGATGGGGGTCCTTTGAGATACTAGTTTAATTTATGCAGCATGTGCAGTATCATAAAAACAGTTTCAGAAATCTAATACTCAAACAAAATCAAAATATTGCTTGTACCAGGAGCTTTGTTATGTCCCAACTTAGCAAGAATAATTTTCTGCAGGACAGAGACCCCAACGTTTTTAAGAATATACCTTGCAAAATATTCTGAGATCCTCAGTTTTCCTTTCCAACAAGTAGAAGACAGTAACTTCCAAGTTTTCTCCCAGGAGCTAATTTTTCCCTTGAGAGCCATTCTTAGACCCCTCCTGGTATGAAAAAGGTGGTTTGGCATTAGGTAAGTTCAGTAGTTTGAATTCTGTTTAGGATAGAAACCAAGATAATTTTGAAAAGATTAGCCAGAGTCCTAGAGTACGATTTCAAGAACTTTTCAGTTTTGCTAGCAAACAATTTCAAATTCAACATCGCATCATTTTCTGCTGTTAAAACAGTCCAACTCTTACAACGTGACGTTCACCTGAACTAAAATCTTTTAGTATAGCTCTCTTACTGATATGACACAGCCTCTGTTTAAAGAAAGATAGGATTTAATGTTAAAGACAACCTCACCAAAGCAGCTACTACAAAATCTGTGCAGAATTATTCCTTTACAGAATTGCTTGCTTTCACTGGCATTCTTTTCTTCAAATGAAAAACAAACGTTTGGTTTTGGCAGAAGCTGACTACTTTCAAATTACTTGTCCTTTTATTTCAATTCAAAACTGGCAGACATTCCTTAGTAAGGTTGAAAAGATTTTCTGTCTGATTCTGAAGAGAAACTCATGGTGGTTTTTGTTACCAAATCCTATACATTTCCATACCCTGACATTCCAGAAACCGATGATCTGATCGGCATTATGACATTGTTTTGAAAGTAAAGCCAAAGAATTTCTCTTACTGCCGATTAAGAAATTAAATGCCCATCATGCAAACCTGGCACATAGCAACAATTTCTGCCTGGAGAAGGTTTTAAACAAAGGTGCCGTACTAAGTGTTTTCCACAGCTGTCACTTGTCAGCAGTGGAACCCAGGGTAAGGCACAAGCACCTCCTCATCTTATAACGGGAGTTTCCCAAATTCAGCTGATCTCGGCTCTGGTAGAAGGCATCCAGCAGGTCACTTGGCCTCTTCCCTCTCACCACCTGCAAACAGTGATTATCCTGTTTATAAACAGACAGCAAAAGGCCTGTAATCACCCAGAGCTCCGACGAGCTCCAACTTACACTCATCCTTCTGCCGCACCTGAGAGAGGCCAAGTCCGGGCGCCGCAGGCAGGTGAAGGCAGGCCCGGCGGGGCCAGGGCGCCTTTCCGCGGCAGCCGAGCTCCTGCCGTCACCGCGGGGCCGGGCGCTGGCGGCCCTGTGTGGCGGCGGCGGCCCTGTGTGGCGGCGGCGGCCCTGTGTGGCGGCAGCGGCCCTGTGTGGCGGCAGCGGCCCCGCAGCCCCTGCAAAACCGCCCCGAGCGCTCCGACCCACCGGGGCGCGGCTGCCGCCCGAAGGCAAACCGGGGCAAGCGGCCCCGCCCCTCCGGGACTACACTTCCCATCGAGCCCTGCGCCGCAGCAGGGCCGTCCTCCCAGGAGGCCGTGCGGCGCCGTGCGCTGCCATTGGTCGGATTCGAAAAGAAGCCGCGGCCGGAGCGGAGCGTGAGCCTGGGAGCGGCCGGGGCCCGGCGGGTGAGCGGGACCGGGACCGGGACCGGGACGTGTGGGGCGGCGGGCCTTCGCTGGTAGAGGGGACGTGGTGGTTGTGACGCGGGGGTTGCGGGGCCGGGAAGAGGCGTGGGTGGTCTCTATGGCGGCGGCGTGGAGGCCGCTCCCCCTGGCTTACCCCGCTGGCATCGCGGTTACGCGGGAGGGGCTGTGGGGTGTGAGCAGTTTTCGGTGGGGCCTACAGGGCCTGGGTAACCCCGGCCCAGGGCTGTGCTGCTGCCAAAGCCGCGGCAGTTGTGTCCCGTAGGAGCAGGCAGGTAGTGCAAAGCCTGGAAGTGAAAGAATGATACCTGCAGAGAGGAAAGTTTCCTTTTTTTTTTTTTTTTTTTTTTGGTAGGTGTAAGGGCTGGTGCTTTAGCTTTTGTGTAAGCTGCTATCCTTATTGTGTAGTTTGGAGCTCTTTCTACCTTTTTTTGTTCTGCCTGGCAGCACCACAGTCTGTGTATGTGTGCTGTGACCGTACTTTACTGTGTGCTTCTCGGGATCCCCTTTTAGGGTGTTTACAGCTCTAAATTCTGTTGCCACAGTTAGCAGGCTTATACTAATACATCCCAGGATACGAGTACCTCTTAGTGCCTGCAGCCGGGCCGTATAGTTGTTCACACCAGAATACCTGAAGTATTTACAATGCTGTGTGACTCAACGTGGTGGCAGATAAACAGGACTGTTTACGAATACCTTGGGCTTTGCATCCTGTAAGGGCTTGAACCTCACTCTTCTGACCATTGGGCCGTGCAAATACTTTTTGTTCTGGCTTTGTATACACAGCTTAATATTTGTCTTTTTCTCCTTAAGGAAAAAGATACAGAATTAGAGCATAATCTTGACAAATCACACTTTAAGCTTAGTTTTAAAGCAATTAAATGTCAGTCATCTAACAAATATATTTCCTGTAAAGGACTGATAAGAGTTTTGCAGTGTGGCTTTGTGTAGCTGATGAATGAGTCTTCCAGATCGTGACAGCACAGGTATGTTTCTTTCCAACAGTAGCTTATTCACAGGTCAGTCTTTGTTCAAGCCATGATGATATTTCAGGCCAAGTTTTTCCTGGTTTTCATACAGATGCCTGGACAAAAAAAAAAAAAAAAAAGTAGATTAGAAGAAGCAAAGTAAACATTGGTGCTTAGTTTATGTATACCTTTATCTCTCTTGCAGCCTGGTGGTATTTGTCTAACTGCTTAAAGTTGTGTCTGGCTTTTACAGCCTAGCTGGGAAGACTGAGCACTTAAAGTGTTTTGACACTGAAGTGCAGACATAACTCAGGTTTTATGCTGGGGGAAATTAAAATGGGACTGCATTATAGGCAGGAAACCAACACTCTTCATGAGCAAAAGGATTTTGAACCAGCCCTACTCTGTCCATTGCTTTAATGAACACTTCATGTTCTCCATTAGTATTTAGTAAAACAATTTATATGCTTTGCTGTAGCCTAGACATGACAATGTAGCACTAATAGGCTCTTGAATTGTTGTGTCCAAAGCTTCAAAATGTAGGCAGTCATGTGGTAGGTGTCTTTTTGCTGGATCCCTTGCTGCCATAGTCTATTAGTAATTGCCCAGTGGATTATTTTAAATTTGATCTGTAAAAAAAAGCTGCCACATCACATCTGTAATAATATCACAGGAAAAATCAGTAGGAGAGTAAAGTGCAGGAAAAAAATACTAATATTTTAAAATGCCCTTTTTAAAGGCTATTTTGAAATTTGCCTGTCAGCTATCAACACTGAATCATGTTACTTTTATTATCTATAGCAAATTTTCACTGCTTAAATTGTGAAATGCACAAAAATAAGTAAATTATAGATTAATAAATTAATTGCTGAGCTGTAAAGTTACTAAAAAGCAATACTTGTACTCTGGCATGAGGTTTTCTAATTTACTCATGCCCTTTTAATGCTTAAAATTATCTATTAGTTTTTGGAATGTCTCTGAACTGTGTCTTGTATTAAGCTACATTGTGTTATCTTTATAACACCAAGTATTTTTCAGGTCCTGCAGAGATAACCATGACATTCTAAATGGACACTATAATGGGATGATGAAGTTGATGTGGAATTAGGGTTTTCTAAAGTTTTACCTTTCTTGTCAGACATGGTTTTTAGCAAGTTTGTGGTATGTAAGGCTTTTCCCTGGTAATCGTTTCCTTTCCGTTTAAAGAAGAGTGGCTGTTCCCGATTCATGATGCAAAACCCCCTGCAGACCCCCTCCCCAGCCATCAGAAACTTGCTATGTAAATTATGAATAGGGTGAAGAAAACTTTCTCCTTAAAAAAATTACCAGTTTCACATTGTCTTCTAAGGGGCTTCAGGAGCTCTATGTTTTATGATCAGAGAGCACAAAATAATTTTTTTCTCTTGCAGAATGGAACCAACTTTGGATAATGAGAAGTTTTACAGACCATCCTATATTGCTAGCATTGAGCCATCTCCAAGAGCAGGACCAGTAAGTGTGGAAGATATTAAAACAGATCTCTCCTCTGAATTTTCTTTGGTTTCTTCAAGCTCAGACACAAGCCAGGTAAGAAGACTTTTCTGTTTGGATATTTATTTTTTAAAACATAAGCTTAGTGCTTTCATAGATAAGAACAGTCAGAATTTTACAGGGAAGATGAAAAGCTGCTTTGTTATTTTTTAGTTTGAAAGAGATGCATAGGATTTAGACTAAGTTGTGTGGCACTTGTTGATGCCCTATTGGGCACATCAGTTTTCTGTGACTGAGGCTGATTGCCAGTTCATAGAATGTTTTTGTTGGCCCAAATGCAGTGTTTACGTATATGAGCTGCAACATTAACTTACTACAGCAAACTTCTGCAGGGGCCTAAACACTTGTAAAAACTGATGTAGTAAAGTAGTTTTGATTCCGGTGTTATCAAATAAATCTGTTCAAATCAGCCTGATGAAATAAAACTGCTTTGACATGCTAATTATCAAGAAAAGGACCAAATTTCTAACTGTTGTAATTTTTTTTTTGAAGAGGAGCAGTTTGGAGTCTAAGGGACACATACAAGTCTGCCTGCGTATCAGGCCATTTACGTCACTGGAAAGAGAAAACGGATCGCAGGTGTGACGTTTATTTAGTTTAAAAACACTTAAAATTTGTTTTGTGGGGTTTTTTTGTTTGTTTTCCCTGTAAGATGAGCTTTTTTATAATCTCTTTGTGTCTGCATTGCTTGTTTCCTTTTAATAGGACTGTGTTTCACTTGAAGACTCAACAAATATCGTACTGAAGCCCCCTCAACACTATTTGAGTCGACTAAGTGAAAAAAGTGCAGGACAGATGTTACAGAAGTTTACTTTTTCACAAGTAAATGAGTTGTCTTTAAAAGCTTTTTTATTTTTTTCTGGTGCAGATTGTTTTAACTTACATTATTGAATACCAAGCAAACTATGTTTTTTAACTTTTTAGTCTTTAACATTATAAACAAACAGAATTTAAAAGATTCTTTAAAAGTCTCTTAATAATTGCTCAAAGTAGAAATATTTCTTGGTAATACTCAGGTGTTTGGACCTGAAACAACCCAGGAAGAATTCTTTGAAGGTACTATGAAGCAACCAGTGCAAGATTTCCTGGATGGATATAATCGTCTTGTCTTTACATATGGTGTTACAAATGCTGGGAAAACTTACACTTTCCAAGGTATGATTAGAAATGAGTTCTTGAAAGCACTTTTTTTTTTTTTTTTCTTTTTATTAAAGCAAGGCTTACTTCTAGCAGAAACATTGTAACTTTTTCCTGCATTTAAATTGTGGTCTCTATACATTTGCTTCTCTTGAATAGTACTTAGACTCTTTGAAAGTCTCCTTCTATATCAAATTTAACTGCCAACAGATGGAGTCGCTACCAGAGTTAGCATAAACACATAGTCATATTACTTTGTAAGGCTCTATAATTTCAGCCAGGTACTTGTGGTCTTTCTATTTTTCTCCAAGTATCTAGTATGCTAGGGATGAGGGGGAGTTTGAAAAAATACATGTTCTATGGAACAGGATTTGAGAAGTGTATGTCACTCTATACCAGACTATTGTTTTCTTGAGCTTTATTATTATAAAGGTTATATGCACAAATAAGAAATAATATTTGGGTGTTTCAATTATTATAGGCAGGGAATAAATATTTTGAAACATATTTGGTTATTTTCATGTATTTCTGTCTTGGCTTGAGCTCCCAAGCATAATAATATCTTGGGAAGCCTTGTCTCCTGGTGCACTATTTCTGTTCTGTTAAATCTCCATATCCTTTCTGGTCAGAAGATGTCATTCTTCAGTTATTTTTTGAAGCATTTTAACAAACGAGGTGATTTGATTCAAATGGAAACAGTTTCTCCTATAATGAAATGGCAGATCTGGATGCCATACCACTTATTTTATACCAAAAAATAGTAGAAGGACAATAAGTTGTGTCACATGAAACTGGTCTTTATTGAAGTGACATTATTTTCTAAGCAGTCCTCTGTTAGCTGCATTATAGCGAACTGCCAGTACTTTCAGTTATCATTTGTCTGGAGCAATAATAGGATGGTTTTTTCTGTCCTAATAAATAAAGGTAAGTAACAAAAACCCCAACAATTCCTCACATGTACAGTCCCCTGTGCTTGACAAGTTTGGGGTATATTGTATGGGGTCTCAAGAATTTTTGATTGACATCTTTTTAGAATAGAAGCTTTTTCATGGTATTGTATTTTTAGGACTTCGATAAAAATTGGCAGGGCAGAGTGTTGCTTACTGGGTGCCATGATTTACTCTTCTGTTATTGCACTTGAACATTGGAACCTGTATTCAGTCAGTGGCAAAGGACCTAAGTGAAGGATGAAGCAGGTTTTCAGGGCTTTTCCTCATTCACTGGTGACTGTTCCTTTGTTCATATTGGGTTGAATTACAGCTGGCATTGCAGCATACAAAAAGTTATTAGAGAGGAGATGAGGAGAAACAAATGTAATGCAAGAATACCTGAATTTAATGTGGTATTTGGCTACTAGCTAGGGGTCTGAGTGCCAACCAAATTTTATATAAATTCTGATTTAGGTGACACAGCTAGGGCTGTAACTATTAAATGTCCATCTGTCTCAAAAGCAGGAGAAATTATCAGCCTGAGGCAGGACAGTAGTTTCTCTTCCACTCTTCCCTTTTCTCTGGTTTAGGAATCAATGGAAGTGAGCCCTTTTTAAACTTGCATTTGGATTCAGAAAGATCAAGTGTACACTGAGGCTTTTATCTGACTCCTTGTCTTCTAGGTACAAAAGTAGTACGTTCAGAGAAAAGGGTCTGGGGCAGGGAAAGGAATGAGTCTTTGCAAGGCTTCTAGAAACTGTTTTGGAGATTCTGTGGAATTAGTACAGGACTGCAGCTAAGAGATTATTCATGAATTTATTTCAAGATTACTTCCTTGACAGAGTGAAGGCAGCTTATGAAATACAGTTGAAAAATTGCAAATCTTTATCAAGAATGTCTGTTGGTCGTGGAGTTTTTATTTGTTTTCCCTTAAGGCTAAGCTTATGCAAAATACTCCAGCAGTTTTTGTTTTGTTATACCCATTATTGATATAGAGCATGAACTGTTCCTGAAAGCCAAATACTTTTCAAAACTGTAATGTTTTTTTACCTTGAGAATACAAAGAAAACTCCACTTCATGCTGTAAGTTGTCTTCAAACTCCTCATGTATGCCTTGAGATTTATATTAGTTTTCTGTCCTCATTTATCTGTATACCATATAATAGTTGGATTTTTCTTTTGTATGTCCTTTCAGGGACAGAAGATGATGTTGGTATTCTGCCAAGGACTATGGATATGTTGTTTAAAAGTATTCAAGGAAAGCTATACACAGCAATGGATCTCAAACCGTATCGGTGTAGAGATTATATAAAGCTGACTGAAAACCAAATGAGAGAAGAAACTGCTATTAAAAATTCACTACTTCGTCTAATAAAAGAGGTAGAGGAGCACTTCTTTCTATATTCATGAGTACATGCATCTTTGGATAGCTCCATGTTCTTAATTTTCAGTGGGAAGAGTGGCTGTATTTAACCACGGACGGGCCTATTTGCTGGCAGCCAACTGTTCATATTAGCAGTAAAGTGAGCAGTAGCTCTGATGAACCCTGTTCTCCTGGGGATTTTTGTCTTGTGGGTGAATACTTCATGGGCATGTAAACTCTAAGCTTTTTTTCCTTTTTCCTGTAGCTTGGGCACCTGATAATTTATCCTCTGGGTTTACTGGTGGTTAATAAGAACTGAATGTAAATAGTCCCCTCTCTGTTTGTGGGGATGGTATTAGGTCTGATCCTTTGAAGAACATACTGTCTTTCAGGATACTTGCAAAAAATTAGTAGTTTTGCGGTTGCTGCCCTTTCAGTTGGACAAATATCCCTAAAGGAAGCAAAAGTGTTTGAAACAACAGAGCTATAGAGCTAGTGGACTTAAAGGTTTGAATAAAACATGGATTTCTGCTGGACTTTTTTCTTACAGTTCACTGTTGAGCAGTCCAGAGATACACTCCAGTTTAGAATTTGAGTCAACTCCTAAAAGCTGTTTAGTCCAATTACATTTATGGGGGATTTGTGCTTAGCATACCCATACCTTTTTCTTAGTGTCTTAATTCTGAAATGAGTGGAATAATGTAAAATAAAGCCGAGCATACATTAGGATTTGGAACTAGAAAAGGTACTATTTTGATTTTTGTTCTGTTGGTTTTTTAAAATTGTTTTTAACAAAAAGAATTTAGCATTTCCCTTGTGGTATGCTAGGTTGTAATAGCTAGTGTTGAAAGGAATGGATGTATCTGTTGCCTTGATTTTTATCTGTTAGTTTACTGGGCTCTAGTGTGGAAGGTAGGTGGCAGCAAAACACTGTGACTTCCAAAGCACAGGAGTGAGTTAAATCTAGCTCTGTCAGCCTTCAGAAGGGGCTTCAGAAAAACTTTTCATGTGTGTTTGAATACACCTTCTAGTTTCTGAAACTGTTTATAAGAACAACACTTAAACCTACAAATTTGCTGGCAAAGTTTGCATCTACTGCAAGTGTGGTTTGGGTGGGTGTTTTATATGTGTATATAGCCTAATACCTAGAATTTTTATTTGAAAAATTTATTATGAGATCTACTCTTGAAAAAACTAAAAAACACCCGAACCAAACCATACCTGTTTTTTATTTCATGTTAGTTCTCTTAAGCATGTTTTAAAGTTTGTTTTCTTTTTGTAGGTAGACCACCAGATTAACACCAACAACAAAGCACCTATGGATTCTAAGGGTATGTTTTATATAAAAGGTTTGCAATTAAAGCTGACAAAGAAGCTTTCTTAAGGTCAATAACTGACTTCCAGCCTATGTTAATAGAATGACTATTTGTCAATTTTATATGCCTGTGAATTGGATAGCAAGCAAATAATTTGGGCAGAAAACCCAGGGATAAAATGGTTAGAAGAATACCTGAACAGATGTTAGATGGGCTGAAGTTATAGCAGAGAAAAGTAGTACCCTGACAGGCTTTTAGAGTACCTATATGTAATTACATTAACTTAATTCCAGCATTTAAAAAAATACCTAAATATTAAGTCTGCTTTAAAAAGTCAAAATGAAGTGTCTTGTCAGTTTGTCTTCTGAAGATATTGAAGAGACTTGGCTAATTTTAACCAAGCTGTATGTGTTCGATAGGATTTAAAAGCAGAAAAGGAAGCAGTAGAGTAGGTGTCTCTTGCAAATATGTAAATTAAGTATGTGACTTCCAGATATTTAAGAAAGGGGATGGGAATGTCAATGGGTTTTTGAATGGATTAAGTGTTTCTTTAGAAGGTTGCGGTAGTATAAATTCTTACTTATTAATTTTTTAATGAAACTTACTTTCCTAGGTCTATAATGACTTGTAATATTTTTTTACTTGGTAGATTTGGAAGATATCTCAGAAGACTCGGAACAATCTATCACAACTGCAAGAAATTACATCAAGTTTTCTGTTTGGGTTTCATTTTTCGAGATTTACAATGAATGTTTTTATGATCTACTGATTCCTATATCGAATGACAAGAAAAGAAGAACACTGCGCCTTGCTCAAGACATCAAGGGATGTTCTTTTCTAAAAGGTAAATAGAACACATTGCAAATTGCCAAATATAGTTTGAGAAGTTGGTCTACCTGTAATGATGTTTAGATTAGAAAACTCAAAATAATAACAAAATTATTATAATCTACATACGTGGAAGTATCTATACCTTTAATACTGTTTTGTCTTTACTCTTGACTGTAACTTAAAAGCCCCTGTGCTCCACTGCCATTGTGTCCCTAGATATTTCTTTGAAATGGAAAAAATATTGGAAATAATTGACAAACTTTTTAAGTGGTTTGCTTTTTTTCCATTTTCTTAAAGATGCCAATAGTTCTTAATTGTATTTATAATTGGCTCAACAGTTTTTTAGATTTTTGTTCCTGGGCTTTTTTCAGTATTCTCTGTAGAGAAGCAGACTTCAGATATATAGTCATCATATTGCAGACAAAATTCTCATCTTTTTCAGTTAAGTTGATGGCCCTGAAAAATAACCATATGACTTCCTCTTCCTCCCTTTTCCCTCCCCACCTGACTGAGGTATAAAATAAAGAAGCTGTTCAGACAGTTCTGCCTTGCTGAATGTGACTTTCTTCTCATATTAGACTGAACATTTTTGACTTGTCTGTGCTCAGGCTAAGGTTGCTCACTTAATTTGAATGGAACATACTTAATGTGATAATAAAATGATGAAATGATGTGATGTACTTGCCCTTCTTTTCCTATGAGAGGAGGCATTTTTATGATTTGTCATCATATAACTTCTGTCTGAAGCAGGTGTAGTAAAATGTTTCTATGCCTAAATGTAGTGTCCTTGCTGTGCATACATTATCCCCATAATACTTATTTTGGTAATGTTATCTAAAAAATTATCATATATGTTCTTCCTGAAGATCTGCAGTGGGTCCAGGTTTCTGACTCTAAAGAAGCTTTTAGACTTCTAAAACTCGGCTTGAAACACCAGAGTATTGCAAGCACAAAACTAAATAATTGCTCCAGCAGAAGGTAAGAAACATTTTGAATAGCATTGGGTATAGGATAGTGTGTGGGAGGAAGAAGAAAGTAAAACATGTCTTGTGGTTTTTAGGAAGGGAAGAGGCTTTAACAAGGTCTGGATTTCTAGGTTTCAGTTTTGGTGTCCTTTAGCAGTATGTGATATAATGCTTGGTGCCAAAGGGATTCAATCCTTCACTAAGATGAGCATGTACTAAAGCTCATAGTATTTTATCAAATATTATACAAAAGCACTTAACTTTATGCCATCTAAATATCTGAGAAAAAAGCAAAATACACACGTGCTACATAAACATCTCTTTAAAAGTTTGTATATGATTGTATATGATTAGATATGTTGACAAATCCAACAACATTTTGAGCAGATGTTGTGGAGGCTAAAATTGTTTTGAAAGTACTGGTCTACCTTATCACTTCTCTGATTATTTCAATTTCTCTTTTTAGCCACAGCATATTCACAGTTAAAGTACTAAAAATTGAAGATTCAGGAACACCAAGGGTGACCCGAGTCAATGAGTAAGTTCAGAACAGTCTTTTGTGATGCAGTTGTTATTCATCTTCCATGTTGATGTATTGGTACTGCACCCAGCACTCACTGGCAGAGCATCCTGCATGTATGGTGGCTCCCCACTTCTACCCTTGTACAGTACTTGGCCTTCTCCCTCAAGCCATCAGGTTGCAATGCTGTTCTATCTTGTCACCTCTGTTCAGCACAAAGTTCTGCCAGACATCTTTACTCCTGAACTCATGCAAGTCCCCAGAAGGAAGAGGATGAAGAGATGGATGGGGTGAAATAGGAAGTATGTTGGGCAAATATTTAGCAGGAAATATTTAGTGGGAAATTTGATTAGGGAAGCAAACTTCATAAGGATGAGGAGAAGTGATAATTTTTAAAAGTGGGTAATTTGTGTATCTTTAAGGTAAATGTGGTGATTTTTTTCTTGTGTGTTTTCAGATTGTCCTTGTGTGATCTTGCTGGTTCTGAAAGATACACCAAGACCCGCAATGAGGGTGAGAGATTGAAAGAGAGTGGAAATATAAATACCTCTCTCCTGACTCTAGGCAAGTGTATTAATGCACTCAAGAACTGTCAACAGTCAAAGTAAGTCCTTTTATGAATTACCAACTGGTTGTGTTTTTTAGGTATTTCCTACAATGTTTAAAAGCTATTGTTTAAAATGTACAATAGTAACACTTCAATTTTTGGTAGGAGAAATGTATAGATTACTGAAGTCTATACCGTAGTCTTGTTGATGTACCAAAGTTATCTTTAAACTTGTTTTGTTTTTCAATTAAATAATTTAAATTATAACATCCTTTAAACATGCTATGGTAGATGTTAACAATTTTGAAACTTACTTGTTCTGAGCTTGGCTTATCAAAGAAACTTTGGAATAAATTTAAATTTAAAACACCCTTGCCACTAGTGTCATAGTAAGAGTGAAATTTTCAAGTCTTCAGGCAGGATAGCTCTCAATTGACTGGAATTTACTAAACTTCTGATCATCTGTTCTTTTGTCTTTTAAAGGTTGCAACAGCACATACCCTTTCGGGAAAGTAAGTTAACTCATTTCCTTCAAGGATTCTTCAGTGGAAAGGGGAAGGTGTACATGATAGTAAACATAAGCAAATGTGCTTCAGCATATGAGGAAACACTCAATGTGCTAAAGTTCTCAGCCATTGCACAAAAAGTAAGTGTGTTGTAGTCTGTCTTGTTGATCAGTAACTTTGATTTGCTTTAAAGAGCAGGTTCTCTCACTTAATTACTGGATTTTTTGGTCTCATGTTGCAATCATATTTCTAATTACACTGGTTGAGCTTTATCTCCTAGAGCTTTTAAAAAGGCTTTATTGGGACATTTTTTTCCCTTTGGAGTGTGGGGGTGGAAGCATCTACTGAAAATTTGTAATTCCTAGGAAACATCCAGCCTAATAAGAAACTTATTATATTTGGAAGAATTCCCCTGAGATTTAGGTAAATTTCTTCTGCAGGTACAGCATGCTCTCACTTCTAGCTGTCCCGTATACTACTGCTTTCTTAACTTGGAATATTGCTCACCTGAAATGTTAAAATGATAAAATAGGTTGAGCACCAGAGAGTGTGAAAGATCATCTTTATGTTCACAGGAGCCTCAGTGGGAAGGTGGAAGCAGAGTCAGTAGGACTAAGTGCAGTGATGTATCTTTGGCAAAGTTGGAAGATGAAAGTGTGAAACATCAGTGCTGTAGCTTTAATGGAAGTCGTGGAAAAGTTTTGTTGACAGTTAAGTCCATACCTTTGGACTTTGGGCAGGTTAAGGACAATACCAGAAGGAGCAGACCATAGGGGTTATAGAGCTGTTAAATAGATTTTGTAGGATGGCATTCATGTAATGCAATTGGAAACTCAGACTACAGGAAATGGACAGTCTGTTGCTGCCTCTTGTAGGTTATCCAGCTAGTGAAACTTGGTGTTCCTGGGATCAAAAGAAGGGTTAGGCTATAAAGTGACAACTTTGTACTCCAGCTGGAAACTGGTCTAAGTAGTGACTCTGAACAGAGGATGAGCTGGGAGAGTGCTCTGCTCAGAAGACATATAGGAGAGTGCAGCAGGTCTTCGAAGTGCCAATGGAGCTTTAAAAAATAACAATAACTTTCTGGTTTTGATTTTCTGGGTAGGTTTTAGTTATGGACACATCTATTCTTCCCCAAGATCAGTCATTTGGCCAGAAATTGGCAGGAGAATCATCATTGCTTAATGTCACTAGAATGCCAATCCCAAGGAAAAGAGGTACTATCCTATGGGACAGAACCTTGGAAGATGTGTTTGAAGATGATGATGATGAGATGGAGGAACAGCCTAGTGTGTCAAGAGAAGAAGCAGTGCAGGAAAATGAAGGAAGTGAAGTTGTTATTGCGAAAGAAAAATATATGGTATGTGCCAGGGCTATTTTAAGAATTAGTATAGCATGGAATCTTGAAGCAATGTGTTCTTCTGGTTTCTTCCATCTCACCCTTTCTTTTTTTTTTTCTTCCCCTCCTCATCACCTTATTCTACCTAAATCCAGTGTTTAAAACTATAAGTGGTATTACTTATAACTTGGTGCTTATTGGGGGAAAACTATGAAATGTGTCAAAGTGCAAAGTGAGCAGTAAGAATTGCAGCATTGGCTTTCTCTTCTTTTGGTATCCTATGGTCAATACACAGGAAATATTACCTGTTTTTTACCAACACAAAACATTTTTCCTGTATTATTTTATGCACAAGAAAACTCTGGACACTGTTCTTTAAGAAACAGCAATTTTAGTCACTTGTGCAGAAGATAAGGAGTAGGGAACAGAGGACTAGAAACCAGTTTGTGGAGGTTTCATTAATACCTGAAAAGGGGCATCTGGAAAAAAAGGCCAAATTCTGTGGATCTTAAGCCTATCTTTAAAGATAACTTCAAGAATTTTTGTGATAAACTTGGTGTTCTTTGGAAATACTCACTCTGTGCAAACCTAAATTGCTGTGTTAGTACCAAACAGGTAGTTCAATCTACTCATAAATCCTCCTGTTTATGAATAAGCTAATAAAAGAAATGGAAAAACTTTTGCCAGCTGCAGAGTAAAGTGTTGTAGTGTTAGAGGCATGGGAAAAATCTCACTTGTGGGAAGTATTTCTTTATGAAAAGTATAATACTGATTGTAATTCTAGATGCTGGTGAGTCTGGTACAAGACCTGAGGAGCAAACTTATTACTGAAAAGAAAAATAAGTTACTGCTGGAAATAAAAATTCGTGAAGAAGTGATACAAGAATTTACCCAATATTTTGCTGAGCGGGAAATAGATTTCAAGTAAGCTGTCTTTAAGTGGTTTTAAAGTTACTTGTTAAGAAAGTGAAAGTAAATTTACTTATTTATTAAATCTCTCTTGGTTGTAAGAGACCACAATCTTAGATCTGATCTTCTACTGCGTCAGCTAATGTGCTGGTTTCTGTTTGGATTATGAGCTCAAGAAAAATGCTCTGTAGAAAAGGCTTTGATTTTTCTGTGGGATGAGTAGGAATGTGTGTATAATTTGTAAGCAGTTTCTTCCTGTAGAACTCTAAGGGAAGAGCTGCTTTGATAAGTTGTCTGTAGAAAGAATGATGTGCAAATTCTTTGGTTCCCTTTTGTTTTAGTGATACTCCAAACATACTGTCTCAAGCAGCTTAGAAAAAAATGCTTGTTGTTAAGTGCTATCCATAATCTGTGTATTTGTTTCCCTCTTGTTCTTCCTGCATGTGTGAAATATACTTCTGGTTTAGGGTAGCAGCATTGTTTTGTTGTGCCAAAATAAAGAAGAAAGCATCTTTGTAGGCAACTGTGCTAATAACTTTGTAGCCTCTCATAGCTAGCTTTTAGTTGACTTATTTTTTTCTACTCTAGAGAGTGCCTTTCTCACGAACGAGCACAGCTTGAAGAAAATTCTGAGAAACGCCTGGAAATCTTCAAGGAACTTGTAAATAGTTATACTAAAAATGCAGATGAAAAAAGTAAATTACAAGATCGGCCTTGCAGTGAGCAAGCTGGACCTCTGGTATTTTTATCTGCCTGCCCCAAATGTCCCTTTTACTAACTACCTGTTATGGTCATGGTATTTCTCAAGAGTTAGAAGGATGAGTTCAAGGAATTGCACACACTGTAGCTGTGTCATCAGCAAGATATATTTATCTTATTTAATAGATGAGGTTGCTGAGCCTTGGGATTCAGGAATTTTTGGTGTTTTCTGCATTTATCCAGCACGAAGAGACAATCGTTCTATACAAAGAAATTGGGGGGGAAAAATCATTTTTTGTTATATAAAATCCATTGCATTTAGTGCCTATTTAAAATCTTTGAGGCTGACTTCTTAGGCCCCATATATGGACTGTGCTGGAGTAGTCACAGAGACTTCTCTCTTAGGGCAGTAGTTGCTACAACTGAAGCAATGAGAATTATTTATCCACTTAAGCCATACCTAGACTCTTAACTTGTGTCTGTCTCTTGAGACTTTGAAACCCTTTGTTTTTAAAAAAACAGAGGGAAGATATAAAGTCAGTCTTTCAGGTATAATTTAGTTATAAGTTACTTCAGATTTATTTGACCTCACAAACTTTTCCTGTTATATGAAAATTTCAGATGTATTCCTTCTAAAACTGTTTGCATGCTCTGTTCATTCAATATTCTCATTGGTTGAAAATATGCTAACTTTTATAGTAAACTTGGATAGATGTGGAGATATAAGGGGGAATGTAATGGTGGGTCATTAAATGCTGTAAAAATAAAGTAGCTCTTGGTACTGGAGACCAGTGTGTGAATGTAGTCAGAACCTGGCAATCAATGCATATGAAACTACAAGATGGTTTTAAAGCCAGAAGTAACTGTGCTTATATATTTGAACTCCTAGTGATCTTCCATATTTTCTGTAGAAATAGTGGCTTTTGTGTAATTTTTGCCACTTCTAAATGAATATAAATTATCTTCCAGAATGAAGAAAACAGCACAGACACAGGTGCCTACATTGATTTTGAGGGTGTTATTGATTCTCTGCAAAATGATATCACTGATATCAAAAATCAGGCAGAAGCAGCACACCAGTACATTGTGTCCCTAGAGGACCCACAGGAAACTATAGGTTGTCTTGAACAACAGCTGGCAAAATTAACTGCAGAACTAGTTGAGACTAAGGAAGAGCTGGAAAAGAAAACCAAAGGTAAGCTGGATCTAAGTGTGATGTGAAGGACACAAAAAAGAAATGACTGAGTACTGTAAAACAGGAATAATAATCTAGTTGAGCAGGATTGTGTGACCAAATCATATATATAATAGTGGTAATCCATTGTTTTGTGTATGTTAAACAATTCTACAGGCCTTATTGCATTTTTAAGATGAACCTTAAAATTGTCAATTGCAGTCTTAGGAATTGTGGGGTAAAACGTGAAAGCTTTTGATTTCCTTGTTGTATTGTAATCCCTGTACTTCTTTGTTTTGCTGATGCCGTGTTTTCAGACATCATGTGGAACTTTGATGGAGGGAAAACTAGCAGTACCTCATAGTGATCTCAGCAGAGGTCTTGTGATACAATCTGTATTTTGTGTGAGTTGCAAGTCCCAAATGTCCAGTTCAGAAAACATAAACAACTTTTGAAACTTCCTATAAGTAGAAGTCAACTTGAAAATAAATGTATTCAGAAACTACTGAAGTACCAGAAGACACGAAGAAAGGGATTACTGAGTGAACTGTGGTGGCTGATTATTTGATGTAGGCTTTTTTCCTGTTGCAGGTTTTGAAACACAGAGGATTAAATTGGATGAGTCTGCTGAGCAGCTTAAAGAAGCAACTGAGGTAACTTTCTCAAAAAAGACTTGTGCAAAATTATTTGCTTTAATTCTAAATTCTAAGAACTTAAAATGCTATTACACTATGCTTCTAGCTTTTTTTTTTTTTTATATCAAGCGTAGTTTAACTGATCTTGCTTCTAAAAGCATGGTAGAGTTCAATTTAACACTGAACTACTTTTTTTTCCTCTTTTTCAAGAAAATGAATATACAAAATGAAAGGATTCAAGAACTAATTGATATTGTGAAGCAAAAAGATGAAGCTATTATGAGACTACAAGGTCAGGTAACACGTTCAGAAGAAATCATAAAAGACTATGTAAGTCTTAAGCATCTCTATTGTGTTTATACGAAAAAACCTTAGTATGTGCTTATAATGGATGTCACTTTGGAAAATTGGAGTTTTCTTTAAATAATTGCTGTTGAAATGATAGCAGGTCAGTTGGCATTGAAACTAAAGCCGAAGAAAAATGTTTTCAGGGATGTGTGTAAATAATGGGACTTTCAGAAGTAGTGATCTGAAGTTGTTATTGGAGGACTCTTGGTGAGACTCTGAAGAGCCATTAAATAAAATAAGACCACCTCCAACTGTGAAGAGTTAAACAGTGGGAATAGAGGAAGTTCATCACTGTCTCTATTTTTCGCCTGAATGAAAGAAGAGGAATAGGAGGTTTTGTTGCAACAATAGGTCAATTGTAGTTGAAGTTAGATTCTAAGAATGTAAAAAAGACAATAATTTTCTAAATTGAGGGGGGAAAAAAAGAGTGTATTCCACCCACCACCAGCATGCTTGCACACTTCCAAGGGAAGAGTGTTAGTATGAATGTATTGAGCAGTTTGAATTAAGAAGGTGTGACATAGGTATTTCTGCTTTTGATGTGATTAATAAAACTGGAGTTATCTAGTCTAGTGATGTCTGCTGAATGACAGAAGACTGGCTTGGCTAAATGTATACAGGTAAAAAAAAAATCAAAAAGTGCTGTTAGAGGTTTTTTGGGTTTTTGGTTTTGTTTTTTTTTTTTTTTTGAGCCTGGTGTCCAGTAACCTGAAGTAGTTTTGAGAACATTTTAAATGAAACTTAGTCAGTACTCTGATCCATTTCTCTTACGCTGTAAACTCAAAGCTTTGGCCATACTTAATCTTGTGTTCTCTCTCTCTCTCTGCCGAACAGCTGCTTAACATGTCAATAGCGAGAATGCTCTAAGAGTGAGTGGAGTTGTGATGACTTACTATTACTGCTCCTTCCAAGAGCAAGGCTTTAACTGTCTAGTATTTCTATGAGGCTGTGTGGCATTAAATTTTAAACATGACCACAAATCTCAACTCTATTCTATAGTCTATTGTGGTTTTTTTAATGAAGTAATTATAGATGAATCACTGGTCCTTGACAGCCACGTGGCTTGCCACTGGTGTCATCTTGCAAGTAAACAACTTTTTTTCCTAGTCAAATAGATATATGAAGTATGTATGGCAGAACTGACTAGGCTTTCAAATCACATCAAATGTGTCATGACAAAAATGATTTGTGACTTTTCTGAAGGCTGTTAAAGCTCCCAATTCTATCAACCATGATCAGAAAGGGATAAATTCGTAGAATTGACTGTGTGCGCTTTTAACAAATTGGGAATTACGTCAACTCTTTTGACGCTGGTTTTCAGATGGTAAACTAACTCCTCTTAATGTGAGTCTTGCATTTTGTAGGTCTCTAGTCTCTTGCTCTGATTCCTGTACAATGCAAAGTATTGTGTTTCTTCATATCTGAAGGTGCACCAGGTCTTGGTGTAACTAACTTATGTCACTGACTTTTTTCCTCTGACAACCCCTGTGCACCTTACCCATAAAGTTTTGTAAAAATATTTGTAAATAAAGAGATACTAAGCTTTCTAAGTGCTCAATTTGTACAGCTTCTAAGCAATTGATCTTATTTTAACACAGGAGAACACTTTGACTACCATTAAGAGAAAATCAGCAGAAAAGAACTCTAAGGAAGTGATTGAAAGCAGCCAATTAAAGGATTGTGTGGAAACTGTATTGGAAGTGGGAAGAAAACGTTGCTTGGAAAATAAGCCTACTGCAGAAGAGCCTCCTACAAAGAAAGGTACATTTTCTACCATCACTCAACAGCGGGCCTTCAAAAAAAGCTTGATTACTATTCCAGAACAGAAGCAAAAAGCTGGGAAGCGTAAACATTATGCTCTGAGGAGGAAATCTGCTCTGTTAAACTGTAGAAGGAAATAACTGTTCTGTAAATGTAATCTCTTTTGCAGAGGGCCCTTTATCATTTACTCCTAAATGCTTTAAATAAAAGTTAGTTTTTAGACTCTTTCCTTTCTGATGCTTTTTCTTATCTGTGTATATACCTGCATACCCAGCTGTAGTTCTCAGGCAATTTCTTAACAGTTGTTGTTGTACTAAATTTTCTGTTGCTGGACTTCTGAGGAAGTAGCAACTCCTGCTCAAGTTTTTGAAAATTGCCTAAGCAAGCATCAAAGGTGTCAATGACTTACTGATTGTTCAGTAATAGTAAGTGCTGTGAACCTTGATATTTCGTTCTGTGTGCATGTTGTGAACACACCAGCTCTGGTCAAGGGGCTGGTAAAGGAGGAAAATGAATTTTACTTCCATTCAAGTGGAAAGGTTAAGTCCACAAATGGCATATTTTGTACAGCTCTCATGCTTGCATTTTCAGTCTTTTTGCGTTTCTTGCTTTATCTGTCAACTTATCAGATGAATAAAGTCTGTTAATAAGTGGGCTATATAGGACTTGTGCAAAATGGCATTTGTAAGAGCTATCTGCCTCTAACATGACTTCAGGGCCCAGCTTGCTTTAGTTTCTCATAGAACTATGGAAAGCATATGCAAAAGGAAGGTGAAAGGCCTTTCCTTTCTGTAAAAGGAGAATTGTCAAATTCACATATTCACAGAAAAATGAGGATACAGTGAATAAACTGAATGTTGGACTGTCATTTATTACATTGTGCAGTGAAAGAACAAGGGACCACTCACAGTAGTACATCAGTCTTAAGTTTGTGGAGCAAAGAGTTCTACTCAATGGGGTAACATCAGGCACTAGTGGGGTTCCCAAGAGCTCCATAATGAGCCCAGTTCTCTTCACTATCTTCATAAACAACTTGGATGCAGGACCCAAAGCTATCTTAAGTTTGCCAATGATAGCTGTTGACTCCCTTGAAGGCAGGGAGGCCCTGCAGAGGGAGCGAGCTGGGCAATCACCAACCCTATGAAGTTAACAAAGACAAGTGCCTTATTCTGCACCTGGGCCAGGGTAACCCTTGCTCTAAGTACAGACTGGGGAGTGAGAGGCTGGAGAGCAGCCCTGCTCTTGATGATCATTGAGGGTCTGTTTGAACTCAAGATCTTCTATGATTCCATTAACAAAGCACTTCATGCAGAGGGTATTGCACCTCTAATGTTTGCTGCCCTAGAAGGTGGGGAGAGGCAGGTAATTCTCAGATTGCAGGCATAGTTAGACAAGGTAACAGCCAACAGGTTCATGGATAGAGACTGAAAGAGTTAAGAAGCAGTATAGTCTCAATTCTTCAGTGTCAAGAAAAGTCCATAGAGAATGGCTGGGCCTCCCAGCAGTAGCAAAAGGAGATAAAAATATTAGTCTAGGTCAGCTGATGCTGTGGGATCCAGTAGGGCACTTCTGTTGTTTGTACGGCTTGAAGTAAGTGCCATTTGAAGCCAAGACTAGTGACTTCGGCAAACCATGTGTTAGGACACCTCAGGACCTCTCCCTTTTAGTGAAGTTTGCAAAACTCCAGTCCAGGGAGAGGAATATCTAATATTTTGTCTGATCTGTTTTCTTAGGACTACACAACTGGGCTTTCAAAGAAAACCATTTCCAAATCCAAAATTTTTAATCTTGTCGGATTTAAAAATATGACCTTATATGCTACAGTAAAGCTGCTGTTGTGGCTGAGCTAGCAGAAGCCCTTGATGTATCCTGTTAACATAGGAAAACTATGGGCAAGCAGGAGCAAAGTGTCCTGTTGGCTTTGATTATTCAAAAACCAAATCGCTATTGCTAATGTTTCAGAATGGCCTTTTGTTAGTGACTCAAATTTAGTGACTATACAACTTGTTGGCTCTGTTCAGAGGATATTTCCATGCAGTATACATGTGCTTAATGGTCCCAAAGTGAGATGGTTGCCTAACTAACTCTACCTTACTGTAGGTGCAGTACTCGCAAGAATCCATAGCAGCTTCCTGTAGTGCATAGCTATGATGGCCTAATCCTTAGAGATAGTCAGGCTTGATTTAATAGTGAAATGTTACTAAAGGGACACAACTGGATTCTTAAACACTTGTGTGAAATACAGCTGGAGTCAGTTTGGAAAGTGATGAAATACATGTGGTTTTAGTTAGAATGGCTCATTACTTTGTGAAAATAGTCTTAATAAAATATGGAAATTTTGGATTGGGATGATATGTTGTAAATCTTTCTTGGAGAACTTTACCTGCAATGTATTAGGTGTGGGCATTAATAGTTATCCTTTTATCTAGTTTGGAAACCTATTGAATACATAAGAAAGGAAGGTTCCAAACACAAAGCCAAAACAAACTTGTGCTGGATTTTTAGCTTTGTTTTTAAAGTAAGGTGATATAGTGTGCATAAAACTTCTCAGAAAAGCATATGACACCATTGCTTCCCTAAATGGAGGATGGGTAATTGCTGGCTCTATTTAAAGAGATTGTTGAGTCAGTGGAGGTAGAAACTGGATATCACTGTGAATGTTATCTAGCTCATAGGCATTGCAAATACTAGTAAAATTAGCTAGATTTTTCTGCTAGTGGGGCAGAATAGAAGGTTGGAATAGAACTGTAGCAAAATTTTTTTAAGTCTTCTGGACACGTCTTTCTGCAAGTTATGCCTAGAAGTCCAAGAAGCACTTTATTGCATATAAAACATCTCAGAGATTTATAACAACTTCCAGGTTCTAAAATGCTCTAAGGGTCTGGCTTTTAGGTGGTGCTAATTTTCCACACAGCAATTACAATTTGATGTTGCTAGGGACTTGTTGATTTTAATTAACCTCAGCTATATGGGAATTTACTTGTTCTTGATGTTATTTTGGTTTTGTTTTTAGGAGATAAGAGGGAGAATTGGGAAAATTACTCTCTTGATCTAAAGAGAGCTAATAATTCTGACACCTGCATGGAAATACTAGCACTGAAGGAAAAAACAGAAACTTTGGAAGGTCAGATGGCTGCACTTGAAGAACAATGCCAAAGAGAAAAAAAGGAAAAAGAAGAGTTAAATCAGCAGATAGCAAGCTTGCAGCTCAAGCTCTCTGCTTCTGAAGAAAGGGCTGTTGGTTTAAGTGGAGAACTTCAACAATGTCGAGCTGAATATCAGGAGACTGTTTCTGAATTGGACAAACAGAAAACCATAAATAAGGAACAAGAAGAGAAGATTATTCAGCTAAATAACGATGTAAGAGGCGCTAAACAAAATATAATTGATAAAGTGTCACAAATTAAAACAATGCAGTCCCAGCTAGGTGAATTGTATAAGTGTCACTCAGAATCTTCTGCTGTGGATATAGACTCAGTTAACCTAAAGGATTCCTTAGACCCTCAAAGAGATGAACCACAAACAGCTCAGATGAGTCCTCTATCCATGCAGTTCCAAACTGCTTCTACAGCAGATCTGAGACAGGAGAGCTCCTTTCACCACAGTATTGAAAGTATTTGGGAAGAATGCAAAATTATGATTAAGGCTTCCTCACAAAAAAGTCATCAGATTCAACAACTACTTCAACGAGTTGAAGATTTAGAGAAGAGACTTTATGATAGTGAGAACTACAGTAATCAACTAAAAATAAAATTAAATGAGATTACAAATCAAGATCATCAGTCTGTAAAGGAAAAAGATCTTATGAATCAATTACAAGAGCAAATCCAGAAGAAAACTCAGGATTTTGAAAACAAGGCTGCAGAAGATCAGAGAGTAATTGCACAGTTTCAGGAGAAAGTTACCAGCTACGAGGGAAAAATAAGAGATCTTGAATGCCTGTTGGAGGCTTTTAGGGCAAAAGATGACAGCATGAGAGAATTAGAAGAAAAACTAAAAGAAAAAGAATCTACTATTTTAAATCTAGAAAGTAATACCGTAGCTCTGCAAGAGAAATGTACCAGTTTAGACAAAAAACTGAAAGAACTCAGTGATCGAGAAGAAAATCTGAAGGATGAAGTTGAGCAGTTGATGAGCAGTTTGGAGACCATGAAACATGTTCTTCAGGAAAAGGAGAAAAATGAGTATGAGCAAATACAGTCTACAGAACTGTAAGTAAATAATGAGATTACTCCTAACCCTTTGAGAATAAAATTAAGTTAAAACTCCCTTATGTCAACATCAGTTTATTTTGACATAACACATTTGCATGTTTATAAACTTGATTAACCAAACTGCTTCTTTGAAAAGTTTGAATATACTACTTGAACTTTATATTTGTATATTCTGCTGGCTATGTTTTCCTCACATGTTTGTATATTCTTTCAAGAATATACATCTAAATCATGTGGAACTATTGTGCAGGGAAATAGGAGCATACATTGAAATTAATTATTTGGGGATTTCTAATAGTTTTGTTGCAGATACTTTCTGAAAGAAATTATGTAGTATAATGTTATATCCTATAATGTGTATAAAAGTAGGATATGTTTTCTTTGGAAAGGACTGAATGGTAAAAGGAAAGGAAGAAAGGGGGGGGGGGAAGCAGATGATAAATAGATGGTTTTTGTAATAGCTATTCTACTGTAAGACTCAAAGGAATAATGGGTGTTGATGCCTGAGGTGGCCCCCTAAAACACAGAGACTAGACAAGAGTAAGAGAATGAAAGGAGGTATTTGTTTGAAGGACCTTCAAAGGTACACCCTGGGCAGTCAAAAGGCTACACCCAAGATGGACAATGGGTCACGGGTTCTTCACCCTTTTATAAGTTTGGTCCATTTGCATCTCAGGGTTAATTCTCCAATTATAACCTCAGTTCATGATGTAATTACCCCAAGTTGGCCCCCCCGTTCAGAGGCTTTTAGTTTACACATTTTGGGGCCTGCTGTCCTTGAGGTGGAAGCCTAGAGAGGCTTGTTATGTCTAACCAGCATAACAGCAGCTAACAGGTCACAAGAAACTTCAGAGTTGCACACTAGGCAGTAGAGGATTTGAAAAACATAAAAGTTAAAACCTAAGGTATCAGTGTAGAGGGTAGAACTTTCCCTAGTACCCTCTACTTTTTAAATCTGTAAGAAATAGGAGATTACATGTATCTGAGAGATTATATTTGCTATATGGCAAGGAAATTTCAATTATGTAAAAATAGCTTTAAGATGCTATGCAGCCCTTCTCCTGGCTATGGTTTCTTTAGTGCCATATCTGTGCAAACTGCACATGCTCCAAAGTACAATCTGGCATGAAGGTCTGATGATCCCCAACCCTGCGCTGGTGAGACTTTGAAAGGATTTCTTTTTGTGAGGCCTTGTATTGGATTGCCAATTATAGGACCTAAAAAACCTTCCTTTAGTTAGTTTAAAAGTCCAAGATGTCTTCTTAGAAACTCTTTGAAATAAATGTGATCACAAAATAAACTCATCAAACTTATTGTTTACTTTGCAGAACTTGTGATGGCAGGAGTTATTGCAATATTATTGGCCTTTTCCATTTTTCTTTTTATTTATCTTGATACTTACAAGAGCTAGGATGTAGTTATCAACTTCAAACTTATTTGATATTAACCTTGGGCTTTTCTAATTTGTAAGGTCACCTAATGACAAAAATGGTTGATCTACTGTGCTTAGAAGATAATATTTTAAAAAATTGAGTGTTCAGAAGTGAATCTGAGCAGTTTGTTACTTCAAGCTCATATAATAAGAAATGGAAATCCAAACATAAAATTATAAGGCTTGTCACTGATCTGATAGAGCTGAGATTCTGTTTGCAAATAAAACCAGCGAAGAGCCTGAGTTAATATATAAGACTAATTTTATTTATGTCTCTTAATTTCTAACCCAAGGCTACGTAAAGATCTTTCGGAGAGCTCTGCCCTGGTACAAAGTTTGAAAAAAGATTTGCAGAGGAAAGAGGAAGAATACACAGATTTGAAAGAGAAGTTTTATGATGCCAAGAAACAAATTAAGCAAGTACAAAAAGAGGTTGGTAACCATAGGCAAAATGTTTTTCTGCAAGTTTGGACTTCTGTTAGTGAAACCTGTTTTCACAAATCTCAATCTGTGGATGTTAAAAGAAACTCATAGTAAGGCTATTTTGAGTGATACATTTAGAGTATCTTTGCTTGTGCACTACCAGCCCCTCAAATTCAGTGAAGATGCTTGCAAAAATTTGACTCTGATTAAAGTAGTTGGTTATCTAGGTAACTTAGAGATTGTAAAAGGCTTTTAACTAAATATAGGTTTTGCTTGCTGTCTTTTTGCAGGTGTGTACAATGCAAACTGAGGAAAAATCCCTGAGAAAACAAGTTAATGAACTTGAGAAAATTAAAAAGCAGTTTAGTGAAGAATTAGAGTTCAAACAGCGCACAATCCTGCAACTTAAAAAGGTATTTTGTTTTCTAAAATTTTACCTGCTCTTAATTTTCTAACTAATCTACTAACGAGGCAAGTTTTCCAAGCAGCTGGAGAAAGCTTACAGAAGCTGGGGTAAAAATAAGAGTAGCCACCTGAAATTAGTTTTAACAGATGAATGAAAAATGTTTAAAGAAATTCTCAATCAGGACATTATTTAAAACAATTTGACAATCTGTCTAGTAATAAGTACTTAATACCTGCAGAGTTTCTGATTAGGGACACTTAGATACATTAGTAGTAATGTCTCTTTTTATTTTTTTAAACAGCTGGAACACTACTTTATACTAGATGAAGAACTTATTCATTGGGACCATTTGTCTCAAGTACTTTATTCATTATTTATTAAGTTCGAAATGAAAAGCTATTAATTTCTAGCATAGGTATTTGTTCCTTTCAGCATGTTTTAACTTCTTTAATTTGCTTTCAATGTGATATTCAGGAGCAGTTGAATAAAGAAAAGCTGGAAGAAGTCTCCAAACAATACGAGAAAACACATAAAGGTCAGAAAGAGCCATTATCGTTCCAATTTTTTTGTGTGTGTGCAATGACAACATAATGACTGATCATGCCGATAACAAATTTGGGGAGTCTTGTATGTTTAGAGTACCAAGACACTCCAACCTGGACATTAAAATCTCACAGTCAGAAAGTAATTTTTATTGAATTGTTATTAGATATATTTGTAAGCAAAGAAACATAAGCCTCGGATAAAGTGTTAGCGTTAACTTATTAAATAGTGGGGTTTACTTGCTATTTTAGTTGCCCATTTTAACAAAAGCATGAACTAGCACAATATTGTGCATGCTGGCATGATGTTTCTGCAGATTTAATAAACATTTAGTAGTTGAAGTAGTTAGTTTCTCATAGGCATACAAGCCAGAGTCTGACATTTAACACCAAAACACACATCTAAGTTGGTGAGCATAGAATTGCTTAAGAGTTTGGGATGTGGATAGTTCAGTACAGATGCTCTATTTCCTTCTAATAGAATTTTTGATCTCAGGGAATGGAGAAATGACTTGTAATTAAAGCACTTTGGGAGCAAATGGTGGCAAATAGGAGGCTCATCTGTAAATTTATTTTCAAATTTTCAGATCTGTGTGCAAAGGAAAAAATAATTGCAGATATGCGGATGACATTAGAAGAACAAGAACAGACTCAGATTGAACAAGATCAAGTGCTTGAAGCCAAATTAGAAGAGACCAACAGATTAGTTTTGGGTAATCTCTCCATGGAAAGGGAGCAGGGAAGCAAAATTGTTTTGAATGTGTTTTACATTTGAATAGTGCTTTACATTTCTGGTTTTACTTGTCAATTGTTATTTAGGCATTAGTTTTATGTAACAAGTGGCAATTTCCTAAAAGGCTTCTGTTGTCTGTGATCATAGCTGATAAACCCAAGCAACTTTAGTAGAAGGATGTGAACATGTTTAAATACATGTTTAAAATTATGCATTATGTGATCTCATTTTGTGTTCTGACTAGAACTGGAAGCATGGAAGCAGAAATATAGAGAGCTGAATAACC
The DNA here is from genome assembly GCF_017639235.1 of Corvus kubaryi. Taxonomy (NCBI): domain Eukaryota; kingdom Metazoa; phylum Chordata; class Aves; order Passeriformes; family Corvidae; genus Corvus; species Corvus kubaryi. Next base: position 7,425,438 of record NW_024580672.1, read on the forward strand.
AGTGCAATAGTGACTGGCAGCAAAAGATGAGCAAAAATGAGGAGAATACCATAAATGAAAATGAGGAATTAATAAAACTGCAAAAAGAGCTGAAGGTAAAACATAATGATATAATTCATACTTAAATCTAAGGCCATTTAGGAGTCTAAATTTTTTGGGGATCATTGTCTTCAAGAGCCTAGAGCATGATATGATAAGTTATTACACTGGTAAAGGAAACCTCCTCTGAAGAATCTTTTCATGCGGCATCACTGATGCCCCATAATGGAGTGCACCCTGCCCTACGTTTTGCTACTGCCATGCACAGTGATTCTGTAGCTGGTCTCCTCTTAGTTGTCTTAATCCAACTCCTGATATCAGCTCCAGAGATCTTTCCTATCAGTTGCTAAACCAGACTCTCTCAAGATCTTGTGCTTGCTGCATAACCTGTAAGCCCTTCCTGTAATGCTGAGGACTTTCCTTTAACTCTCCTTGCAATGGAAAGTAGACTTATTTTCTAAGCAACTTTACAGGTGCTTGCTGCCTTATATGGTAGAATGTCTGACAACAGGTTTGATTGTGATAGAAAAGGAGACAAAATTGCTGTGGATTAGAGTGGCATTTGTAGGTACATGCTATCTCTGCCTGCCATTCAAACTGTACTGCATTGAACTGTACTCACTTTCAGTCTTGAAGCAGAGGTTAGTTTTCTAACATGACCTTTAAGGTAGCATAAAAGATTGGGGATTTGTAAGGTAGAAGTGTCTCTTTACCATTACTTTTGGTGTAACTTTTCTAGTATCTGTGATTTACTCAGAATGCTTTGAGGAAAAAAAAAAAACTCTGTTCCATGAAGATGTGTCAATCTGAATAAGAAATGCTTAAAATTGATAATTTTTTTCAATATAGAAGAACAAATGAGAGTATAATACTTTTATCTTGGAGTATGCTAGAGTAAAACTATGCTACTGCTTCTGTTATGTTTCTGAAATTAATCCGTTCAATGGTATTCTGAATTTTAAGTCTTTTTTTTTTCTCTCTACTTACAATTTTGTTTCTGGTTTCATCAAATTAGGAAAATGAGGCAAAGTATCAAACTGATAGAAAAAAGTGGCTTGAGGAAAAAATGGGACTCATAAATCAAGTAAAAGAAGCTGAGAACCATCGCAATAGGGAAATGAGAAAGTTTGTGGAGGATAGAGAACATCATGTAAAGCAACAAGCAGAAATTGTAAGTGACTTTGTCTCAGCAGGGTCCTGTGGTGTCTTCAGTACAGAGTAAATAACATGTCAAGTGTTGAACAGTGGGGGCACTTGAGAGTAGCTGGCCTTAGTCAGTTCCCTGACTTTCTCACAGGACAAAGCCCGAATGAGATGTTCTCAATACGAAAAAGGAAGAATAGGAGGATCATAAAATGAAAAAACTTTGTACATAATGGAGCTTAACATGCCTGTTCCTTCCTGTCCCATCACTACCACCTCTCTATGAAGTCTTCAGATTTCCTTTTGTGTGTAAAACACCAATAAATAACCTACACTTTAACAAATTGCTCCTTAAAAGCAAAGAAAACTTACATTGGAAAATACTTGGTCAGTATGCTGTGGTAATATGTGCTAGCACTGGGGAGACTGATAGTTATTGACTAAGACACCCTGCTTGCTCACTGGACTCCATCAAGGTTGTAATTTTTTTATCAGATGAAATTATTATATGAACTTCTGCAATCTAAAATTGCATTTGCATCTAGAAGTAGGTAGCAATGCCTTTATGGACCTGCAATCAGTACAGGAGGATTTTAGGAGCTTACAACTACTTTTACTTTATCTGTGACTTTTCTTACCTGAGAATTGTTATTAATAAAATCTTCAAGTGAGCAAATAGGAGCTGTGGTTCTCAAAAAGAAAATTCTCTTCACAAAGAGTATAAATACAGATTTTCTAATTGCAACATGGCTTACTCTTGCATATTTGTACTGAAACTAGTTCTATGTGAGCTTTATAAGAGCTGCATAAGCTCTTAGGCTGACTAAAGCCATAAAATAGTGCTAACTGCAAAACAAAACTAGCAGAAGAGTTCAGATACTGCCTAGAAGTGGTGTTCTATTCTAACTTACCTTTTTCAATATTTAGGAAAGACTTGCTGCACAGCTGGTAGAGAAGGACAGCAATCTTCAGAAGTGGCGTGAAGAAAGAGATGAACTAGTAGAAGCTTTGGAAGTACAGCTCAAGACTTTGGCCTCTAGTGTCGTACAAAAAGATAAAGAAATAGAAGAGCTGAAACAGGCTGCACTAATGGCTTCAGAAAAGGTCAATTCTCTTTATTCTTTCTGTGTGATTTTTTGGGGGTTTTTTGTTACTCATTAATTCTGCAAAATACTGTAGTTGCTCTTTGCATTCTGGCTCTATTTTTTGTTCTTAAACACTGTCATATTGAAACCATTTGCAGCTAATTTAAAAAGAAAAGCTTTATGTTTGTTTGAAACTGAATTTTTAATAGTAATTGGAATTTGAAAATATTTAGTAGTGCAAGTAAACACACTGATTGTGAATTTGGACTGGATATCTGAAACAACTCTCCCATTTGTTGTCTGTTTCACTGCACCAAGAACTTCATGAGCAAATGGAAGGTGAACTTAGAATTCTAAATAAGTATAGTAAAATAGAAGGTTTTGTGTTAGGTTTCCTCAGACTCTTAGAAAACTTTTCTTCACTTTACATAGAGGCATTAAATTATTGCCTTTGTATTGGATACCTGGCTGGTTTAGCCTGCAGTTATAAAACTGGTATGACCAAGTAATCACAATGATGCTCGTGATATATATTACTTTCTTTTGACAGTCCTAAAATTTGTGGCAATTTTCGTTATGTTTATTAGGATAAGGAAACTGACATAGAAGATCTAAGGAAACAGCTGGCAGAGAAAGATGACTTTATAAAGGATATGAAACAGCAGATTAAGCATGAAAATCTTCAGTCTTTGGCAGAAGTACCTTTACCTGAAGAAGGACAAGTTAAAATTGATCAGTCTGTAAACAAAGAGGTATGTTTGTTTATGTACTAATGATATGTTAATAATTCTGGGGTTTTTTTCAGTATATATTTCTGTATATAGTTCTGCAAATCTCCCAAAACTTCTTTGTACTTTACCTGTACCTTCAGTTCTAAGTTCTTATCCATTCTTTCACAATCACTCTCAGAAAATAAGTACTTTAGTTAATCGAGTATTACCTCTCTATACATTATAGAACCTTTACACCTGAGGCAAAAACTAGTTAACTAATCCAGGTTCTAGAGATCTGGAGACCTGGTATTTGTAGTGTCATCTCAGTTTGATTATGTCAGTGTTAAGGGAATTTCAACTCACAGCACTTTCACGATGTCACCTGTCACGTAGGGAGATGATTCTGTAATTAACCAGTCCATATGGGGGCTCATAAGAACAAAACAGTATCTTACATCCTACTCAAAACCAAACCAAAATAGTATTTGAAGTGTACACAAAGCTAGAAATAAAAGCTGTGTAGTATAATCATGTGAATAATTATATCTGAATTCAGCTGTGTGCTCTTGAAAACTTACCTCTCAGTGCTGCAAATGAAGTGGCTGATTATTAGATAAGTCATCTGGGAAAAAAATATAAACCGTTTTAAATGGATGACCAATAGCAGGGCAGACTGCGGTTTGCTTTCTTCCACTGTAGGAATCCTGTGTGTAGCTTTGTTAGCTAATGAACTAACCGTTCCTGGGCAACCCTATTAGTCTGCTCCATTCTTGGGAATGCAGTGCTGCTGGGATTCTGGGTGGGATTCCCTCTCAGAATCCCAGCAGAGCCTGTTGGAGAACTACCTTTTGGCGTTCCATGAACTTTTATCATTTTCCTTTCTAAGAGGAAGGAGGTACCCTTCAGGGTGAACCAATGTAAGGAGGAACATCAGCTACTTGGGAATTCTCTAGTGTAAGAGGGGAAGAGAAATCCCTAAAGATAAGCTAGAGAAATACACTTTTCTAAGGAGCAGCAGAGTTAGGATGGAGACAATCACTAAGGCTCTCTACCCTTGAGGAAAAATGACTTGGAAACAAAGTATCAGGCTGAGTTCAGCAAGGAAAGTTCTGTGATCATAGATCCAAATAAGTTCAAAATTTAACAAAAAAGGTTTTAGATAATAAGGGTTAAACTCTGCTGTAATTGAAGCAGATTTCTTCACTTCTCTTATAAGTGTTCTGAAAGCTAACAGCTGGAAAATAGAACACCTACTTTGCAATCCACTGGGGGGGGCATGTAATATGTATTATATAGTATTTAACTCATAGTTAGTTTAAAACTTGTTTTCTTACAATTTCCATATACTTGCAGGACCATTCTGAAATTGTCCTGGACTCTACAGAAGTATCCACAGAGGATGGAAAAACTAGTCGGTTCCCAAAACCAGAGATGGAAATCCAGTTCACACCTCTGCAACCCCATAAGATGGAGGTGAAGCACCAGGGCAGCACCTCACCAGTTACAGTTAAAATGCTCAGGCCAAGAAGGAAAAGGAAGAGTGTAGAGATGAATGAGGTGTGAACTAGACCAACTGACAAAATCTTCTGTGCAACTTTTCTGTTTGTTACTCTGATCATTTGTTAAAACTCTAACTTCTGATTTTCTGCTGAGATCCCAGGGATATAAGTAGGGTGTTATTTAAACCCCATGTTCCCCACGTGGTGGATCTCTGGGCTTTGCTGAATAAGGTCATAGACTTCAACTGATCCAAACTCTGTCCCTTTGTGCCTGATTTGTACTTTACCTTTTACATTTCTCTCTCCCAGACAGTGCCATTTGTTCCTGTCTCCAGCTCTGATCTGTGGGATTACAGATCAGTTCTGTCAAATTGTTTCTTTTTGTTTAGCCGGTCATTGGTATAAAAATATTGGTATCAATTATAGTTTCTTCTAATTTTCTTTAGGATTTTGTGAAAAGTGAGAACAAAAGAAATGCAAAACCTGCTATGGCTGATTCACCTTCTGCAAGCAACAAAAAAATGGTTTGATTTTGTTCCATTTTTGAAGTTAGTTTATCTGTAAAGGTAGACTTGTGAAAGGAGCAAATATTCTCATGCCAGCAGTATCTTATCCTTATCTATGTATTTCAGTAGGATTCTTCAACATTTATGTTGTCTTTCTACTAAATTCTATAAGCCATAGGGTCTGTATTTGCCAAGAATGTGTAGTGTCCCAGCTGCAGTGTGTAGTGATTCAGAGGGGAAGGATGTTGCATATTAAATAGTTAAAAAGACTATAGAGCATGCTATTAAAATGTGCTGTTATAGGCAATGCATTTGAAGTAGAACTAAAGTTTATCTATATTCATGGCCTTAAGATTATTTTAGGCCGTAGTAGTAACCTGGGCAGCTTCAGAGGGTGAGTGAGAGATTTATTTGCCCCACCAGATTCTTTTATTTATAATTAGAACAGCTTGTCTAATAAAATACTCTACAACTTTGAATCTGCCTTATTTAAAAAAACCCAACCCTCTGTTTCCTTTATGACTCATGCTCTTAAATGCATTCTGTGAAACTTTGGCAATTTTCTTTCGTCTAGGTGTAAAATGAGGTTGTCTACTTTACTTGCTGTAGTGATATTATGAAAATGAGGTTTGCTACTGACACCTTTGTTCAATGTGTCAGCTTGGACATAACGTTGAAGTAAAATAAAATGAAATTAAACTTGAAGCTTAAGTCAATTCTTAGCTTAAACAATGATCCTGTATTTCTGTACAGATGTCTACTACACAATCTCTTGGAAAAGAATATCCCTTAAGAAGGCAAGAATCTACTCTAAGTAAAAAGTCAGCTAAGAAGAAAGATGGGACATTACAGAAAATTGGTGATTTTTTCCAAAGTTCTCCTACTATTTTTCATTCTAAAGGTTTGTACAGTATAAGTAAGGCTTATTTTCTATTCTCTGGCCATTGCAGAATGGCAGAGAAGAAAAGATTGTCTTGGTTGTGAGGACCAGGTAGAATGAAAGATGCAGTGTGAAATATGTGCATATTTATCATAAAAGCAATGATAACTGTTAGGCCCAAAATGTTGTAGTTACTCTGTGCTTTTTTAGAAACTCACCCTGCTGCTCTAACAAAATCCAGGGCTGAATCCAAACTCTAAATCTTACCTTGTTTTATAAGCAACCCCTCGTTGCTGTGGAAACTTTATTAATGTTTTTTGATGTATGTTATTTCTATGAAATCTGAAAGCCAGTGACTCATGAAAATATTTGGAAGACTTCATTAAACTGAATATGGAGCAATTAATGGATTTTTTTAAATTTAGGTATAGCCTTGGGAAGATTAATTGCTAGGACTTTCTGTTGAAGGATATGTTTTTCTTTTTTCCTACAGTAAGAATGATCTCTGGGTTACTGTGCTTCTTACAAAAAAAAAATTAAAATTAGGGGAGGGCACAGAGAATCACCAGTATTTAATTCTAAAAGACACTTGCATTTGTTTGTTTAGAACAAAGTCGGTCATTATTTAAGGTGGACAGTTAAAATAAACTCCTTCACCAACTTGAAAGCTTGTCCTACTACAGAGTACATCTTATCTGGCATAATACAGTGCAATTAATAACTGTGTGAAATTTTAAAAAAATTTCTACCTTTGTCATATTGGTACCATGAGCACAGTATTTATTATTATCAATGGAAGCCAAAGTCAGACTACTTAAAATTTCATCCTTAACTTGGATACTTAATTTGAGCAAATGAGTTCTGTTTTGTAACCTTTATTACCATGTCCTGTATGGTTTCCCTCTTTGTATAATAGTATTGCTTATTTCTTATATTTCTTATTTTTGTCTAGTGTACATTCTCTTCTCTTTATGGAACTAGTACTGGTTTGATAAAACTATAAAAATGTATAGAGTGCAGACAGAAGTACAGTCAATTAAGCCTGTTGTTCAACTTAAAAGTCTTTAAGTGAGATCTCAATGAGATCTGAATCCTAATTGATTTTTAATGTGCCATTTAAATGTGTCCTTTAAGCATTTGCATCTGAAGCTACAGAAAACTCCTTCCAGCTACAGAAAACTTGTAGTCAAATACCACTTCGGAATTTTTTTATTTGAACCTTGGACTACACTGGTTTAATTTTTAAACTGTTTTAATAAAGCCTGCTTTATTCATGAATTTTGAGGCTCACAAAACCATGACATGTATTTATGATAAAATTTGTCCTCTAGCAAAGAAGCTTATTGAGACAATAAGCTCTCCCAAGTCTGCAGAACCAGAAAATGTCAAAGAAAATGAGCTGAAGCCAAAACGGGCTAAGAGAAAGCTGTATTCAACTGACATTTCTTGCCCTCTGGATATCCCTGGTTCTTCAGTAAGTGATTAAGATTCCTGTTTTGCCCACTGTAATTTTTTTCTGTAATCTTAGCTTAAAATTAACAATTAGGGGAAAAAGACAAATCTGAAGGTCTAATCGAGTTGCAGAAGAGGTTTGAAAATACCACCTTATTTCTTTATTCTACCTAAGCATTCCTTTTGGTCTTTTCTTTCTGCTCTTTTACTTATTTTTTTTTTGTTTTCTCACCTGTCTTTCATTGACTGCTGACTGATTGTATAGGTGATAGAACAATCAGAGATACCTTCACATCTGGATTCACAGATATCTTAGTTGTGGTGTGTGGAGGATTACTTTTTCTCTGCTACAGCAGTGAAGTCTTAATTTGTTTTTCCAGTAGTTGCAGTTCATTTAAGTGTAGCATAAAGGGAAAATAGAAACAGAGACCAGTAAGGGATCCATGGATTTGGAATGACATGGTTGAAACACTAACAATAAAGGTCTGCATGTACAATTAACTTTACACGTGAGCACCAAAGGTATTTTTCAATTCCATTTATGCCCAGCTAATATTTGGGCATAATAGCATGTGGATACATCCATGCTTTTCAAAGCACAGTCTAAATAGTGTTCTGGATGTGTTTAAATTGTGTGGCTCTGTCTAAACCAGTCTAAGAGTCTTACAGGCTGGGGTTTGAGGTATTGCTTCTGAAATCCAACTTCATGCTTTAGACAGTTAACTGTAGTGCTGAGCATTCTTCTGCTCTGTTGGAAGTACATCTCTTTATTCTGTTCAGTCCTTTCTTCCCTATGCTATGGTAAGCATTTGCCCATACAAGGTAGCCTGTTGAATTGCAGCAGAACCCAAAATGCTGTCCATAAGAGGAAGAAGAAAATGGCAGAAATGCTTAGCAAAATGAGGCAAGAAGTTTGGAAGTGAAAAAAGCGGTGAAAGACTGGATTGTGGGGAAGTCAGAGAAAGCTAGAGAAATTTAAGCTAAAAGTGTTTCCTTAACACTTCCAGTATCAGAAAATGAATATTAGAGACTAGAAGTAAGAGCTGCATTCAGATAATCTTTTTCTTTGGACTTTGTTATTTGTTCCAGCAAAAAAGGGATTTTGTATGTTTATGGAATTTGTTGCTTGTTATGATGCACTAAGATGGTCTCTCCATCCTGGAGAGCTCTGACAAAAGACATAACAGAATCATAGAATTATTAAGGTTGGAAAAGACCTCCCAAACCATTGAGCCCAACTGTTTACCCAGCACCACTGGATTAACACCAGCAAACCATATCCCCAAGGGCCACATGCACACATTATTTGAACACTTACAGGGATGATGTTTTCCACCACTTCCCAGGCCAGCCTGTTCCACTGACTGTCCACCCTCTCAGTGAATAGGTCAATTTCACCAGAGTGACTCAGGTAAAACTCTGGAAACAGATTCTGGGAAAAAATATGGTGTTGGGCACACAGGTCTAAAAAGTGAATGTCATTTATCTTTGAAGAAATGCTGAATAACCATATTTTAATGCATCTTTTTCAGATCCTTGTAGAACAAAAAAAGAAAGAAAGTGATCATCTAATCATCAAGCGACGGCTGCGATCAAGAATAGCAAAATAACCTTGCAAAAATGTGTTTATATTTCTTAGCTAGGACCTATTCCCACTGTATTATTCTTGCTCATTATATGTAGGAAGTAATAGATACTTAGTCATGCTTCAAAATCTGTATATAGTTGTATAGAATTGTTCTGACTCTATTAAAATTGAGCAGTTCAAGAAAGCTTGTGTGTGAAACTTCTTTTTTGTTTACTAGGGAACAGTGTCTTTGGAAGTGTTCATAACTTACTCATTGTGCAGTAAGAGCAATGCCTGTGTGGAATGATTTAAATTATTTTTTTTCACACAGCCTATCTACCTTGACTTTGAGTGGAAAGAAATGAGTACACATTGATACTTTGGATATCCTTAAATTCTTTTAAAATATTGAAAAAGTTGCTTGCCTCAACTTCAGCTCCTTTGGGGTGAATTTTTTTCATCCTTATGGCATTCCAGTTACAGACAAACTGAAGGCTTCTGGAAGGAACATATGAGGACACTGTTTCATAGAGGTCAAGCCTTTATCTTTGGGGAAAGAAAACAAGGAGGAACAGTGGCACCATTTGATCACACAGCTGATGAAAAGGGGGGTGACTTCCTGGAGTTAAAGTGAAAAAGGGAGCAGAATATTTTTGGGGTGTTGCCGTAGATAATGCAAGTATTTGAACGTGGTTGAAACCTGATTCGTGCTGTGAGAGAGGAAAACTAAAACTGCTTTAAGCAGACGTGGCCGCAGGCTCTGTGCAAGGCCGGTTCCCTGGCAAGCCCCGCCGAGAGCGCAGCCCGCCGGAGGTGGTGCCGGGACCCTGCCGGCCGCGGCACGGGCACTCAGCCGGGAGGGACCGCGGGGTTCCCTTTGCTCGGAGCTAACCCGCCTCTGATCCCGTTCAGCCGAGCTTTGCAAAGAAAGATTCGGAGCGGGGCCTTGCAGGACTGTATTCTCTTGCCCAAGTCCTAGGCCTCCAGATCTTTGTTCCCCGCTCCCACCTGCCCACGCACACAGCAATGGGCACAGAGCCCTGGCAGCAGCGGGGTTTGGTCAATATCCCTTAAACAGTATTTCTGCTCTGCCTCAGAGCAACACCAAAAATGATTGCACAGGCTCTGTGCAAAAAACCAAACACTAATGCTGCCCTCAGCGACCTTTAACGCTGGCTGTAGTCAGATGAGCCTGTTGAAAGGTTCTTGGCTGGCAGCATGTCCCCATGCAATCTCGTACAGATTCAATTTCTTAAAGGATAGAAGCATGGAAGTAAGCTGACATGAACGCGTTACTTGAGAGTGTTTGACAGGAGCCTTAAAAGCAGTTGGCAATAGAATACTTCTATGTTCTGAAGAAGAGAGAATCACAGTATTTGTTACTGTATAAATTAGTTTTTCTTTGCTTTTGTGTTTCAAATAGCAATTTCAACTGTTAAAAAAAAAAAAAGAGATACTGCTTTGAGCTTAATTTATGTCATCTTTTTAGGCATATAATGTCCATGTGTGAAATGCCATATGGTATTTAATTCCACTAGCATCTATTAATAATGTTAAGATGATCAGATAGATGTTCTCATCACTAATATTGGCTGTTAAACTTCTTGCTTATGAAAAAACACCCAGTGAAATGCTGACTCCTGCAGACACTGCTTAAGCAAAGCTGGAACAGTGAGTTCCCAGCAGGAAATCACTTGGACAGTCTCACACAAAGTAAGTTTTCTCTTCCTTGTAGATTAAATTTCATAAACATAGACTCTAGCAATGCAAATCTAATAAAAAATTAAATAGCAAGTACAGTCAGTCTCTTTGGTTCTTGTGACAGCTTTTGAAAGAAAAATCCTGGAGTTGAATTTCCCTTAAAGAGTAACTCCTGTTTACTAATGTAATAAACATAACTGATGAAAGAAATATCTGTTATACAGATATTGCCAAAATACAAAGTTCTTTGTAACTTAAACATTTCAGTCTTGTGGGAGGTAGAAGTCTGTGTTCCAGTAAAAGATATGCAAGCCATACTTCACGCAAGCTCTATTTGCTTGTCATTTGTGATTTACAGGAATTAAATGTTCTGCTTGATTCAAACACGTTTATAATATTTAATTCCCAAAGATGCTGAAATTTCACTTTTAGTTACAAAGAGTTTCAAAAACCTGCGTAAAATGAACTTTTTCACCTCCTCATTGTTTAGCATTATAGCTACTAGGGAAAACATGTTGTAAATTAAAACAGCTACAGCACGGTCAGTACCTGAAGTTTTGCCAGCTGAACTTTTGGTTTGGGAGATCACAGGGCTCATTTTGGAGCATCAGATGGGCCAGTCCCAGCTCAGCCGGGCTATGGCTGTACTGATGAGCCTGTGCCTCTAAGCAGTTCCTGCTGTCTGCTCAGAGTGGCAGCAGTGCCCTGGACTCCTGTGCCTGACCGAGCTGAACAATGACATGGCTGAGCCTCCCCTCTGTAGAGCTGCCCCGTGGCTGCAGGTGCAGGTGTCTCACCAACACAGAGCTCAGCCTGGGCTAATGTTTCCTGACTGGCACCTGAAATTGCTGCAGAGGCTGACTCGCTCCGTGCTCAGGTTCTTCTGCTCCTGTAGGTGCCTATAAAGTGCTGAAGTTGTGCCATCTTGAGAGCAAACAAGTGTCTCAGTGGGTATCTTCTCTACCCTTCCTTCTTTTCCTCTCTTGCTCATTTTCTAATACGTCACAGCTTTCAAAATAGAGGCAGTGTTATTCTACTGTTTATCCATTCTCTTATAAAGATTTATGTTCTTTATCACATTTTGATGTTACAGTTCAATAATGTATTATCTACAGTAAAAGAGCACTTGAAGGTACATTTTACTGCAGTTGGAATGGGCTGAATATTTTCAGTTCCCTTTTCATCTAACATTATTTCACTTCTTTTCTCCCAGCCTACGTGCAGGATCAAAATATCAATCTTGGTTTTGTTTTTAACTTTACTGAGAGAGATCTTATTGCTAAAGCACAATAACACCTCTCACATCTTTTTAATATCTAATTTTTCAGATTTTGAAGATTCTATTAGTTAACTTATTGTTTTATTCAAAAACTGGGTTCCACATCAAATGAGCCCTTAAATAGTATTTCTTAATGTCAACACACAAATGACTGAAAACTGATTAATTTATTACCACATGCACAACACTGAATTGAATTAAAAGAGTAGGCAGAGAACTTCAAAACTACCTTTTACTTTTTCTTTCTTTTGACATATTTTTCTCTTGGTTGCTGTCAGTTTTTCTTGCATTAACTAAAGGCACATGAAATACTAAAACTAACTACAGATGGTTGGGAACAGGTCATGACAGATGCAGTGTTGGACGACCCACTAAAAATACATTCAGAAATGAGATTCTGCAGACCACCAGTTATGGCAGAATCACAGAATGGATCAGGTTGGAACGACACATCCATTGTGTCCAACCTCCTTGCTCATCCCAGAGCACATGGCACAGGATTGTGTCCAGATTGTTCTTGAATATCTCCAGTGAGGAAGACTCCATACCCTCTCTGGGCAATCTATTGCAGGGCATGGTCACCTGCACAGTAAAAAAGTTCTTTTTCCTATTCATGTGGAACAGCCTGTGCATCAGTTTCTGCCTGTTGCCTTTTGTTCTATGTACTTGGATATTCTAGGTACTTGGATATCAGCCAAGCACCCTGGACTGGCAGAGAAAACTGATATGAGAATGTAGCAATTGTAAAATTTTAGACAATGGAATCATTCTTTCATACATCACAGCTTTGCTTTCCACTGCTGCCATTCAAATATACGTACACTAAGAACTAAAGCAGAAAGAGGAGACTACATCATTGTGTTGGGAACATACATCTTTTGTTAGAACATCCTCTCCCAGCCTGGAAATTGATTTAATTTGTAAATCAAATTGGAACAATTTGCCTGTGTGGTAAATAAAATGTCTGTTTTAGCTGCTATATTGTTCCAGCTGCCATGACTGACTGCTCATAGTGTGCCAAAATCCATCCTTCAGTGCAATTTTATGTGATTGGGTTGGCTTCCGTGGACATTTGCCTGCAAACAGAATTTATCCCTGTGTTTTCATAAGGGACTGTAATAAGAAGAAAATGCTTTAGAAGACACAGCCTGTGAGTTCTGAATGAAAAGTAAGAAATGTGTGGCTTGGTGTATGCCAAAATAACAAAAAGTTACTGTTTCACGGATGCTGATCAGAAAAAAGCTCCTAAAGTACTGAATTACTTGCTGGTGTTATCAGAGTTTCATTGACAGGCAAGTGCTGGGAAAGTGATTTTATTTAAACAGGGAGCTGGGGAAGCTGTTGGCAGCTGCTATGAAGAGCAAAGCCTCAAACCAGCAGAAGCATAAAGCTTAGACTACCTCAGATATTTTAAACAGTTTTTCATTGATGGGTGCTTAGTCTCTGCAGTGCTTCTTTGTAGAGCTGCAAACAATGAAGGGATGAAAAACAAACGAATTAAGCAAAACCACCACATTTTTAGCCTCCTGCCCTTAGTGAACCTTTGACAAAAAGCAGTTCTGCAAGTCTGTCTCCACAATTTAGCATCAACCTTCTCTTGCATACAGTTACGGTGTCAGTGCCTTTAGGACCAGAGAAACCTCACAGAGCTGCCTTAGTGGCCAGTGAGAACAAAGACCAGGCAGAAATCTGAATTCACACTTCTCCCCGGTTTGTTCTGTATTCTGTCAAAAACATTCCCTGAAAGCTGTGAATTTATCCATGAAGCTAGGGAAGATAAGAATGTGCGGCTCTAAATTTTTAGATTTTATCTAAGTTGCCCATCAGCAAAAAGACTTTCTTGAGTCAGTGATGTGATTTTCCTGTAATAGAGATTAGCAGTGTCTGCAGGCTGTCAGGTGTTGTCTCTTGTAGAGGAGTACAACAAAAGCACAAAAGGAGAGCACATCTCTGGAAAGGCTAAAGCTAATTCTTAATTTCAGCAGTAGCTGCAGTCAACTTTTGTGGGAAACAATCCTCAGAAAATGCCCTGCATTGCGTATCTCTGTGAGATTTGTTTTTCCCTTTTAAATGACACAAACTTCAGAAAACATCCAGGCATAAACATTTCACATTTGTTTTGATCTTGCTGACTTCAAATGCCGTTTATGGGTTGGTTTTTTTTGGTTTTTTTTGGTGTTTTTGTTGTTTTTTTGTTTTTTTGTTTTTTTTTTTTTGTATTTTGACTGTTTCAGTAGGCTTAACAACAGAAAATTAAGGGAAAAATAGGGTGGATTATCTCCATGAAAACTTAGGGGAAGGATAACTGAGTGGAGTCAAAATGTCTTGAAGAAAGGAAAAAGTAAAAAGAAAAAGCTACAGGAATAAGAGACTGGAATAGGGTTGGATCAGATGGGTTTGTCAAGAATCAGGTCTCTCTGCTGCATCCATAACAGACAGTGGCCCCATCCAGTACCGAAGACCTTCAGAGCTGGAGTCCAAACCCTTCTGGAAATCTAGTCTAAGAACTCTTTACCCTCAGGTCTCCCTGCCCTCTGGATCTCTTTGCTGCAATATCAGTTCGTTATTCCTTGTTCTGTCCTCCCAGGATATAACTTTATAACTACTTCAATGCATTTAAAAATCATTTTTGTGTTCTCTGATGTTCAGCCTTTCTTGAAAGGTCATGTTTTCTAGAAGTCAGCTCATTCCCTGTGCTCCCCTTTTGTTGTCTCCAGTGTGGGGGGGGGTTCTCCTGGTCACCATCCTGCCCAGCTCCATCTCCCTCACCAGCTGCTGCCTGGCTCTTGCTGGAGATTGATTTGGAGGTGGTGCCAGCAGGTTTCTTCCCAGGGTACTGTGATCCTGTGCCTGATACACTGGGCTAGAAAGGGTGAGCAGGGTCAGGGTCTTTGGCTCTGAGGCAGCATCTTGCCCTGTGGTGCAGCAGACCAAACCTGGACAGCATGAGAAGAATTGGTCACTTCACAGGGGACTGGGGTAGGCTTAGATGCCATTTTGGCTCTGTGTAGCTTCTTGCTTTAGTGGAGCTTTTATAATTTCAGGGGAGGTTAAAATGTGTTTTCTCTAGAGACAAATATTTGCTATATGTAATGAGATTTATGTGCTTGTAAGGAAAAAGCTAACAAAGTAATCTTCATCTGCTTTTAACTATGAGATTTCAGGCTCTCCAGGGATAAATAACAGTAAATAAAATACATAAATGATCATAAAAATTCTCTCTATCAAGAGATGAATTTTTACTTTGTGTAAATGGAGCATAATTTTACTCTGTAGAGGGAATAAAAAAGAATTGTTGCAAGATGTGCTCCACCTGTAATTTTCACATGTTAGCACATAAAACTTAAGGTAAATTTTTTCATTAGAAAAAAAGATCAGTTCTCAGGAAATGCTGTCATCAGACTCCTCTAAAACAGAGCAAGGTTATTCTATTAATTATAGCCCCAGTCACTTGTCTTACTGATGTCAAAGTCCTTATCCACAAGATTCCACCTTGATGAACAGCTGAAGACAAGTGATGGAGCAGCATTACAAGCTTCTGGCTCCTGCTTTCAAACACAGAACACAGTGAGTTAACTATGGATGTCTGTCAGCAGCTGCAGTGTGCTCCTCCACAGCAAATCTTAGTTTGTCCCACCTGAGGTTCAAGATGTTTCATCTCTGGCCCGCTGTGGGCACTGCTGCATGGGGGGTGGGTTTCTGCTGATTTAGGGAGTAGGGTCAGGTGGTGAAGGGCCCACAGGTGATATGAGAACACAGGGCCACAACAGTGAGGGCAGGGAGGTGGCGTGGCGTGGTGTGGCGTGGCGTGGCGTGGCGTGGCGTTGCGTTGCGTTGCGTTAGGGTGTCTTTCAGTGTCTGGTAGTAATGTTCTCTGCTTTTTGAGCTAAGACTGGGGTTTCACAGAGACTGCTGTACTCAGAGGCACATCCAGCCAAATTTATCCAGTCTGTTGGGGGAGCAAATGGTATGAAATGCAAAGGGGATGAAAAAGCCTGAGAGGAGGAGGAATGTGGGGATCACCCTGTACCAGTCATGTTTTCTGTGAAAACCAACACACCCCTCTAGTGTTACCAGACTTTTTTTACCATGGTGTATCAAACATAGTGGGAAGAATATTGCCCTGGAAAGTTATTATATGGCCATCTCATTATCCCTGCCCTTTCACCTTTTCCTTGCATTAATTTAAATTTTGGGGTTTGTTTTTCTGTGCGTATGTCTCTAGATATCTGAATTGACTCACACTAGAATTTCAGTAACAGTTTCACATAAAAAAGGCGACAAAACTTTTTGCTCTTAATTTCTTGGTGGTAGATGGCTAGTCGTGCCCTTGGTGCCTCAGGTGTTATGGGAAGAGTTGGAATTATGGAAAAGAATTCTAATGGGATGTTAATGTAGTTCTCAGTGAAGGAATGGCTAATAAATCAATGTTTCTGAAGAGCTAATGTGCTTCTGGTGTGCTTGGAACTGTAATACTGTTTCTGAGGTGGAGGTACACAGCAGCATCTATACTTAAAATCTCCAGGTAAACGCTGATATATTGATAAGTTTATAGAAACACTATAAACATAGGAATGTAACTATGAAAGAATGAGAACTGTAGATTTGTGGTAAAGGATACCTATGAATAGCTTCAGGCAGTTTTCTGTGTGAGTACAGCATTTGTACTGCCCTTCATAACCCTGTTTTGGGGAGAAGTCTCCCTGAATTCTTGGACCTGTGGTTTTCTCAGTCCCTGCAGCATGCTGAAATCTCAGAATTTGTACAGCTTGAGCTTCTGTCCCTCTCAGCCTCCCTATGGAGATAATCTGAACAGTTCTGTGAAAACACAGCAAGCAGTCAGCAGCTGATAGACCGAATATTTATCAGTGCTGAAGGCACATTCTTGTCTCTAGGGTAAGTGAGAACTGCTAATCTTCTAGTGTTTAGCAAACTCTTCTGGGGCTCCCAGACAAATTAGTTTCTGTGCAGCCCATTCTTGGTCCCTTCTCAGATTTATACTGGCCATAAATCAAGAGCTTTGTCTTGTGCTTCCTGCACCACAACAATGCAAAAAGAGGGAGAAATTGCACTAAATTCTGCAATGAAAGCCTTTCCTTCAAAAGCAGTTTTTGCTTTAGTTGGGGTATATTGGAAGTATAAACAAAGCAAGGAAGCTCTTACTGACAGTGCCTGATAACGCTGGGATGAGTGGCTGCTTTCCTAAAGGGTTTGGGATAGATATGCCCGTTTTCCTACTTGGTTACAGGTTTTGCTTCTCCTTGATTGCCCCAGCTGCTAGCTGGGGGTGTGGAAAGGACAGCTGAAGTGCCTTGCTGTGGCCTTACACAGAGGTTAAGCCAAGGACCATCCCTTCTCCCCAGACACTGATGGTTGCTGGTTTACTCGGGCTGAGGGCTGGAAAGGCAAATGTGCCCGTGGAACAGTGCTCTTGCAGGTCACAGCTGTCTGCAAGGTGGACCTTGGTCACTTCTCTTAACTCTGCACACAAAACTACCCCACAAAAGATCATATGGCTCTACCTCCACCTCAGGCCATTTGACCTCCCTTTTAGCAGCTTAAGTGATACACAGAACTATGATGCGAAGCCCTACACTGGTAAAGGATTGGCATCTTACTTTACCTCTGTCCACACAATTTATCTATTCCATTATAACCTGATGCGTGCTGAGGTGTGCACCTTGGTAAATATTTTTCTCTTAGAAAACTTATAAAAAATATAGGAGAAAATCTATCTTTGGGTCAAAAAATAGACGTAATTTAGCATTTTTTGTTGTCTTTGAAAGTATTTGTATTTAATTTAATTAAAACCCCTAGGGAAGAAACCACATGAGGCTATCTTTGAAAAATCCAGGAGCATCCCCACTCTCAGCAAAACTTTCTCCTTCACAGAGTTCAGCATCCTGATTTTCATTAATGAGTGCACAAAGGATTCTTGGAAAACATTTATTATGTCCAAAGGAGTTAATCTGAAGTAGGTTCTGGGTAAGATTTATTGGAATTTTCTCTAAATTCAGATTTTATGGAATTCCTTTTTATTTTTCAGGATGTTTCAGTATAAAAAAAACCACCCCAACGAAAAAAAGTAGTGTATGTGCATGTGCATTGGGGAAAGAAAAAGACTTTTAAACTCCAAATTCGATTATGGTAGCCAAATCTTTGCTCTGTCTGATTTGTTGGCATAATTTTACAGCTGTTCACAGTTAAGCCAATTACTCACAAATCCTTAAAACAGCCCAGTGTCGCTGAGCACAGATCAAGTTCCCTCTCATTTAATTATAGCTACTACACTCTATGGTATAATTGGATCTTCAAGAGAATTGCCCTCTAAGTCAGGGAGGATAGGAAAAAGCGGCCTGACCTCAAAATCAGCTGTAAATGGCTAGAAAAGGGCTGTAACTATGTGTTAAAATTCTCCATAAAGACTTTGAAAAGTATAGATTCTTTCCAAAGTTAACATTTTATGTTTTGTTGTTTGTGATTTTTAATGTCTAGAACTCCCATTTTGTGGTAGATCATTGTTTACCACTGAATTTGAGAATCCTGAAGCTGAGTTAGCCTTATATCAACAATTCCAGGTACAGATGTTGGGGTTTTTGGTTCTTTCTCTGGAGAACAATTAGATTTAAACATGCCACAGAAGTGAGGCCCCTATAGGACTGAGAAGGTAAATGTTGATGTGATATTCCCGATGCAGAATTCTGCTGGCCTCAATGTCAGAACTATGGAGACTGTCTCATGGAGTGTTTGGAAAGAGATGATTACAAAAGCTGGTTAAATATCTTGTCATTGTAATACATATCTGTGTAAGTGTGCAGGGAAAGGAAAAAAAAACTTATTTCATCCACCCCAAGGTGCCCTAGTGTAAACTGTATTTTTCTTGACAGTGTTGTCTCTATGTCTGACAGGGTCTTGGTACTTTGGAAATGGGGATCAGAGAATTAAGTGAAATTTCCCTCATGTTCAATTTGAACAGGTGAAGTACAATTCCAACTAAACACAAATGCAAGGAACAGGAGACAGATCTTTCATGAAAATGAATGGCTGTTTGAAGGCACAAGCAGTGCATGATTTTTTTCCATAGTGTGAAATTGGTTTTGCTGCTTCTTCAAACAGTCCCTTGAGTGCTTTTGGATTTGCAGAAGACATATTCTGATGGTTTTGTTCTGTATTTTCCACACAGATTCCTTGAGGGCTTTAGCCCATTGCTGTGTATCTTTCACTGAAGGGCGCAGAAAGTCTGCACAATGTTGCCTGTCAGTAAGGAAATTCCCGAAATGGCTGTTGTCCTGCTTGTTGCTTACACCTCTCCAGGCAGGGAGGGGACATGTCTTCTTTCCCTATTGTCTTGAGCAGGGCTGAGGGCACAGAAATCGGTCACACTCTGGCTCTGACCTGAACAACAAGGAATTATCAACTCTTTTATGGGAGCATCTGTAATGTAAACCAATTAGCATTACACTTCTTATCACTGTAAGCTATCGAACATGGCAATTTACAGAAGCATTTGGCACCTTATATCAGACATCGTCTGATACATCACTGCAAAGCAGGTTCTCCCAGTAGAGGAAAAATCATTCCTGAATTCAGTCTCTGATCAGCCTAATAGTTGCTGTTTACAACTGAGAGACAGTCTCCCAAAATGTGTCTCACCAGGGTTTGGTGCCAGAGCACGTTGTTGTGCCAGGAGAAGCTGCCCTGGCTTATTTATGGAGCAGCATGACGTCTCTGTTCTAGCCAGGGCTCCAGCACTGGGTTCCCACACTCAGAATCTCTGTGCCAAAGTCTGACCTCCCTCAAGGCAGCCTGATCTCACCATCCTCATGTAACCCAGGGTGGTTAACATCTGATTAGTGTGTTAGGCACAGAAATTAAACTGTATCCTTGCGCATTGGTTAGTTTTCCTTTGTCATGAGGCCAAAATCATCATCGGGTAAAGAGTCCTTTGTTAAAGTGTTTGTAGGACCTGCAGTATCATTTCAGTCCTAAGTGACAGCTCAAGAGGTAGCAGCACTGAGCTGCTGAATATTTCAGTGAGGGAGGTTATAGATGCCCCTCATTCATGGATTTTGCAACATCCTAATGCATCCACGTGCTTTATATGAGAGAACATTCTGATAAAGAGGCTTTCTCTTAAGGGCTGTAAACACAGCTAGAGATGCTATTCAGTAATGTTTCTCAAAGGCGTCCCAGCAATTTCTAAGAATCCAGGAACTTCACTGTGTCACTTCACAAAAGCCAAACCAAAACAACAAACCCAACCAACCAACCAAAAATAAATAGCATTGTAAGAGCAAAACCTAGGAGAAATGGTGTATGGACTGGCAGATCCACAAAACTCTTCATAAACCAGCAGTATTTCCGATGAAGCTGTGAAGACCAATGCTGGAAAAACCCTGGGTTTTATTAAAAAAATATGACAAAGGTATATAAAATCTTTTACAGTTTCATGTTGTTAAGTTATGTTGGGAGGTGAATCACAGGGGTAAGCTGAGCACATTCAGCTGAGATGTGGGTTAAATGCGAACAAACACAAAGTTCAGCATGTAGCAGCAATGCTGGATGGTCATGCTGTAGTGGTTTGGTCCAAAATACTCATTACTGTTTATCTGCTGTGAGATAAGAATTAGGAGAAATGCAAAACAGGCACCAAACTTGAAAGAATATAAAGAAGTTTATTAACAGACCTAAAAGAAGAAAAAAAAAAAAAATACCACCTTCAGAACTCTCCTCCTCCCCCCACCTTCCTCCCTTCTCCCACTGACGATGTGAAAAGACAACCCTTAAGATGTTCAGTCTGTTTACCACTTCCATAATAACCTTGTTCAGTCCATTTAGAAAGAGAAGTCTCTTCTTGCTCATGCTATGAAAACATTATCACAACGAGACAGCCGCCCACTTCCAAATATCGTTCAGTCCATTTAGGAAGAGGAGTCTCTCTGCCTGCGTGTGAGTCCTTTCCCCCGACTTGCAGCTTTTCCCGCAACTGCCTTCGAGGGTCCACTCTTGAAGTTTTTTGGGGTACAATTTTAAGGTTGAGCCGTTCAGAAACAAAAACAGAGGCCCTTCTCCTTCCCTGGGAGCAAAGGGTCTTCATCATCTTCATCTTTAGGACTATCTCTGGGAGCATCTCTAGGAACTGAGGTTTTCTCCTTTCCCATTTGGAGCAAAAGTCCTCATCTGGTTCATCTCTACGGACTGAGGTTTTCTCCTTTCCTGTTCGGAGCAAAAGTCCTCATCTGGTTCATCTCTAGGGACTGAGGTTTTCTCCTTTCCTGTTTGGAGCAAAAGTCCTCATCTGGTTCATCTCTCCCTGTCCAAACTTCTCATGAAATTACAGCTGCGTCAGCATCTGCCTATCTCAGCGCAGGTGCTTTTGCTCACGAGTTGAACACTCCACCCCCCATATCTTCATGAAATTACAACAGGATACTCTGATATATCATAGCTTCACAACAGAATTTCAGCTTTAAGCATCTCCTCTCTCTCTTCCCTCAGGTTTTCAGCTCTTCACAGCAATAAAAGGGTTACTCTCACCTCGGCTTTGCAGCTTTACAGCTGGAATGTTGAATTTTTTCTTATCGCAGTGGAGAGGGGGGAGAGCCGAGCCGCTCCGGCTGCCCACGGCAAGGCAGTGGGGGGGGTTCCATGGCTGGAACAGGTCCATGGCTTCAGGATGGCCGTGGCCCGGCCTGCCTGGCCCAAGCAGGGCCTGGCCGGGCCCACTGGGCCCTGCTCGGGCCCTGCAGCCACCTGTCCCAGCGCCGGAAACGAGAGAGAGCTTGGAGGGGGAGTTTGCCTATTCTTAAATGTGGATCACAGAGGTGATCACAACTTTAAGTGGCTTAGAGAATTGTCCATATTCAAACTGGCCAGCTGATAGGTTCTATCAGTTCCCAGAGGAAACTGTAAGCACCCCTTAGCAAGGACGTCCCTTCCGGGACTATGCTTGCTAACCTATGACACATGCTTACAGAGGAGAGGAATGCTTCTGGAATATGGTGTTTCTGAGCACATTTGCAGGGTTGCAGATCAGACACCACTATGTTGTTTTTAATTACAAGCTCAGGACCTGAAAAATTGTTTAGGACTACAGAGATCAAGGCAATTCAACGGGGAAAATAGGCATCACTTTTTAGACTTAGAAGGCTTAAGTGTTTCTAGGATATCACTCCAGGAACAGGCAAACCCACTGCTTGATGTGCTTAAGCCTTTCTGGAAAAGATGTTTTAGCAGAAAAACCTAAGCTTAGTGGGTTCAATTAAATACTCTCACATGTTCTAAACAATTTCAAGGAAATCTGGGACTGAGAAGGGATCAGTCTGATCTCCTTATGGACCCTTCTGGCCTCAGTTCCCTTCAAACCTGAAACAGGGAAATGGCAAAGGCTGTTAGTAGCTGTGCTCCTGTTACCTGCAATGTCACCACAGGGCAGCACATGATGCCATTTCACATGCTCCACAAAATGAGGTAAAAGCCCACAGAAGATGTTCTGTGATGTGAAAATGTTTACAAACAACCCTACTCAGCAATCCCTGAGTGGGAGCAACAAGGACTAGAAGAATTTGCAGCTCAGTTTGAAAAGGAGCCTCATCAACACCCAGAAAAGCACAGCTTGAGTTAGCTCCAGAGTGACCAGGCCTGGACATGGTGCCTGCCTAAAGTGCAGCATATTCAAAGATTTAGGTGTGACACTGGATTCTTTCTGTTTGTATGTTTGACTGCTGAAAATTGTATAAAGTAGAAAATGCCCCTTTCACTTCACAATTTTCTAGAGGGAAATATAAGAACTAAGGTGTGCTACTACTTGTTGACTCTCAGCAGAATTATTTACTGAGGTAAATTGATTCAAGGTGTGAGAGTTTGCAGGGATAATTTGATGCCTGAGGAGTTGTTCAGGTGTTGGTGATGAGGCCTGATCTGAGATATATTAAGGAGCACTGAAAGCAGATGCTAGAGAAGTTTTCTGGGGCTGGGGAGGAGGGATATGTGATGTGGAAGAACAGGACAGTGGATGTTGGAAAAGGAAGTCTTTGAGGAGTAGTTGCTGGTCTGGAGTATTGAGCACAAGTTTGGGGCTCTGCCCACTGAAGACTTTGAGCAAGATTGTGTAGCTTCAGTTCCCTGATAGGTAAGGGTTGGGGGTTTATTTTCTTCTTTCCATCTTTTATCAAATCTCAAGAGGTTAATACTTTTCCTCATCTGTGAAGTGTTCCTGCTGTTTGTCTGAGGGGTTATTGAAGAAGACTTCTGATGTAGGCTTTATCTTCTGTGGTGCAGAAAGAGATAAAAATACCAAAGATTTTTCAGATTCTATGATCTTTATTTAGCCTGTGTTTTGTAAAACTTTATTTCACTTCAAAGAGTGTTCTGCTTACACAAGAACTGAAGTAAACATTTTAAAGAACAGTTATTGCTGCAGCAGTTGAAAAGGCTTTGCCTTTTCTGGTGTATTGGGCTGTGTGTTCAGTGCTGTGGAAGTGAATACTTGACTATGAATTCCATTAAGTTTGTGTGAATCTTTGGGTTTTCATAAGTGCAATATGTTGTTTTCATCTGTATTTTAGCTAGCAGATTTTTAAATAAATGTGTAGGTAAATATTATGGTGCTGTTAAGGCATAAAATATTTGAACGTAATGAAATATTAAACAGAAGGTTTTGTTTTGCTTCTTCTCACTTAATTGTAAGTGGAAAGCCTGAGTTGTGCTGAACCACCTTTTGGTGAATTTGAGCAGACAAATCGCTTCATGTCTTTCCTTGTATAAAGACTGGCTCAAAAAAACAAAATGTAGGGATGCACTTGAAACAAATGCTCTCCTGTAGAAGTGGGCTTGAAACAGCTGCATGAAGTGTAAATGATTTGGGGGATTTGAGGATCCATAGCTGACTTTGAGTGTGGTTTTCTGTTAAGAGTTTTGTTGAACCTGCTTGGTCCTTTGACTTTCATTGCAAGCAGTCCAGGCTGGGAGTAACAGGCTTTCTTGGAATGTGACAGTCTGAAACACCACGTTGTTAGCTAAAACATACAGAGTTTTCAGGAATAGTATGATTCCTCTCACAAGTCTTCATTAATTGTCATAGGAACTTAATTGCAAAAGAACAAACGGCTAAAAACTGAAATCAAATCTTTTGGTAGGTGGGGAAGGAAGGACAGCTCTACCTATAAGTCAGCTCTGCTCAATAAGCCATGATTGCTTTCTGTAGGTCTGGTTTCTGTCAGTATGGGCCCTGCCAATACAATATCAGGTGCTTCTGTTCAGATTCTGAACTTTGTTAGCTGTGTTTTAATTGTGACACCTGTGGATGGTACTTTCAGCAGGTGGCTAAAGCAAAACCTGTCTGAAACTTTAAATAGTGGTACAAAGATGAAGAAGTACCACTACAAGCTGTAGTGTGTTCCCTGAAATCCCTGCCTTCCTGTGGAGGGACAGAACTGACTCTGACAGAAGGGTAGTTTTGCCTGCAAGTTGTTTCTGTCTGCATGTCAGTGCAAAAGCTTTGTTGTTTGCATAGATCCACTTTAATTCTGTCATTAAATGCAGTAAAGGTTGTTAGGTATTTATTCACAATACTGAAGAGCAAAACAGTACAATACAGTAAGAGCAAAACATCTGAAAATGCAGAAGTATACAGTGGTTTGTACAACCTTTCTCTGAAGGTGGCAGTAGCTGAAGAGGATGCCTGCAGGTAATTCTGTTTGCTCTGGGTGTAACTAGGCTGTCAGTTTAGTTGGGGTTGTATGGCAGTGCTGTGAGACTCTGACAAAATGAAGCGCTTTAGAGTCTCAGTTTACTGGGTTTGTGCTACTGTGCTTGGCATCTGAGAAGGTTTTGCTTAAGCATCTGTTGCAGCTCCTCACTGCAGAGATGTGGAGGTGAGCCTCCTGTAGATCTTCAGTGGTTAAAGTGGGTATCAGTGGGACTTGAGATGTAATGATAGGTAATTACTATGAAGTGGGCTGGTGGCATTGTGGGAACCAATAGGCCTTTGAAGCTTATTGTACAGGGGCTCATTTCCATGGGTGGGGGATGTGGGCAGTAGAAATGTGGGCTGTTGCTTAAGGAGACCAGAGTTCAGAGAGGGGAAATGTGATTTTTCTACTCAAGTACTGCTTAACTTGCTATGCTGGAACAGTACTAAAAATCATTTGGCACCCTTAATTTTTAGTTAATAAAGCTGCTTAGATGCCTTTTAAAGTACATTTTTTCCCCTGAAAAGTGGAAGATCTCAGACAGTTCTAAGAAAATACATCCAGTAAATCATTGCTCTGTGTGAGGGTAAAATGCAGTGGTTAGAATGTGGGCTTTATGTACTTCATAAATATCCCACCTTGCTCGTGCACATTTTCATCTCTAACTGAAGAGACTGACACCATCTCTCCTTTGTTGTGACAATTATACAGTCTTACATAAAGGCTGCACTGGAATGTGAACTATGCCTGGCTGGTCCTGAGGGCTGCCTGCTTTATTCTCAAGGACCAAAGAATTTTAGCACAAAGCTTTTTAGATGCAGCTGCAGTTTGAGAGCTGGTGTTTGGTCTGTATAGACATAATTTGTGTCTCTGAAGCGTTAACAAATTGTCCAAGTTGGAGCACAGAGTTTTCTTTGGAAATCACCAGGGAGGCTGGCATGGCAGAACTTTTGAAGGCTGAGGGACAAAGCAGAGTAGTGAGCAAGGAAGGTTAGGAAAGGCAGCAAGTGTCTGTGCTTGGGAGGGGTGGCTGTGCTGTCAGCTGGCACCTGCTGCTGGAGAGCAGCCTGGGGGAAGCAGGGCAGAGGGGCACCTTCCCCACCTGGCTCAGGTTTCCTTGTATATAGGATTTTGGTCACTTGGGAAAATTGCTCCTCTCTGCCTCTCTTCAGTCCATTGTTAAAGCCACCAGTTTCTTCTCATACAGAACTCACGGCTGTGTCTAGGGGTGACACCATTGAGAGAAAAATCCTTAACAGAAGGTCTCAAGGGAAAAAACAGACCCAGTGAGAAAAGGCTACCCAAACACTTAAAAAAAAAAAATCAAGAAAAGTTGTTCAACATTCAGCAAACTGGAACAGGACTCCTGGAAAACAATTACAAGCCAGTTTCAAAACTATAATGTGCATTTGGGTAGTAACAAACTAGGTAACTTTTCACAGAGTTAAAAAGGATAAGTGTGTCATCCCTTTGTAATGGCAAAATAAAACCAGATCATAGTGATTGGGTGAAGATTTTAAAAGTCTTTAATTTGAATGTTCTAAATAATTAAGGTTTAGATAGAGAAGCAGACAGGTACATTGATTATCTGGGATTTAAGAGCCAGACAATGACATTGATTATCTGGGATTTAGGTTATGTGCAGTGATTATCCAAAAAGTTGATACAACCATTATAGGGATGAGACCAGTTATTATCCATTTTTAATGTCAATGGAATTATCTGCTTCCATTTTCCACATAATTAGGGAGATTTTTCTTGAAGTTTATGTAGTCAAACCTTTCTCTCGCCTATCTCCAAAAGCCTATACATTGTTCAATTCATATTCTCTTCAGGGTCACAAGGTCTTACTTAAGATCAGGTTGGAAATTAAAAAGACAAAATTAACAAGTGACAAAAACCTTCTGATTCTCATTTTCATTGCTTGTCCATGGCAAGTCAGCTGTCCTTACTGAACCCCATTAAACTCACCATACTTACTGAAGAATTATGTCCTCAGTGTTACATAATCCAATTAGCTCAGTCACTCTCATTTCTTGAGAAAATGATAGTCTGACTAATTCCTTCGTTTTTCTTGAGATTTTTACAAGTAATTTAGCATCTTGTAAAGATTAATGTCTCAGAAATGTCATTCTGTTCTTTGCTCTAATCTGATAACTGTTATTTTCTTATTTTCATTTTTCAGCTAGGGCAAATTAGTGAATTTCAGTTAATGCAGCAATTTGTCTTCCTGGATACAAATTTGCCTTTGAGCATTTTCTTTTTAGGCTGAAGGATTTTAACAGTAGTAAATATTAGTGTTGAAGGAAACCAAATTCAATCATATTATTTCTCTGCCTGGAGTACTCCATTACACAAGTTACAAGAGGTGATTGATTCAACTCTTCCATTAACTCTGAAATATTTCAGTGAATTCTCCATTGGATTTTTTAGCTGAATAGTCCCCATCAATCTGACAAAATCCTGAATGCCCTTAACAGGTTTTTATGATGTGGGAATTTTATTTCTTGTCTTGAGTTTTCTTTGTTGTCAGCATTTTAGATTTCTCTGAAATGAATAAAACTCATTCACCAACTGGCTTTAGTTATACAAGACATAAATCATTCAAATGTTATGCACTGTATTGAAATAATTGTGATGCCTATTTTTGCTCAGGCGTTCATTTCAGGTGCCTTAAACTTTTTGTCATTCTTAATACATAAAATAATATTTTTGAGGTTTTTAAAATCATATTTTCATGTATAACATCTGGCATTTGCCCCGTAAGACAGCATTTAACACATAGACATGTATTCACACTTACATTATGGCTTTAATTAAAGGACCTGAATAATTTCTGGAAACACTTACTTTTCCTGTCCCTGTACATGAAATCCTAAACAGAAGAAGTGATGTTGCCTAGGTAACTGCAGTAGTCACAGCCCTGATTCTGAATGATACTTGACCTTACTGTTGCTACTTATTATTTATACTTTTAACTGACTCCTGGTGTTTGTGGTTTGGCTTGGTTTTGGACTTTTTTAACATTGAAGTTAGCCTGAGCTCTCTGCCTATGTCTTCTTCTCCTGGATACCCAAATACATCTAAATGCGCACGACAGGAGTGCTAAAACAACTCTTGGGCTAAAGAAATGTGTCTTCAAGTGTGCTGGCAGGGTGGAAGAAGATACAAAACTTTAATTTTCTCGTTATCACATACTAATATGTACTTAATGTACACACGGTTTTGCTGGGGAATGTTAGTGAGAATTAAGCAGGTGCACTTTTAAAATATTCTTACTAAACACAAAATTAATCTAATCAATTTTAGAAAAAGGAATTATATTGATTGCATTTCCTCTTGGGATGGAGCTGCTCAGATCCATATCAGTAACCCCTTTCTTTACTCTTTCTGTCTGCAAATTACTACTGTGTAAGAGCACTCATTTTTCATCTCAAGCGCTAGCACCATTTGCAATAAAGCTGGGGAAAAAGCTATAAAGTTTATCAGCTGTGTGAAGTACAGGGAGTGAGAACGCCAAGCAGCTGGCAGTGGCCGGGTAGTAAAGATCTAAAATGGAGCAAGTCTGAAACTTTCCAAATGAGGAGAAACCCTTAATGCAGAGGGGAATAGGTGATTGTTTCTCCTGCTTGTATCTTACCATATCTCCGGGTCCTCTACCACATCACAGATGACAGCACATGTGCATTAGCCTGTGGAAAAACTTGCATGTGTTCCACCAATGTGATTCTTCCCCTCTCCTCCTGCAGCAGTGCCTTTCTGTTGAGAGACTTGGGCTGCCAGCTTTTGAAGTGCAACAGCTCTATAAAGCCCCTGAAAACTTTCTCCTTGGACATTCATCCTTTCCCTAAAATGTAACTCTAAAAACTGAGTTTTATCAGCTGAGTATGTTTCTGGTCTGGAGGTCAAGCAAAAACTTCGGTTTTTCCTTGTGTTCTCTTCCTCCCAGTAATGTTATGTTGCCTAATGGATCTGGTGTAAGCAACACTGCTGGTCTTCATTTACATTAATATAATGTAATATAAAATAAAAACTAAACCACCTTGTACTCAATGTATAATACCTTAATTTAACTGATTATGAAAAAAAAATCATGATTTGGGGTGTATCATGAAAACTGCTGAAGTGAAAAATAAAAACTCCCAATAGAATTTGGAGCATGGCTACAATAACTGGCAATTTTGCACAAGAGTAGTTTATGCAATGACTACTCTAGCATTAAACTTAATCACCACAGAACTTCAAGTGGGTCTTATCAAATAAGTTTTTTTATTAATTGTAAACTAAGTGGAGTTTTGGTCTTATTAAAATGAGTGAGGAAAGAAGATCCTTCCTTTTTGTTTCAGGCCAGGAATAGCTTTACCCCGTATCCTTAGGGACTTTGCTTAAGATCCTGTGCATATCAGGAGAAAGTGATTAGATGGTAAAAAGGGAAGAAGCTGAAGGGCTGAGGCTGTACAGTTAAGTAAAATGAGGTCATCATTTTACCTATCAGTGTCCAGAGCTCATTTCCTGGGATGTTTGTCTCACCAATATTCTGCTCTGTTATTTCCAAGCATTCTTAAACTTAGGACCCCTGCATGTGTGAGGAAGTGCTGCCTTGCCTGCCGGTAGCAAGTGCTTTCTTATCATCCTTTGGGCTCCAGATATGTCATACCAAGGGACTCTGCAGGGATATTCATCTCCTCCTCCTGTGAAGGGTCCTCTGTATAATTGTGCAACATATTAGCTTTACTCATGTCAAGCTTTCAATTAAGAAACTTCCTATCACAGCTCTGGATTTTAGCCCTGTTGAGTAAGTGCATCTCCTTCAGCCAAGTAATATCTATTTATAACACAATGGCTCAATTTTCTTTTGGCCTGGAATTTCTATTCTGTCTTCTCCAATTTATACCCATTCTTTGCTGTATTGAACATTACTCACAATCCTGTGTTTATCAGTCTGAAACTCACCCTTAAATCTATTTTAAAGCTCAAATGCCATGGCAAAGGGTAGGAATGTTAGCCCCAATCAGGAGACTGTAAACGATGAGTTATTATTACTGTATGTAAATTTTATGCTATTTAGATAGCAAATGAAATAATTTATACCACTTGTAAAATGAAGCACTGGAGTCCTCTCTTTTTTTTTCTTTAGTTCTCTAATGACTTGTGCCTTTTTCATGCCAATAAAATTATTGCTGTGTACTTTACTCTGCAGGACACACAAGCTAAAAAAGTAACACTGCAAATGTAGTTCTGACTCAGCCTGTGGCTTTGTGTCCATTTTCAGCAGGTTGGTAGGTTTCTCTGTTTCTTGCTGAGCTTTGTTTTCAACTTCTCTAAGAAAGAAAGGAAGGAATGGGGGGGGGAAAAAAAAAAGGCAAAAAAATCCTTTCCCAACCTCTTTTACCTCAGAGTAATTTGGTCTACCACGTTGCCCCGCTTGAATGGGGCATGCTGCTCCTGTGCTGCCAATGCCCTGTCGAGAGACTATGGGGATGTGACATTGTTGGCACCAAAATGTGATACTCAGCATGCAGAAATTTCAACATTTTGCCACTTTGTCAGTGTTTTCCATTCTTAACCTTAACAGAAATTTTCACCACCTCTGCTTCATCTCTGTGTAGGAGATAATAGCATGAAGAGCCAACTTGCGTAATTACCATCATATGTGAATACTCATTTATTTTGTTCTTTTACCTTGTTCTAAAGTACTTATTAGAGGGGCTTTGTGACTCAATAAATAAGTCATAAAAACATAACACAAAAACTTCCACTTTCTTACATACCTATAAGAAGTAATGCAAATAATTTGTTGTCTGTTACCTATTTTTAATAATTTTTAAGTATCAATTGCATGGAGATCTTCTAAAACATTTGTCATATTGCTGTTACAGACTCCCTTTCTTTTCAGCTCCCTCCTACACATCTCATTATTTTAAATCTTAAATCCTTGCAGCAAGAGTTAACTCTTTGATGCAGCTCTATCACTCCAAGGACAAATAGACCATAGCCATGAAAACTGGAAAATGAGTGCAAAATAATTAGGTAGAAGAATATTATCAAAGATGAGTAAAGTACTAAGGCCAAAACTTGTGTAAGTAATCACCCTGAGATAATAGGAAGCTATTACAGATTTATTTTCTGCTTTAGACAAGCCCCGAGCCAGCTGGCTCTCAGTCTGGTAGAATTGTAATGTAAATAGGTATGAGCCAGAATATTAATAAGGGGGTAGAAAAGTCTTTCTGGTGTAGTGGTCAAACCTCTAACTCTGATTCCCCTGAGAAATTAAGGGGAATGGTATGCCTCTGTGCTGCTTGGGATGAGGAAAGTAATGTCTCTGTCGTGGGGAAAACTGACATATTTTTCCAAGCGTATGATACCAATATTAGGGTTAAGCTTTTATTAAGTTTTCTCATTACAGAGACTATTAAAAAAAAAATCACATGATGGACGGAAAAGTTAAACATGAAAAAGAAAATACTCAACCAGTGAACCTCCGTATACAACAGGCAGTGCTGGATGCCTCAGCATTTCGTCTTAAAATAGAGGGCTTGCTAATACTGTCCTGCCTGCCTTCAGGAAATTTGTGGAGCTCCTGTTAGGTGGAAATGGTCATACAATTGCCATTTGGGATCAGTCTTATTGTTTCACCTCTGTGCCAGCTGTATTTTTCACATTAAGTCGTTTCCTTTCCCTTCTCAGTTGTTGGGTTCAGTCATCTGTTCTTCTAGCTGTCTCCTCCTGTTCTCCTTCCTTTGTCTCCCACCCAAATATTCTGTGATTCTATGAAACAAGCTGCTTTTATTTTTGCCATTGCTAACTGTCCCTTGTTGCGTTCTGGTAGTTCTGGGTGAGACACTATTCACCTGGATGGTTAGTTTTATGTTTCCTTGGAAACAGGAGCTGAAAACATGAAAGAATGTGACAAACTTACTGATTTCACTTTTACAGTATTTATTTTTAAAGTAGGCCTGGAAATACACCTTTCAGGAGGCAGTGAAATTAAAATTATCTCTGCTCTAATTTCCTGATTTTTGGTTGTCTGTATTAAGAGCCCAGTAACAGGAGAGTTCCAAGAGAACCTACTTAGAGTGAGTGTTAAAACCTGAAACTTTAAGTCTTGCCTTAAATCTTTCTGCCTTCTTTCTCTGTGACCAATATAACAAGATATCAAAGGTCTGTGAAGTTTTTCTCCATGGAAAAAAATATAGATAGGGTTGTGACTGCTGCTGTAGGTTCCCTACAATGAACTTCTTAAAAGAACACAGAAGAAAGTGTATCTTTCTACCTGCCTTGTGGTGATGTGAAGTTTTTTTGTGGTGAATTTTGGTTTAGTTTTATTATCATTGGCTTTCTCTTCCCTCAGTCATTTATGAATAGAGTATGATGCCATCTGTATTCCATGGGGTGTAGAAAACTGGGCCTGCTGTCAGTATGGGATAGAGTCTATAGTTCATAGTATACAGGTTAGATGTCATCTGTTCTGAGGTCTGCGGGGTCAGTAAATGTGAATATGCGCTGCTATGGATGGCAGCAGTAAAGTCACCTCCAAGTTCCCTTTCATCCTCTTTCACAACTGAACCTATGGCTATCAGAGAGTGGGCTCTCAATGCTGTAAGGGAAAAGTTTGCAGCTTTATGAATACATAAAGATGTAACCTATTGCCTGCTGAAATAATTTTCTGTTTTGACATAGGTATCTTTTTTTGTCCTTAACTCTGATGAATTTTCTAAACAATTCATGCTGAAATAGAATGTCACATCTACCACCTCAGGTAGCTTAGTGTCAGATTACTACAGTCGTCTGAAAAGTGTCAGGATGTACCCTCTGATTAGTTAAACTAGATGGCTCAGAATGTTTTAGCAAATGAAGTTGTTCCTTTGGAAGTGAATGGGAAATATGTTTAGGATTTTCATCATCTGTGACATCAGATGGAAGCTTAATGCTCGAGAATTGGCAGGTGGGAAAAGGTCATGCTATGCTTGTGTCCTGGGGTGACTGACAGCTTGTCATTTTCTTGACGAATATTCTTCACCAAACACTTCCCAGCTTCTTATTTGGAGGTATGAAAATAAACACAGAATATTTCTGTTGCTGAAAATAACCAATGAAATAAAATAGATTAGCACAGCTGAGCTGAACAAATGGTTCCACAATTGTATCCCTTCCAACAATGCAGGAGAAAGTGCTTTGGAAACATATTGGGCAAATGACTCAAATCTATATAAAGAATTTGAAAAAAAAAGAAAAATAAGGGGGATTATAGCCTGTAGTCTATTTTTTTTTTTTTCTGGGACCTGATTCACTGATGAACAGAAAGCTTAGTTCTGTGCAGGGGTGTATTTTCCACCCTCAAATGTGAAGATTGATTATGTGTTTGTCCTGGGTAGACATTTTATATTGGATTTTGGGGTGCTTTTGTTGTTTTTTGTTGTTGTTGTTCAATGTGTGGTGTTTTAGTGTGGTGGTTTTGGTTTTATTTTGCTTCATTTTCTTTTCTTTTTTTACAAAAAAGCACTCTACAATAGTGCTTCCTGATATAAACGAAAAGACTAAATGTGGCTTTGTTTTTCCTGTTTGAGGACAAAAGCTGCCTATGTATATAAGGCTCTGCAGTTCGCAAAATTAATACATAAAATAATATCAGGTGGTCATCAAGACAAAACGATTTTAAGGAAACTTTTGGATTGAACTCCGGAGCATTTAAAAATAAATATAATCAGTAATAATACTGTTTTAAAAAAAACAAACCATTTAATTTGTATTTAATCAATCATAATTATTACATATTATAATTTTAGATTATTATCAACTTTTAAACACTTTCTAATTGATTGGTCTGTGGCAAGGTAAGAGTATGACAAACTGTAAAATGGCTGACTTTAAATTTATATAAGAAAATTATCAGACAAGACTCAAAAAATATTACAAAACTGAAAAATAGAATGGGAAGTTTTAACTTCAGAATCAACTTTTTCAGTCATAGAGTGCTGGAAAAACCTGATGTGAAGTATTTCACCCTGGTTTGTAATAAGCCTTTCATTTCTTCAAGTGAAAAATGATAAATGGTGATGGATTATCTATTCAGGGAGCAGAAGAAGGAAAGTTGTTGGGGGATTAATTAGTAATTAAAGTTAACTTGTGTTGCTTAAATAAGATTAACTTATTCTAAGTGATTTTCTGCTCTGCTGGGATTGTGTCTAAGGAGAGGGGATTACAATATCAGCAATATCACTTGCTGTTATGCCTGGGTATCTGTCTGGATGTCTGGTCCGGATATGCACTATTCCTTGCAACTCACTGGAAAATTATTTTTCCTCTTCTGGTTCAAGTGTACTTCTTCTACTGAGTCTCACTGTGAAATTAATTGATAACCTCAAACTCTATTACATAGGGCTATTACTGAGTGACTTTTTCCATTAAGTCAGATTCAGCTGAGGCATTTGGAAAATCATTTGTTCCTCATGCTTTTGATTGTGAAGAAATTGACTTTTTGTAGTTGTAGTCTTAGAAGATTTAGACATGGATATATATTTTTGGTATTTTAAGGATATATAAATAATGCATATGTTAAAAACAACAGCAGCAATAAAACCCAAACCAAGCAATCAAAACAACCTAATACCAAAGCAAACAGCAAAATAGTAACTGAAGGCTTCAGCTGAGTTTGTCTGCTTGGCTTCAGTCTGCTTCAGCTGAGGCTTGTCTGCTCAAAATTGACCAAAACTTATTTGTCTGTGGAGCAAATAAATTTATCATACAGTTATAGGAGTACCACTATAATCCCTTGAATGTTTTTCCCTTCTGGCTTTATTTCACTGCACTTTGTCCCTATGTTCTTCTCACAAGGGTAGTGACTGCATGCAAGGGGCACTTTCCTGATGCTGCAGGGGTTTCTCCCTGTTCCTAAAAGTCAGGGCTGTTAACAAAGGCCATTTGTTTGTCTCTTGTTCTGGAAACTTGGCTTGTGCATCTCTGCAGCAGGCTTGTGGCAGGAGATGAAGTTTAGCAAGCAACACAGGTTTGAGGTAATTATTTACCTGTATAGGCTTTGTGTTGATTTAAAAAAAAAAAAAAAAAAAAATTTAGCATTTAA
Source organism: Corvus kubaryi (assembly GCF_017639235.1). Taxonomy (NCBI): domain Eukaryota; kingdom Metazoa; phylum Chordata; class Aves; order Passeriformes; family Corvidae; genus Corvus; species Corvus kubaryi. The sequence continues at coordinate 7,460,075 of NW_024580672.1, forward strand.
GCTGGAACTTACACCAAAAAAGTTATCAGTAGTTGTAATACAGGAGACAAATTACCTCATGCACATTTTGTGGTTTGAAGCACATAAGTTGGGAGCTAGTAAAGAATATAAGTTCCAAGTTTAACAGGATGGACACTAAACAAGGCAGCCAGGCTGCCTCTGAGGAGCACTATCTACTGTTGAATGCTCTCACAAGTCCTGTGCGTAGGCACCAAATGCTCTCCTTTATATCTGCTGTATTACTCACCAGGCAATAATTTAAATGATACATGAGTGCATACGTATATAAAACAGAAGCAAAGCATGAAAAATAATAGAAAATTCTTCAAAAATACCTCTAACATGAGCTAACTTCAGCCCTTTCAGAAGTGCTAGCTTTTTTTATTCCATTCCATTGTACAGATCACTGCTTGAAGGTTTTTGAAAGTTAACTCTCTGGTGTTTCATTCATGATGTTGTTTTCTTTTTTACTAGCAATCAGTTCCCATAATGCTGGGAATTACTGCCAGTAAAGTACCTGGAACCCTTGCCTACTTCTACTGGAGAGAGAACACTATCAGACTCCACTATACTGTGGACAATATCAATAATTTCCTTGGTCTGAATATTATAATTGTTTATGTGTGTTAGTCTGGCGGGGAGAGAGACTAAAAGAAGCCAAAGTTTGGGGAAACTTACATAATCCCACTAATGAATGCTGGCATCATGAATCAAACCCCATATTTGCCTAAGTCACCTGGGAATTTTGCCATTGAATCATCTCAGGCTGGAATTTCTGTCAATACTTGAAATTAGAGAAAATTTGTTTGGGGCTTTGTTTTAGCAAAGAATCTCTTTTTACAAAAAAAAAACCCCTATTTTAAATTCTTCTTGGGAAGATTGGTAATTATTATTCTAAATATAACTAATTGTTTAAACAGAAAACTCAGTCTAATGAGCAGATAAATGGGCATGACCAGAACAGTTTATTTGGACAGTGCCATCTAGTTGTAAAATGTAGCATGTTTTTTTTATTATTATTTAATTACTATGGCAAATCACAGCTCTATAAAAAAACTTCTAGTGTAATTTAAGGTTGTTTTCATCCATTATCCAAGTAGTTGTTTCTCTGAAAAGAGACTATTAATGTAAACCAATGACTGCCTTAATTAATTGAATTTGTGGACCTGGCTGTAATATGGTTTTCCTGTGGTACTCTGCATTGGGAGGACTTTATTTACAATGTGAAAGGTAATCTATGAAAAGATCTAATGGGCTCCTGTTTTTTTCCAGAGCGTCTCTCCACCTCTTCCTAAATCTTCCTAGTAATCTCTCTTCACCATTGTTGTCAGTGATATAAATCCACCAAACCTAACCTACGTGGATATACTTAATATATCTGTACCCAGACCAGCAAGGTCAATGAACAATTTTGATTTTTCAATTTTACAGTAAAAGGTCAGATATCAATAACTTCTAAGGAATTTTTTTAGAACTTCAATGGTATTTCATGCTTCTTTGATACTTACCTTGTTATATACCTGATTCTTGATTTGAATATTGAGCAAATGTTTAATATAATGATTACTTTCTGCCAAAGATTGCAGTTCTCTCTAGTTGTAGTAACTGAGCACTGTTGCTGGTCTTGAATATGGTGCCAAAGAAAGATTAGGAACACAAAAGCTCTTTATTGGGAACGTAAGCCTTGTGCTGGTGGAACAAATATTATGGGAAATGTTATTATTAGTGAATATATAGGAAGACTGAGGTCTCTAAATTTTACTCACTGTTTATTTTCCATCACAACTGAGTGTTTTTCGAACCTTGCCTTATAGTTGAGACTCTTGTGACTTGTTAATACATAGTTAGTCTGCAATCAAGAGATTGGTATTTGGCAACATCATTAGATCACCTTTACACCCCCCAAACCCCTTCCTAAAGTATTCATCTCACACTTCTATAAACCCCCGAATCAAAAAAAAAAAAAAAAAAAAAAAAGAGAGAAAAGAAAAGAATAATCACCATCTATTCATTCTTCCTTGTAGTGGTCCTCTTTTTGCCCTACAGTATAGATTGAATAGTCTTTCTTGGAGTGAAAACATCAGGTTAAAAGGATTTAGCTAGTACCTCTAGTATTCAAGGGAGTCATTGATCCAGAAGGATTTCTGGGATAAAATTAAATGAAAATTTCTTGCTCTTAAAGTAAGCTCTTGGTGTAACACTGTGGGTTTGGAGTAGAGGACCCTGAAGTTCCTGAAGGCTGTCTCCAAGGGCAGTCAGCCATGGATATGTCAGGCAGAGCATAGTGCAGTCATCAGCTCACTTCCAGCAGGTTATAAAAGCTGTGGTTTGTGTATATGATAGAAGGAAGACCAAAAAATGGGACTGGTGATGAGATGAATCATAGAATATCCTGAGCTGGAAGGAACAACAAAGATCATAGAAGTCCAGCTCCTTGCCCTGCACAGGGCAGCCCTCAGAATCACAACATACACCAGTGTTGTCCAAAAGCTTCTTCAACTCTGGCAGACTTGGTGCTGCTCTTCCCTCTGAAGCCTGTTCCAGTGCCCAACCATCCTCTGGGAGAAGAAATTTTTCATAACAGCTGATCTAAACCTCCCTTGACACAGCTTCACTGCTTTTATATAGTGTGGGTTTGTTTGTTTGGGTTTTTTGGGGGCTGTGTTTTTTTGTTGGGTTTTTTTTAAAGGAGTTTGAATCGCAGTAGCATGCCAGGAAAGGAAATCCATATGCTAAGAAATTAAGTCATTTCACAGAAACTTTATTCACGCAGTTTTGTAAAGGTTGAAATATTCTTCCTTGAAAACAGTGCAAGCTCTGTGTGGCAGGGCTGTTGTGTATAAGACTTATGGGTTTCATCTCTTTCTTGGTCTTAGGGCTGAAAAAGAAGTTGTACTTAGGACATCTCACTGAGAAACAGCGGAGAGTGCAAGATGTCAGCAGGCATCCTTACATGAAACTGCAGCAATGAGTTCTGTGGGAGCAGTTATCCCTTCAGCCAAGAGAATTATCTGCACATGTGAATGACACTGGGAAAACAGTGATGCTCTAATCTTTAATTTCTGCTCCCTAGGGGAAACAGTAAATCATGAGCAATATTGTGCTCACAAAACTCCTAATGAAGCTGCAATATGCAGACAAAACTGTTATTATCATGGCTTGGTTTCTTCTTGGTGGTTTATTTTTACTAAGTAAGACTCTGCCACTTCATTTATGTTCACCTCAATTTAATATTGCACTATTCCTTTCCCAGCATAGAGCTCTGTCTGTAATGTGATTCCAACCTTCCTGGTTCTGAAATCTTTCTTTCACAAGTAGTTAATTTGTAGTGATAGTTCCTGGTACTTATTTAAGCTGTATAGTCTGAGTTATTTTGCAGGCTTTTCAGAGACCCCAGATCTTATTGGGATGAACAAAATAATTAGATGGTCTGCAGTAAAGCTTGAAAAGTAAGAGTAGTTTTGCTGTTGTTAATCAGTTGGAAGTAGTCTGGGGCAAAGATTCATTGTGCACAACCATTTTATATGTACAAACAGTACTTACTACAGATAGCCACTGTAAAGGTATAGGAGCAGTTATGGGTAGAACTAAGTCGCTTTGGTGGCTCAAAGATCATTTATTAGAGCATTCAAGTCTCTTCAGTGGTTGAGAAAGTGATTGTTCCTGTGCTGTAATGGCTTTTAGATAAGACCTAAATCTCCAGTGGCATTGCCCAAGAGTGTCATAACAGATTTCTCTGCTTGCTCTGATGAGATGCAGTCATAGCATCATTTTAAAAAATTTGAAGTATAAATTTTGTTGTGAACTAGGGGCAACCTAAGGTTGAACAATGTTTTCTTCACACATCAGAGAATTTGCCACTTGAAAGCTATTCGCAGCAGAATTTTTTTTAGTCTTGTATAGCAGGACATAAAAAAGAAACTATATTGTCAGCTGAAGCATATGCAGAGAAATTGAGTTGCTTTACCAGAACATGCATAATAACAGCTGATGCTGCAGTGTGTGTGGGTTCCACAGAGGCATCAGTTGATAAATTCTGAATCTGATTTTGTATTTTTAGTTACTAATTGATTTATCCTACTGGGAAGTAGCTATGATGATAATTTTTCCTGTGGTTATTAAAAAATACAGAAATGTCAAACTGCCTTACAGCAGGATTCAAAACTTCTCAGTATGTTAATTTTTGGTTATTGACATTAAGATTACGAAGCTGGGGAGGGATTCAAGGTAGGGTGTAACTTTTTTGGTGCATTATTATTTCCCAGAACTCTTTTTGACAAGGAACATCATAACCCAGAATATATAATCATTCCAGGTTCTGTGTGCCTGTTTCAATTTCAGATGGGGTTTCTGTTCCTAAATCGTGCAGGTCATTTCAAAAATCTTATTTTCCTTGAGGAGTACCGAAAGAATAACTAATAAAAGGCTATCTTTCACTTGGGAGTTGAGGCTGCTTCTAGCCATTCTAGATGAGAAGAGAAAAACAAAGGCTCTGGAAAAAGAATGTTCAAAGCATGAAAAATTTATTTCTTGTTATAATTGAATGAGCATTCATAGTTATATTTTAATTGACAAAATTTGTTTTCAATACAAGGCACTGAATGGCTTGACAGAATTTGTTCTTTGCCTGTCGGCTGCGATGTGAGCGAGCCGTGCGATTGGCGCTCAGTTTCCTCTGGTCCCAGGTGAGCGTGCTGTCAGCTGGCCCTCCAGATGGCACCGAGCTCCAGATGATGACAGGCTGCTTTGTGGAGTGGAAAGTGTAATTGCTGTGCTAACAATGCATAATGTTGGATTTACTGCTGCTACTAAAGCGGGGGAAGTGGGATGATACATCACTAAAATCTCTCAAGAAAAGGCAAGTTCTTTAATGGAGGAAGAATGGCTTCACTGGTGTCCTTAAAGACTTTCAGGTGTTTCCAAAAGTGCATTTTCTTCTTGCTTCCTACCCACCAGCATAAGCAATGACGCACTATGAACAGAAGCAGATGCTCATCTGTTCTCCAATCATTTCATGACTTGTTTTAAGTCTCAGTTTTGCACATGGCCATCTGAATGGCCACTGAAAGAATAAAGGTGGTGGGGGACTGTGAAGCACCATTCCAACTGAGATGCCTCTAAAACCACTTTAAACTATTCTGAGGCACTGACATGACCCAAGACTGCTAAGGTGACCTGTGACTCTACTACTATCTTAGGTCACCCAAGGAATTTCTAAAATGTTTTTCTAATCTCTTCAGCAATTTTTCAAGTCTTTAAGTGTTACAAAGCAGTGCATTGTTAAGATAATACAGTATTTTATAACTATTTAATCTATACATAATAAACATACAAACCATGTAATATATTTATTAGTGTAATTTTTTTATCTTATATGTGCGTATGATGAACACGCATATAAAAATACATATAAATTTCAAAATCTCTCACTGACCTGTTTCATAAAAAAACAAATGTTCTTCTGAGACAAAAAAATTTTTTGTGTTATTAAGAGTATCCTCCCTGGTAAAGTTTGGTAGGGTTTTGGAAAGTAGGCGCTACCTTTAGATTACTTGGATTTTGAAATTTTAAAAATTTTTAATAAAGTGCATATTGTGCATATGGAAAAACAAGCATATTTGGGAAAACCTCTTGGCTTATGACATCTTGTCTACCCATTTTGATATTTAGGGTTTAAATAGGATAAATATTTAAAATAATAATTATCTGTCTAAGGCAACAGTGACTAACAACTTAGTAAAGAGAATATTGGCCAAAACCTCAGATGGCAACATCTTATCAGTGCTGATGGAAGTGTGTAGCCCAAGCTATTCCTGGTTTTAAATTTGCTGTTGCTTGTAGCCTATTTTAAGGTAAATCCTTGCTACTGTACTGTGTATATGATTAGAAAAGCTGAAGGCATTTTTATATTCCTCTTCTCCAGAAAAACGTAGGCAGGTGCCTTTGAACTTACTGAAGTAGAAGGAAGATGGGCAATGATTTAGATTTCCATCTAGGTACTGAAAGCTCTGAACTAACGCAAAGTTAATGTAGCATGTGTAATACGTTAATGATGAGTGTGATGATGAACATGATTACGGAGATGGGTTTCAACAGTCAGGAGTCAGCCCTGTCCACATCTTCATACCTGCATTTGCTTGTTTTTGCACAAAGACATGAGACGTGGCTGTACGGATGGTAACCAGATCAGCTGTGTGCCTCCAGGTGTATATGGGACTGATACCTGAAAGCCAGTCCCAAACTGTTACCACTGAAGTTACATTCCCAAGTATATGGTGGTTTTGCAAACTTTGTGAACCTGTTCTTCCAAGTCATGATCCTTCTGGACTCCTACCTGTCCTGGAGTCCAGAAGACAGATTTTAAAAATGACTGTTGTAATGAACCTTATGAATAACTAAGGTCAAAGTGATGCTTCTCTTGTTTTGCCTTCAGGCAGCTGAAATTGAGTGCACTGTTTTGTTCTAAAATACTGGTTTGTGTAAGTTATAAGTAATGAATCTTTGCCACTGTTGTATTTTCAAGTACATGAATTCCTTACACTGACTTATGGGAACTTCAACTAGATCTTGTTGGACAGATGTGTTTATCTTTTAGTGTGTTGTGTGTCCTTGTAATGAAATGGAGAGCAGAAAGGTGCCTGTTTTCAGAAATATCCTTAAGATTCTCTTCTTCTTACAGCTCTTCAGTTTTCTTGATTTGTATTTGCTGTCTGAATTTTTCCTCACTGCAGCACTTTCCAAAACTGTCACTATTCAGTGTGCAGGGTAAACTGAGAAGACAGATGTAAAATTTTGGGAAGGAGGTGATGAGCAAAATTGACCTTCAGCTTACCAGACATTTTTATAGCATTTTACTCTTTCATATGGGTTTTGGAAATGCTTTTGGAGACTATTTTCAAGTTGAAATGGCAGAATAAGAAAAAACAGGAAACAAAGTTAATTCTGAGTATTATCTGTCTTTTGAAGTTTTATGGCCTATTTGGAGCAGTAACTGCTCAGCGCCAGGAGCTCTATACCTCAGCATATTGGCTATTATCTGAACTTTCCACTGCCTGCAGATGCATAAAACATAGTGAGCTGTAAAGCAACCCAGTGGATATTCATGAATCAGTAATGATGTGTGTATGAAGAGGATACTTCTTGAAAATTATTATTTTGAAATGCAATATTGAGTGTGAACTCGGCACATCCAGGGTAACCTAACACGGGTAACCTGATGTATCCCACTGTTGGGGAAACACTGATAAGTTTAAACTTTGTACATGCTTGGTATGTGAAAACATTTCCTCCTTTTGTCATTACTCTCCTCTTCCTCTTAGTGGCCTTTCAAACCAACCATAACCTTAAATACACCCAGAAAAAACCTGAAAACCAAAAGTAAGGAGTTTGTATAGAAGTATAGAAGTAACTACGTAAAAAATATCTAGGCTTTGGTATGAAAGCACTAGTTTATGCTGCAGAAACAAAAATCAACAGTCACAGAAATATTTAATAACCAGTGTGATTACAAATACTTTATAATCCTTTTTAGTTGATCAAACAGGTAAGTTTGCATTGATCCACATAACATTTTTTCCTTTATCCTTCTCTCAAAAGGAAAAGTATTAGAGGGCTGCACTTAGGAGGCTTGAAATAAGAAGATATACTTGTGCTTTAAGTCGGAAATTAATTGCATGTTCAAGCCAGGCTATAAATCTTGAAACCTCAATATAAAAGCATTTATGGTGTATCCATGGGGCAGAACAGATGTTGCCTTATGAAGCATGTATTGAATATCTAAGGCAGTGAGGCAGTGGTAGCATCACTCTGGCAAATGCTGCATAGCCTGAGGAGTTAATAACTATTATCAGTGCAAAGCTGAAACCCTGTGCAAAGGGTGTTTTTAGCTTTTTACCTAATTTTCAGCAGAGTTTCTAGCACAATGTGAGAATGCAAAGGATAACCTGCCAAAGCCCAGCTCACTGATACTTATGTCAGGGTAATTCAGTTGTTTGACTAAACAAAAGGCTACAGGCATTAGTGACTTTTTCTCTTGCTCTTCTCTCCTCTGGGTGACATCTGACAGGCTTGGGCAACATTTGCAGCTAACATAGTTTCTGCAGTTGACTGAAACAAAACTAAAAAGGATGCCTGTGCTAGTCAGTGCAATACGTTTAAACCATGCTGTGTTCCCTCAGCTCTACTACATTTGCCCAAATTCATTGGGGGTGCTTGTTTGTCAAGATCTATCCTGATTGTGTGCCTATAAAATAGGAAGAAATAAAGATCATTGTTTTCTTTGGCCAGAAGAAGAATCTCTTTAGAATGTGTATCCCTTATGTCCTTGTGCTCCATGTGTTAAGATCTGCAAAAATAATTGTTGCATTTTGCTTAGTTATACTGAGATACTTTTGTAGACTCACCTCCATACATTTACTTCAACATTTTCAGTATTTCCACTTTGCACAAAATACCTATTCAGATCAATTCAATATAAACTCCTGCTGTTCAGTTCAACACAATCAGCATTTCCTTACTTGTGACAGAACCACCTTTTTTATATTTGGAATTGAATATTTGTTTGTGTGTATATGCATTTTTCCCCAGCTGCTGCTTTGCTACTCAATCCCTTGATTTATGACAGTCTCATAATGGCTCTGTTTTCACTACATAAAACAGAAAATGCTGTTTACTTTCATCTTTGATGACTCTTATTGAAATAAACATATATAGACACTGCAGGAGACAAGGGAAAATGGTGTTCTACAAACAGCAGTGACCCCAATAATTGCCCTAGAAGCTGACGGGCAGACACAGCCGTGTCAGGCACACTATGCAGGAAGCAGAATATGCTCCTGAATATAATAATGTGTATTGCTAACATACTTTGAGCTCTTGTTCAGAGATCCAGTCAGTCTCTAATTTTGCACTGGATCCCATTTTACAACACTAGAATAGTGTTGTAAAAACCAGCATAGATGCAATAATCTTCCACATTTTTGTTGTAGAAAAGGTCCTGTTCCACCTTGAATGTTTGGGGAGTTCAATCATAACAGAATGTGAGCTTAGGGAATTGCAGGACTTCCATCAGATGCTGCTACAAGTTGTGGAGTTTCAGAGAAAGCTAAATGTGCACTCTATTTCAAAGGCTAAAAAGTGTTTTAACTATAAAAATGCAGACTTAAAGCTCCAGAACACCTTTTTTTTCCCCAAGGCTTGCAGTGCACAAAACTTTTTGTCTTGAAATAGTTAAAAATTCTGTTTTTCCTCAACCAGGGAATTTTCTATTTAGCTGGGTTTTTATTTGGAAATATTAAGAAAGCATTGATTTCAATAACATGAAGCACAGATATGTTCTTACAAACTCTTTTTTTTCAGGCTTAGTGGAAGCTATGATGCAGTCTGCTGTCAGATAAGAAGTAAAAAATGGGGTTTTTCCAGGCTGCATTTTCTAGAAATGCTTGTTGGCCAAACTTATCTGGAGTTTGATTTTTCCAGATGCTTAATGTCTGTAAATATTACACACTGTTAGAATTGTGTATGCATGCTCCTTTTCAAGACCTTCAATATTTAGAATGTTATCAGGAAGCTATGTTCTCTGGAATTCAGATCTGGTTCGCTTCTAAACTGATCTGTAAATTTCTCCATGTGTTCTTGGCCATGTTGTTTCATCCCAGTCTTTTGTTTGTGGAGAAGGAAGTGATACATGTTTTATTTAGAAAATCTGGATGCCCATGACAGAAATTGGCAGAGAAGCTGCAATTTTATTTCTTTCCACAGGTAAAATTGTCCTGTAGTCAGGGGCTCTGAAGATTTTGCAGTCCCTCTAATTAATATCAATTGCATTACCCTTTAGTCTGTTTCTGAAATCATAGTGACAACATGTATTTTCTAAAAAAAAAAAAAGGTGTTTATTACTATATATTCAGTTTTAAGGCAAAATATCTGAATGCTTTCTGTTTTTCACTTCAATGTCATTGATTTTTTTTTTGGTGTGTGTACAAAGTGTACTGTATACTACTTAGAACACACACCTGTCTTTGCAGTCTATAAATGAGTACTTTGACTACCCCATACTATGGATGCCTTAAAATGAAGCTGTGTCTCCTGGAGAATGATGTGTGCAAACTGTCTAAGCAGGGCTGTTCTAAGAGCCCAGTCTGGAGAGGACATCTAAATCTGTACATGTGCAGTAGAGATTTGATAGGGAAGTGATTTCATGAACTATCCTGCTTAGCTTCTTTTGTTTTGCCTCCCCAAGTTGAAGCAGGAGTTATCTGCTTGATGGGACTGGTGCAGAGGGACTGAGGTTTACAGTGGATAAAGAGTTGAAGAGGTATCTACAATGTTGTGCTGTTGAGAAGGGCAAAGGCCGAATTGAACTTCTAGAAAATGACTTGTGAAAAAAGGTTTCAGGAATTGGTGCCGAATTTGTCCAGAGACAAAAAGACAACTTTGGTCTATTGCACTACAGTTTTCAGATAAATGAAAGGTAAGAAAGGATTAAACTTTTCTCTCTCTGTGTACAAATAATGAGCAGCATGCTTGAATTACAACAGAAGTGGTTTATTAGGCACTGAGAAAAGCTCTAAGGAGCAAAAGGGGAGCACTTCAGTAACCAGCCAAGGGAGACTGTTAAAATCACTATGTCTAACATGTTGTTGAAGATCATCATCAGGCATCCATCTGGAACGGCATGGTGTTACTGATTTCTGCTTTACGACAGAGAGAGAGAGTTATCTTCTGTCTCCTATGGAGGTGGAAAAAAACTAGGCAGGTTAAAATTTCAAAGTGAAAATATCTGCAGTATGGTAAAAGTGGAAGAAAGCTGTTATGAAGAAATGGGCAAATTTGCAAATGTGTGAGGTGCTAAATCAGATACTAAACTTGTATCATCTGTTCTTTGTAATCCATGCACCAGATCTGATATTGAGGCGACAAAGCGATGAACAGAGAATGTTCCTGTGAACATGCTCAGTGAAACCAGGTCAAAGTCCCCCAGATGTTGAAGATATGCCAAGTACAGCACATGTCCTGGATTTGTATTATAGAAAAAACCCTGCAGTATTCCATAAGATGCCTGAAAACTGGAATGCTGAAAAGGTAGCAGTTTGATATTCTGCTGTAGAGCTGCATTAATTAGAGAGTGTCTTAGCACCAGAGCTGTGGAAAAAAAAAATGCTCAGAGACCTGGACTCTGGTGTAGCAGTCGGAGAAGAGCTGGCTGGGAACAGCCACAGAGTGCTGGTCTGACAGTGACTGCTGCAGCACGTTGGGCAGCCCTTTGGCCAAACTGCCAATGTGTTGAGAAGGTTGTGAATTCAAATTGCTAAGGGAGTTGTGCCAATTACTGTATTACATTTACTGTTACAATGCTGGATATTAATAAGAATATCCTCTGCATGCTCTTCCCTAAATAAAAAAAGAAACCCACCCCCCTTCTCAGGATTTCACTCAACTCTTGTTCAAAAAGAAAATTATTTCTTGACTTTCAAAGGCTAAATTCTTTTAAGAAAGATCAACTGCTTTGACAAAAGTGGGCCTTAAAATTGGCTCAGAGTTTAGTATTCTTCCCATTGATTAAATCCTGAATATGCTGTTGAAAAGGGACTTCCATAACATAACTATTTAGCCATATGTATTTGCTGCATCTTGAGGCAAACACAAAATCTGTTTATCTATATAACAATACAAGACGAATATCAAAAAGAATCTTTCTCTGAATCCTCTGCTCACAAATGCTAAACACATTTAAATACTCTAACAAGGATTTCATGCTGTCTATAACAAATTCATGTGATTTAGATTTTCGATAAGGACAGCCTTTCATAACTGAGCCGGCTTGGCACTGGAGCTGTATCTGGAACTGGTGGGAAAGAACCGACCAGCGCAGTCTAAAAATTTCAGATAATAAAAGGACAAAATACAGATTAGACTGGAAAACTGGTAATAATTTTACTTTGCTCCAGGTGAGACTTGGTCAGTGAAGATTTGCAACACAGTTGTTTCCCTGGGATTATTGTACTTTTGTGCAAGTATGATTGACCAGTTAAACATACAATGTTTACAAGACTGAATTAAGAATGTCCCAAAGAATCTTTCACTCCTTTCTTAAAACACAGTAAAAGATAGTATGTCTCTATAGTTGCCATTATCAGTAGTTAATTTTTTTCACACTTTCACTACTCATTTCCTGTGATAAACCAGGAGGGAATGCACTCAAGTAACCCGCTGATGTTAATAATTGTGCAATACCTGTGACAAATTTTTATATTTGGAAAAAATTGCTGCAAGAAGAAGATGGTAATTACTGCAGACAATCTAGAAATGCTTGTACTTCATGGGCACTCTGATTTGTGAGATAACTAGTTTGCTAACCACATACAATACAGCTACAGCAACTTTCTAAAATTGTTTTGTCATTGTAATTATACCTTGTGCCAGCAGTTCTAAGCAAAACTTGCTATTAGCTTAATTGAGGAAAGAAATGAAGTGAAAAAATATCTGATCTAGTGGTCCAAAAGCTACAGCAGGTGCACAGAAAACCCAAGAAATAGGTCCCTGGAGAAGACAGAGATGAAGTCCTGATTCTGGAGCACTAAAGATAAATACTGCCAATTATTCCAAAGCTGCTTCAGGAATGGATGTACTCAATATGTTTGCTGACTTTTGAAATGGGCCTTGGAGTGAATTCAGCTATACATTACTGAAGCTTTTACCAAATAGGTGTCCTTGTACTGGCTTGGTTGGGAGCTGTGAAGTGCATTTGCTTGCTCCTCTAGCAGAGGAGAATAACTGAAGCCCTGAGGAGCTGAATGAGAAGCCCATGAAACACAGTAGGGACAGAACTGGGGGCTGATCACCATGCCTGTAGAGCACAGACTGGCAAGTTTCCCTGATAAACCTTCAAGTTAGAGCTGGAGTTTGCTGGCAGAGAACAGCAGCACTGATGATAATCTACTCCTTTCCATCCTGAATCCCTTCTGGACAAAAGGCCAATACCTGAATTTGGTGACATTATGCCTGACAGGGAGGCTGCTATCATACAGAATGTGACTGGGCCATATTAGATTTATAGAGCACAAGAATTGGGGGGAAAAAAATCTTTTTTTGATGTAAAAACTGGATAGTGAGCAGAACCACATGATTTTGCAGCACTGCTTTCTGCATGAAGTATTTCTGTCAGAGACTTCAGCAGCAGCATCTTCTAAAGAAACACTGGTTACAGTGCTGAAGTCCCCTCTCATGACCAATGCTCCCTTCTCAGCAAGACTCGTTTGGCTTGCTTTAGGCAAAAATAACCCCTGCCCTTTATCTAACAGTATTTATAAAGGGGGTGGGGGCAAAAGAGCCTCTGCTTTAACACAATAACTTCCAATGTTTCTATTTAATTATTTTGTTGCTTATTCTTTGGTGTCTAGGGTAAAGCTGATTCTCTTGGCTTCCAATCTGCCTGCTTATCTACTCTTACTTTAAGAAAATTCATGGGAGGTATCTTTGAAGCTCTGTGAAGTGATCTGAGAGCAACTCAAATTCAAAATATCTGCTCCATCAATCAATCATTAATTTCTCCTAGAATGCTGTCATGATTTTTAGGCTGACGAAGGGCATTCCATTATCCTGGTAAATACTGTTTTTTCTATTGAGGGAAGAAAGTAGTGATTTTTTTCCAATTTGATTGTTTTTGTTATTAATTTACATTGTTAATCAGTTTTATTACAAAACTACAGAATAAAAGGTGAATGTTCACACAGGATGAGACCTTCATCTCACTGGGCAATGCTCAGATCCATTTGCAGTTCTTGTTCCAGGATTCTATCTTCAGTTTTCAAAATATGAAGTATGCAAAACTTTATATATGCCTTTATATATATAGTGCTTTAATCATGAACACATGGATTTAAGCTTAGCCCTGCTGATATCAGTAAGCAGGTTAAAATTAATGATGTTAATCTGGCCTCAAGTGATCTGCATTTTAAATAGCTTGTTGAAACAAAATTTCAAAGGTCAAAGATGTAATGCTAGATTCACTCATGATCTGTCATTACAGTGCTACTAGAGTGAGGCTTAAAATGCTTATTTACAGTCATTATTCAGTGTGTTTCATGAGTTAGCTACAAGTGTGTTTACCATTTGTGGTTGTGTAGCGCAATGATATTTCCGGACAGTTTTGGGGACAGTTATCTCAGAAAGTAATGTCTCCTATTTTAGTTGGAGGTAATAGCAAGGACCATTTCTAACAAAAGACTTTTCCTTTCCAAAGTTTTAGCCGTTGTGACTTTAAGGGACTTAAATCGTTAAAAGAAATGGGAAAATATCATTTCTTCTTCTTGTCCTTTATTTTGAAAGCTGATGTCAAAATGATGCTGTAAGTAAGACTTTGGGTCAAAACATGGCCGAATCTTTGTGTGAAGTTGCAGGGTTTTTATCAAGAGCAGCCCTTGGAAGGTCAAAAGGAACAGTTAACTTAGTAGAGTGGTTCTACCTGATTCTTAAGGATTATAGGATATGATTCTTTCTGGGCTAAATTGATAGCCTTGCCTCTTATTGTGTGCCTTCGCTCAAGCTAAAGCAGATGTGTAAATAACTGTGAACATACTGAAGTACTTATAGTCTTATTCCATCAGTCATTAAGGGTATAAAACAGAAACCTTAGTTTGTATTGATTTTTTTTTTTTAAAGGAAAACTTGAGTAAATTTGCTATTTTAATAAATCCTAAAATACTGTAATGCATATAAAAATCTTCATATACAGCTTAGCCACGAGGGGTTCTGTGTACTCAGAGATTTGGGCTGACCAATGTTAAAGGCATATTATTAAATCAGTGCATTTTACTTTTTCTTGTATCTTTGTTAAAACAGACTATTATATACTGCTGAGAGCTAATGTCTGTTTCAGATGTTTTATTGATCTGATTCCATTATTGATGTGCTAGGATGGGAAGGTTTTGATGCCTTGTGACTCAGCAAAATAAAGATCAACTGGAGATCAAAACTTAAAATAGCTCAGGCTTACAATGGTGCAGAGTTTGTTCCATCTTGAAATTTTCATGGTTTCTAGTGTCATTGTTTGGTTGGGGATTATTTTTTTTTTTTTGCTAATTGCTGAAAGGAGTAGTACATGCTTGGTTTGTTTGGCTTTTTTCTAAAAGATTTCAAACTATTTTTAAGATTTAGTTGAATTAAGTAGCATTGACTAAAAAGAGTTATCTATAGCTTTTTAAAGCACTTCTTAGCTCTTTAAACAGCTGTAGCTATAAAAGCATCCAATGCTCTTGAAAGTCCTGGGAATCTGTTCTGAATCAAAACTGTTCTCTGCACATCCATGAAAGCTCTGAAATTTGAAAAATATTTATAAAAGTCTCATTTAATCTCTGAATGATAAATCTATTTCTAATTGTACTTCTGCTGCTATAAAGATGATGAATTCTTCTTTGCTTTATTATGCATATTTATAAGCCTTGTTTTAAAAAGAAATCATAAATCAGGGATAAAGCTCCCTTTAGAATAACAGGACAAGTGGATTAAATATTCCACAGATGTTCAGTATATTAATATCTCTTCAACATCAGTTTCTCTGTAAAATAAAAATACGACCACCACTGATATTCTTTTCAATTTCATCATGTACCTGGGTCCTACATGTTATCCAGATTGCAGTTCACACACCGTGAACTGAATATACAGAGCAGTGGCATAAAAGCCAAAGATCAGGAAGTACAACGTGTACCTACACCAGTAAACTTATAATGGTATATAATCCTATCAAATTGGTGATTAAATGACTATTGGTCTAAGATACAGCATCCCAACCAATTGTGAACTTTTTTTTTAAGTGTTCATTTTAGAAAGCAGTAGTTTCAAAAAGCTGTTTAATCTTCTGTTTAAGAAGAATGACACAATTGCATCTTGAAAACAAGGTGGTTAAATAGATGTTGAATTGATTGAACTCAATCAACAGATGAAACATGGTGAGTTAAATGGGTGGTACTTTGACTTGCAGATATGCAAGTCTTGCCTTAATTATCTGACAAGGAATGCAAGGTATTCACTGCCTTTTTTTTTTAATGACAAATAAAAGATACACACACAATTGTGTACAGTACACAAACATATGCTTGATTTAGCTCTGAGATTTGCTTGTTTGCTTTGGTGGGAGCCACAGAACTAAGACATAAATCTCAGGCAGGTATTTTTTTAACATTAATATCTCTTTTACTCTATGTAGAGATAAAAGAAGTACTGGCAATGCTAAAGAGGAAAATTTTCTCTGCTGTGCCAGTGACATTTCTACTGAAAGCCTTGAGTTAATGCAAAGTTTATATCTACTTAATATCTCTTCCTTAGACATAGTAAACAAAGGTGAAAATTGAATATTCTGTGTAAGCAGTTTAATTTGGTTAAACATTGGAAGCTGTGGTATAGCAGAATCAAGGAAACATTCACTGAAATTTACCCTGCTATTACAATTGCTTTTTAGTAGTTGTGGTTTTGTGTTAGATTTTTCCTGATATTTTCCAAGTAGCCTTCCATCTGGGCATAATACATTATGCAAAGCCTAGCATTTTGTGTGAATTCTTCTATAATAATAGTTTTCAGCATATTGGTCTAGATCTTCCTGTTTTGATGCCAGTGGTAAGGGTTTCTTTAATTTAACTAAGAAAATAATATGCCCATTTAGAAAACAACCATGTGCTGGCTTTTTAAATGTTTGATGCACAATTTTATTTTTAAAGAAGTTTAAAATTACTCCCATAACTAATAATACATTGCCACAATTATCATATTTTAATGGCTTTCAGAATTGAATGGCCAGAACAGCTGGGCCAATTCTTTTCATTTTAGCTAATCTCCCACTTTCCCTTTTATTTTGGGGGAAGAATTGGCAGTGGTAGTGTGGGTGTTTGGATGCTGTTTACTAACTCATTATCTGTTATGTTGGTCCCGGGTTATACATTTTCATCTGGGCATTTTAATGAGTCTTTTATAAGTATTTTTAAATGGTGATCAGAGCTACTAGCAGCATTGGCTAGCCATGTTTACAAACTGTAAAGAAGCTGTGTATTAGGCAGTGCAAATGTTTGCCAAGCAGCTATGTCCAAGTGCGCACCTGCCAGCTCAGGAGAAGTGGAATACAACACGCTTTTTCCCTATATGACAGAGATGGATGAGAAAGGAGTTAAATCTTTGAAATTCCACACTGGCTACTAACCCTGAGCAAAGTAACCTCTTAGCTACTGCTTAAAATAGATTGTTCTAAACTTGGCCATGGTGGTGGTGGGCCATCCCCTCCCAGCCTGGAGATCTGCCAAGAAAATGTCTGTTTTGCTTCAAGCCTGTTGATAACTTCTAGTGAAAAGATAAAATATTTACCTTTTCCTTTTGAAAACTTAATTGCTGTTAGAGGAAATACAGCTTTTTTTATCTGCTAGTGGTACTTGCTGATGTTGTCAGCTTTCAAGAACTGTCTTCTAGAATTAGAACAGATTTGATAAAACCTTTAAATGGAATATAAATTAGATTCCATTGGAATCTAATTGCTCAGAATAGGAAACAAAATAGTGAAATCCTTTGCTTTTGATGTGGCTGAATTTCTAAGTAAGAATAGACATAATACTCTGTTGAAGATGCACACACATGCAAACATATGTACACTATTTCTATAAAATCTATACATGAGTACATAGTCTGTATGTGTTTGTATATTTAGGTGTGTATACACACTCACTCTTTTTGCCAGTATCCTTGCCCCCTCAATGTGCCATTTTAATTTTATTTGTATTGATGAACACAGATATGATGAGCAGCTTATATGTAAATTAACCTTGGCTTTTAAAAGTTTATTCAATTTATTCAAATAGCGCTGTGTAAAAATATTTCCAGTGGATGAAAAGTAATCATTCCTCTTATCTCCCCATAACATAGGCATTGCTGGACTTTTGATTGATGAGAAAACTTAATCCTTACTAAAATCCTTATCAGAAGCCATACTGAGTGCATGGTATTATTGTGTGTGGAATTAACATGTAGTTGCATAATATATATTATTGCACAGCTAAAATTCAAGTTTCTCTGTGTGAATCCCCTAGCTGCGAGTTTGAGTCAATGAGTCAATGTATGTCTCTGTTATGCATGGCAAATATTTGAAGAATACTGGCAGGGGAGTAAGCTCAAACACCAAATTACACCACTTCATCTTTATGTTACTCCATAAAATTGGATTTCATGTTAATGCAGTGGTTGCTGTGAATGTCTCCCAGTGGCCTCCTTCTCTTCTCCTCGGTTACTTATCCCCTTTGGCCTCTATGTGTTGTAAAACTGCACATGTACAGGCCTCAGAATTTTCTGGAAGTTGTAAACTTGCTATATGCAGTGTGCAGATGGAGCTGTAGCAGCTCCCTGCCAGGTCCTGCAGAGAATGGCAGGTTCCTGCTGCTGTGGGCAGGGACAGGACCTGGACCACCCTGACCTGACCCCCTAACTGGGAAACTGCCTCAACTTCCTCTGCAGCCTGTCCACTGCAAAATAACAACAGAAACAACAGCTCTCTGTATACACTGCAACAGAGGGTTCAGCAGAAACACTTGTCTTTTTAGCAGGGGTCATAGCAAAGCTTCCTCTAAAAAAGGAGGGTTAAGAGGAGCGTGAGTCATAAGCACTAAGACCAAAGCTTAATTCATTACATTGAAGAGATTACTTCATAAACTGGAAAAAAGACAGAAATCCCCCCTAGATTAAGCCCTCACATACTATTCCTGTTCATCATTAAGTTCTCCACTGTCACTTCATAATGCATTAGTAAAAACCCTGCATCTTTAGAGATGCTAAAGCTTCGTAAGAAATTTGGAAACAATATCTGAAAATTCTTGTGCAGTATCAACTCTCTTACAAGGACATCTCACTGAATTCTGAAGAGTTACAAATCTTTGAATTCTTCATACCTGTTTCTGGAGCTCTTTTTTATTTCCTATACTCACTCAGTAACCATTTATCATGCGTCAGAACTAGAATGCTTCCCTGCTTGGCTTTGTGACTGAAATCAGCATCACAAATAAGCCACTCTAATTCCATCTGTTTGTATTGCTCCTGAGTTCTGTTTAGATTTTGTCCTTTGCAACTCAAGAGACATACTGCAGTTATCACCTGATCCTAAAGCTCTTGTTAATCCACTTAGCCTGAGCAGAGCAGGCTTAAACCCTGTTCTGGGCAAGGATTGTCAGAAGGGGAATTTTGCCAAATACTCCAAGCTGTACTTCAGAAACAGTGTTTGCAAGGTATGCCCTTGCACACTGGCAACTGCAAAGGTTTGTTCAATCTGTCATATCTGTGACTGCTTATTCTGGCACTGTGATTCTCCCTGTGCCTGGATGCAAAATGGCAAATAAGAAGAGCTTCTGGCCACATCTTGGTGCCTGCATCCTGCTTGCTGGCCACGAAGTCTCACCTGAGGGCTCTCTTCCTTATTTTTTTTCTTCCCCTGACAAAGCTTCTCACTAAAAGTTGTTTCCTGAGCTCCACAAATAGCATCGAAATCAGAAAGTCTCTATTAAAGCAGTTCTTTCACTCACTTTTTGTGCCTTATAATCACTTTCTCCCCTGTTATGTCTTTTTTTTCCCATTTTAGTAATGTACATTAGTGTTTCTGTTTCATAAGGGAAATAGGTCTAAAGAACTGTGTTAAACAGGCACTCTCAACTTAACTATATATATATAAGTAGATCTGCCTCTACCACAAATTCTGACTTTTTCATTTTTCAGCAGAAAACAATATTTTTCAGTAGAAAAATAACTGAATGCTTCAGCACAGATAAACCTAAGACAGCAATCCACTGACTGTCTACTACCGTAGGTGGAATGAGTTAAAGATCTACTAATCTTGCTGAAGAACTGAGGCTCTAGATTATGAGACCCTTTCTTTTCTTTTCACAAAGCTGTTTCTGCCTTATTTCAAGCTAAATGAAAACAGCTGCATATCTCAAATTATGCATTCAGATAGAATTTTGACATGATACTCTTCAAAAAACAATTAATTTTGATCTTTCTCATACAATTTTCTGTCAAAAAAGATTGATGGTGCTTTGTTTCTCCTCTTTTCACCATAATTCTGACAGTGAAATATCAGAGTATATTAAGGAGTCCATTAGACATTTGATTTGAAGGTATGTAATTCTTATTCAGACTATGACCAGGGAAGATGTAGCCTATCTATTTCACGTTCAATATTACATGAAGCAAATCCAAAATGCAATGAGACAGATACATCTAAAAGGAGAAAAAAAAAAAAAGAAATTCCAGTATGCCTCCATGATACATTTCTTTAAACAAGGGTCCTTAAGTCTGTCCGTTATTACAGTGCAGTTCATAAGGCACTGACAGGTTAATTTAGACCCTTCTTAAGTGATATTTGTAAAGCTTTTCTTTTTTGGAACTATGCTGATTAACTCTGGAGCAGAGGTAACACTCAACACCAGTGCTGACTGCCTGACGTGTGTGGTACCAAGTGTGTGTTTAAGAGCCATCACTGCAGCAGATCCTCAGCATTTATTAATATCAAAAATCATATTAATAACTCAAGTGGAAAATTACTCGACCAGCCGTTGTTGTTAATGCATTATTTCCCCTTCTCCTCTTTCTTAATGCAGTGTTTGAAATTCACCAAGACCATTTGTTTGCTGATGCTGTGTATTCTTCACGCTTTACCTGAATACGAGTGTATCAGCAGCAAAATTTTCTGTTTACTGTTGCGACTAGTAACCTCAGAGATCTACAAAGGCTTGTTTTCCTAGTGCCTGCTCTGTCACTACTGCAAAACCCCAAGGATGTTTTTTGCTGTGGAGATGACAACAAAATCCTTGCAAAGATGTAGGATGCCTATTTTATTGAACAGTCTTGACCTGTCTCTGAATCTTAGTATCTGCTAATCCTAATAATTAACACATGTTTTTGTCATGATCTGTGAAAATTGTCTAGATTTCAAGAGCATTCTTGCTTAAGCCTGCCAAAAACCATATGTTGTGAAGAGTTTTCTCAAAATTGAAATTTCATGTTAATAAGGGAAAGGGTTTCATCCTGCGTGTTTCCCTTCAAAAAAGGAAAGTCTTGTTTGCACTGCTTTCCAGGTTAACGAATAAAATTCATTGATTCAGAGACAAACAGCAGCTCATTGCTACAGTAGGGACTGGGATTGCCCTAAACCCCTTTTATTGGCTTTATATTGGCCGGCACTGGAGCCTCAAGAAAACTTCCAACTGGGTGGCTCGTGGTGGCTGCAGTCTGTAGCTACCTGCTGTGAAAATGAACTGTGGGAGTGTGCTTTAAGCAGCTCTACCACAATTCTAAAGAAGTGCACAAATGAGATAGGAGATGCTTTTCACTCTTTGAAAGGTGCACAAAGGACATCTCCAACTCCTGAAATCCTGCAAATGTTTCTTAGGCAGAAGAGTTGCACAGCAGTAGAAAAAGTCAGTCTTAATTAAGTACACATCTTTAAAGCCAGATGCATGTTTCTGAACTATAATTTTATTTCCAGTTATTAAATGCAATAACAATCTAATGATAAAGCAAAAACTCTGTTAAAATCCTACATGAATTTGCAAAATTTAAACCTTGTGGTTTCTCTTTCTTTGATTGGGAGATTCAGACATTCTTCCCATAAACTTTGTAAATTCCATAGAGTTACTTTTAATCATTGAAGTTTGCAGCTTTTTTCTACCAGATTTTCAAACTTGATTTTTTCAATATGATAAGGGAGTGGCTTGCATTAAAGAAAAATTTAAACCCTTTAATGGCATGAAGTAAAGAAAAAAATCAATGAAGTTGTTACAGCCTAACAGTATTTTAGTTGTTCTTCAAACTGTTCAGCATTTGAGCTAGATGTTTTTCTTAATTTAAAAATTATATAGACTTATAAAATGTCTTTCCTACATATCATTGTAATTATATAAATTGTTCTCATTGAAATATTAAATGGAAAAAATAAATCTTTTTCCTCAAAAATTACCTATCCGGAGGCATAACTGGTATTTCAAATATAAGGTGTCTGATGTGGTACAGTGAAACAATGTTGGGCAATGTATATTTTGAACAGAATTTATGAAAGACTGACAAAAAGTTTTGTAAGAGATATATGAAACTCAATAAATTATTCTTCCCTATGGGCCCAGTATAATCTGTGCTGGCATCCTATTATTATTCAGAATTGCTTGCAGTAATACCTCTGGCAAATGGATTTCCTGATGCAGCTGCAACCTGTGTTATGTGGATAAATGGCATTTTGTTTTGTTTGCAAACCTCCGGGTCATTTAAGATGGTCCCTGAAATTTTAACAGGCAGTTGGGCAGTGGTAATAGAATAATATTTACAAATTCAGCAAGTAAACATTGTCTCTCATTACATTTGATCTGTTTCTCTGTCCCAGCTCAATATTCACTGACATTGTGACTGGAAAGCGAAGAGCCTGTCATCCTGGCAGATCAAATGCTGCATGCCCCCTGAGCCTTGCTTCAAAATCACTCTTTGGTTTACACTTGAAGCATCTGTTGAACAGTGATGGTTATTGCATTTGTTGCTTCTCACGTAACAGACACAATTCTTTCTTACTCTTTTTAGAAATATAATCTTTGTTTTGTCTGGAAAATGTTCTTGAAAATTTTCAATAGCTTGCCAAAAATGGCTGAAATGTTCACCTTATATAAACTATGTTCAATCTGGAAGAGATGAATTTCAAGAAGACTGTAAGTTGACATTAATCAAAATGTCAGTTACACTAGATAACATGATATTAGCAATTCTGGGGCTCACAGGAAGGTTTATCTGAGTACAAAGAGCTAGGTTCTCTGAAACACCCTCTGCCCATTTCATTACTAACTCTGTCTTACATTTTTCTTACAGTTCTGCCTCTACTGTCAGAAGCAGAGTATTTTTGTCTTTGCTAGATACATAATTGGTTTTTCTTTGTTTTTACCTTTACCCAAAATTCCAGCATGTGCATTTAATGTAGTGCTTAGGAAACTGAGAAACTGCACATGCTGTCTTTGTAGAAAGAGGAAACAGCTGAAAAGAAGTTAGAAGGATTGCTCTCTCTGTGTCTTAAAAGCAAGAACTCTATATTTTTTTTTTTACATACCATAATTTTAACAGAGTTTTCTGTGTATTCCTATAGAATTTAACACATTTGCAATTTATCGTATTTTGATGACTGCATCCTAATTTTGCCTCAAACACTGTCTGACACTGAAAGTCTCCCTGCAGTCTTTAACACTGAAACAGGTTTGTGTTTGGCATGTGTGAGACAGCAGCACACTCTTGGTTCCCTCTGTGTTTCCTCCAAATTCCAACTGATACCATTTTACTCCATAAAGGCTGATAGCAAGAGGTAATCACAGGTTTCTCTGAGATTTCTTATTTTCTATTATTTTCACCTAGAAATAGAGTGTTACGTGGAAGACTATGGAGTTTTGAGAAAACTTCCAGTAGATAAATTTTCTGTTCCAGCTAGATTGTGCTGCTACTCTGCTAATGTTGCTCTGTTAATAAAATGCAGAAAAAAATCACTATAAACCATTTAATTAAAGAATTCTTCCTTCTTCACTTTGCACTGAGAGCTTTTTTTAAAGTAATATGTTTGCAATAAACTGTTTTTGTGCATTCTTATGCATGATTTACTACACAATGCATATTATATAGGCTGGCATTCATATCAGTACCTTCATGTAGTACAGCAGTACAGAAAGAAACTGTTGAAGGAGAGGTAATCCAAATCCAGGCTACCATTCTTGTTACTGATTCATGATAATGCCGTATAGTAAACAGAAAGTTACATTAAATATTTATAGTATTTAAAAATTATTAGCAACTGCTAACTGGTTTTGATAGAAACATTTAGCCTTCCATCTACTTGGGCTGCAATGAAATTCTGTGACACTGCCCTACAAGCTGTGAAGTAACATGAAAATACCCAAAGCAAGCTTGATTTCCAGAAGTAGTCTAATTGCAGCAGGGTAGCAATTCAGCACAGGCTCTTTCTCAGCCAAAGGATTTCTTTCAACATGAATCCAAGCTGTGACCTATGAAGATTGCCTGTAGAGTAGATTAAATTTCTGTTATACATCTTAGAACATTTCTGCTCTTTTCTCTTTTTACTCTAGAAATAGGAATATTTTACATGGGGGGTCTCCCTGTAAAGCTAAAAGGAGAGAGATGAATTTTCTGAGTAGTCCTATTAGTTCCCCAGGATGTATAACTTTGATGTACCATGCCACTGAAATGCTCCATTGCCTTTGTTTGGTGGGAGCTGCTGAGCTGGCCCATGAGTTTTATGCCAAGTTTCATGTGTAAGAGCAAGGGAGAATTATCCATCATGTACCCTTGGTGCAGTTTTCTGTACCACTGCCATTAAACTTACTCAGTAGTTTTCCAAAGGCAACCGGATACAGATTTTAGTACCACTTATTAGATCTCTTTCAGATAGAAGGCCAGAAAAAGAAGCTACTGAAGCTGCAGCAGAGAAATTATAGCTTACTTAGGCAAAAACAGGTTTCGGGGGAAAAAATTAACATAGCTGAGCTCTACAAAGAGAAACCTGGCATAAATGCCTGGATTGGTAGTGTAGAAACAATGCAAAGGACCAACTTCTATCAGGAGTCAGTGGAAATGAAGGCTTTGTGGATGTTTTAGCCCTAATACTAACTTTTTCTCATCTGAAATCAGCAAGAACAACACTAAAAAGGACACTGATTCTTCTGTGTTGCAGAGTGTGTGAATCCTACCCCCAGGCTTCTTAGAGCACTCTGCTCTAAGAAGAAATCAGAAGGAAGGTTCTCTAATATATATATATATATATCTGAAATAGAGCACAGAAATATCTGGAAGGTTCTCTAAGGCACTGCCTCATGAGACATGAGAATGAGGATGCCAATAGCTGGGCATCTTCTCTAAACTATGAGGTGCTGTATTATTTGCATCAGAGTTGAATTCCTATACACAAAATAATAAAAAATCCAAAGGATCTAAAGCTGACAGTTTCTATGTTTTTGGTGGTTTCAGTGGCTATAAATACTGTTTTGGAAAATATTGTTGGGAACATGAGTGAGTAATCCTGAAATGAGTTATTCTACCAATGTGGCATTTGTTTTGGCCTTTTCTGGAGAAATCTGTGTATATGTGGAAAGGAAAAAGGACATGGAAATTAATTTGAAATGTGGATGAAGCTGATCTAGTGGAATAAAAAAGTAAGCAGTAAGTAAAATGCTTAAGCAAGCTTTTCAGAGCTCTTTACTTGCCTAAAGACACTCAAGCACCTGAAAATCTCCCTAGTTAGCTGTCTACATCCTTAGGCAGATAATGACGCTACAAAGGCAAAGCTTTTCCTATGCATATTTCTGAGAGAAACATCATAGCAGTCAGCTGGGTAAAGTGCACATGGAAAATATGAAGTGAGATGTTCTAATTTTTTTTTGGAATAAGTTGTGGTTGAGCACAACTAGCAAGCAACCCCAGCATGATATATTCTACTTAAGATCTTATATAAGACAATGTTTGTGATATGGGGTTTGGTTTAGTACGGTTAATGAGGAGCATCAATTCATTGCACTGCACATAATTTTAGAAGTAAATGCTTGTTAAAACTACATTTAGTGAGTAGTTAAAGAATGTTCGACTCTTGTGAACCTTTTTGAAAAATGGTGAGGAAATAAACTACTATTTGCTGCCCAAAAGTTACTGCTGTCATAACAACTTCATGGTAGTTGCTTTGTAGCATTCTTTCTTGCATTTCAGCACCTATAATGCTCAAATTTATTCAAAATTAATTAATTTTTCCCCACTGAGTTTGCATTCTGCATTAAGAGTAGCTTTATATCTAGGTATTTGATAGAATTATCTGCTTTTAATACATCCCTCCATCATTTTCAGTAGTATAATTACTATTTTAAACACCTGAACAGGCCTTGAATCCTGATTTAAATAGCAAAACCTGTTTTGTTCAATAGAAAAAAAAACCAAAAATAAAAATACCCACAGAAGAATTTCTATTGCTATATAAACCAGGAATATTCATCTACAAATATGCCAAGACTGTTTCCAGAAAGAAAATAAACTATGCTAGTTATGGCTGTTATTACTCCCAGTTTCCAATTTTCTGGTTTCCGGACAGTTATGGAAGAGCAAAAATGTGGAGTATTGTGGCACAATGGGTGTTTGTGCTATCTCTGTTTCAGCACATACACAACATAAGTGAACTGAGTGTGCTACTACAGAGAAAGCAAGCCTAGGTTACTCCATAGGGTTTGTGTTTGCAGGAAAACAGCAGTAAATGCCCAGAGCAAACCTGTCAACTGTTATTAAGATTCTTTTATTTACTCAGCTTTTCCATGCTTGGTCTTTTCCAGAGTGTTTGGCAAATGATTGATGTCCATGCATTGCTCATTCAGGTCATAAGATCCGGGTACACCAATGCACCTTGAATTCTCATTCAAAGTTTAAGAAAGCAGAACTCCCCAGAATGAGCTTTTTAAATAGCTTTTTTTTCATGCCATTAGTTTTAAAAGTTCTTTATATACCACTTTCTATTTGTTATTTATTCCAAAATCTCAGCTTGGGATCAGTCCTCAGCTCAGCAAATACCAGTCAGTCATGGCACTTGACATGTCTCATAATATCTTCTGTTAAAGTGTAGATTCTGGATGTCCTCATTCAGCAAAGCTGCCTTTCTGCTGCCCAAATGATTCTCTTGTTTAGCCTCAATTAGTGATGGAATCTTCAGTGCAGCTTTTCTACATAGTTACAGTCTAACACAGGGTTTCTATGAACATAAACCTTAGTTATGGCACAAAGTTTTTGAGCACACAGCACTCTAAACTTCTCGAGAAGGTGCAGACAGAAATGGAGCACAAAGAAATGAGCCAAAGAAATTATTGTTGAGGTTTGCTGGGCAGGATGTTTAGTCAGTGTAACAACCTTTGTGATTTGTGTTTAGTGGTGTTTCAAGGTCTGCTGAGACTACTTTTGCCCTGATTTTAGCAAAAATGTAGTGAAATTTGAGCTGTAAGAGATTTTCAGTTGTGGTGACACAGGTCTTGGTTCATCCACTTGACTGATTAAATATAACATATCCCATTGATTTTTCATCTTATTTCATACTTGTAATTTTAGGGTCTTTTTTTTTTTTTTGGCTTGTATTTTTTCTCTTTCCTATGTGCATAACTATTTTGTTCTCCTACCTGTACTTCTTGTTCAAAGATGAAAACATAGCTGAAGACTTCAAATAAATTACATTCTCAGAAATACTTCATTAATTTGGGTTTCTTTTGTTTTGAACTGATGGAGAAATCACAAAAATAAATATATTAAAATATGCTACCATTAGGGCTATTTACAGAAGATTACATGGCATTGATGTCTTCCTGGAACTTGCATGAACACCATGCTGTTATTTTTGCTTCCATGTTACATTTTAAACTGTGGGTTTAATAAGACTTGTTTTATCATTCCTCTCTTCCCTGGTATGGCTGCTGTCCAGATAACACTCTCTTTTCACCATGTTCTTAATCGGTTTATTTTCTGGTTTTATTTCCAGTCTTTCTAGGTCAAATTACTTTTTTCGGTGATAATCTCAGTACCTGATTTTATTAACTTGGGTTTTCCTTACTTACCCAATGTTTTTGTATCTGTGAAAGTAGAACCTCACTAGAACTCTTTCCTGAATATTATGAACACCATGGTATCTACCTTATGGTTTTAACCATGAATTATCTGGTAATTTTCATTTTTGATCCAGTAGTATGAATTTCAAAGCAAAGAAGCTTTGTTTTAGGGATAAAATTCCATTATATACTAGGAAAAAATATGTACAGCAGGAGAAAGCTGGAAACTGTAAGTATGGTATTAGAAGGAGAGATGCAAATTATCATGTTAAACCACACTTGTGCTACCCACACTTCCAGCAGTACTAGGGAATTACTCTAACTTGAGAAAAAAAAAATCATAACAGCATTCTCATTCTTCAGACAAGGGCAACAAATATTTTACTAGTTCTCTGTCTTTATGCCTGGTGGATGCTCTATGCCATTTCTGCCTCTTTTGCAGTTTTTCAAATCATCAGCATAATAGAAAAGGATGGGATGCAATAGGAAATTTTTCCTTCTATATCAAGTGCTCGACTGGAGTTTAGACGGATTTAATTTATTCCCCTCCTTTTTCCCCTGCCTTTGCAGGTTCTCGAAAAATTAAGAAACTGGGCTGTTGAATGGATACATTTTTAGAAATTTGAGTTGATGATCATCTTCAAAATATTTCAGTGTCTCTGAATATTTCATTTTTTTCATTTTGATATTCATGTTACTGGAGTTTTATTGACTGATACTTTATTCCTGATCCTTTCTTATTTTCTGTGATTTAACAAAAAATTATTGTGTGACAGTATGTCTGGTTTTGAAGTCATACACGTTGGTGTTTATTTGCTGGTTCCTGTGGTTTTGGAAGAACATTGATAAGATTTGAACTCTTAAGTTTTCCTTCATTTATATAAAACGTGTTCCTTCTGTGTCATATCCCACAGTGAATTTTGTTGCTTTTAAAATATTCCCCTTGTAAAAAAAGAAAAGACAACAAGACCCCCCACTAAACAACAAACCCCCCTCTTTCTTTAATGCTTATTTCATCAAATCCACATTTGTCTTTATATTCTAGCACAAGAGCATGCTTTTCACTCACATGAAATAAAACTTCACTCATAGAACCACTGAAAAAGAGCTGGTTCTAATTGAGTCCTGCTGCCCAGCCCTGTCAAGGCTGAAGTATTTCTAGACACTGTCAGGAATAAAGCTTTGGTTAAGTGCAAATGAGAATGCTGAAAGTTTAAAAGCCTTTCCTGACTCTGATGAAAATGAAATTGGCATTTTCAGGTTTGCCATGTTTAAGTGGCTTGACTTGAATCCATCTTCTGGACAGTAAAATTTTTTATGGCTTTATATCCTAGCTGCTGCTTGACAAGGTGGAAATTAAGATTTAATCAGCATACACATTCTTCTGCATTTCTGTCATTTTAGGTGACTTTCAATGTACAGTGTAGCTGTAGAGTTTAAATTATCTTATTTTCAGAATTTCTCTTCACTTTGTAAAACCATGGCTATTTCCCTTTCTACACACAACAGGATGTTAATTTTTTGACCACAGTTTGCAGGCTCCTATGCTGGCTTTTTAATTTCTAGTTGAACTCGTTCCTCTCCTGATTTATACTTGGCCTCTTCCAGAATGCAAGCAACAGGACAAGAGTAAATGACCCCAAGTTGCACCAGGGAGGTTTAGATTGGGTATTATGAAGCATTTCTTCACCAAAGAGGTTGTCAAGCATTGGAACAGGCTGCCCAGGGAAGCAGTTGATTCACTGTCCCTGGAGGTATTGAAAAGCTGTGTAGATGTGCACTTAGGGGCATGGTTTAGTAGGGAACATGGGAGGTTTTGGGTAGCAGCTGGACTCTCTGAGGTCTTTTCCAATCTAAATGATTCTGAGGACATGGAACTGATGGAGCAAGTCCAGAGAAAGGGCCACAAAGGTGCTAAGGTGACTGAAGCAATTCCCTTATGAAGACAGGTTGAGAAAGTTGGGGCTGTTCAGCTGGAGAAGAGAAGGTTGCATGGAGACCTCATAGCACCTTCCAGTATCTGAAGGGGCCTACAGGGAAGCCAGAGAGGGACTCTTCAGTGATAGGACAAGGAGTAATGGGTACTAATTGAAAGAGGGGAAATGTAGATGGTAGGAGGAGACTCTTTACACTGAGGGTGGTGAGGCGCAGGAACAGGTTGCCCAGGGAGGTGGTGGATGCCCCAGCCCTGGCAGTGTCATCGATGAGGCCTTGAGCAACCTGGTCTGGTGGGAGGTGTCCCTGCCTGTGGGGTGGAGTGGGCTGGGACTGGATGATCTGTAAGGCCCATTCCAAACCCTTAACACTCCATGATTCAATGAACTTGATAGAAATAATCCCATTAAAATTTAGGTTTTCTTAGTTTTCTCAAAAGTAATGTATTAACAAAAAAGTAATATTTCTTAGGTTAGTTTTTAGTTCTTAGATGAATTTTGGCTTTACAAGGAAGATGTTCTGGTCCCTCTGAGACCGCTGTATTTTCCAAGCATGCTTCTACAGAAACTGCACAGTTCTGCTTCAGGCATGCCACAGTTTTATAGGATATAGCTCCAAGCTCTTTAGAGAAAAGAATCAACTGAGCAGTGGATTTTGAACAGGGAAAGCTATATTACATGGGAAATTGAACAAGACCTGTACGATAGTTCTTCTGGCTTTAAAGTCTTTAGAGCTATGGAGTGTATTTCAATGTGTGCTATAACTTAAATTTAATACTTAAAAGTGGATTTTAACTCTGTTATGGGTGCCATGCACAAAATCATTGAGTGAGTTATTTACTAATGTTGCAGTATATAACAACAGCATAACATGGTACATGCCCTTTGGGCTTGTTGGTGTGATTACTTTGTTGTACTGAAGCACAACAAAAAGGAGCTATTCTCTGCCAGGTAATACTGGGAGAAAATGCACCTCTCTGGTCATGTTTAAACTGTATTTCAGGATAATATCATGTGTGACCTACATCTTCATTTCACTGCGACAATTCACGGTGATAAAATAGGAAGCAGTTAGTATAATGATTTTTTGTCTTAGGGCCTGTGATAGTCATATGAATCTAAATCCGTGTAGTATTTAATTTAAGTAGATAATTAAGGGGTAAAGTATTATGGAAGCCATAAAAAAACCCCGAATACTACACTTGAATGTGAACAGGCTTAGTTTTGCCAAAACAGAAACTAGTCAGTATTTTAGAAAGATCCTGTAATGGTGAAAGAATTGGTTTCTGGCTATCAAGTTTCAGGCATGTGACCAAGTAATTAAGTTTTGATTTTTGTTGCCTTGTTCCCAGCTCTGCAGACTTCCCCCAGCTTTGATTAAAGTATTGGTATTTACCTCATAACTAGGATATAAAAAAGCATCATAATTGCGTTTTCTGCACCCAGAAATACTCATTTTTCAGGTGAAGAATGAGCAGTCATATAGCAAGCAGCAGGTATATTCTTGATATTTTCAATGTTGGATGCTCTCCTAAGGTGACTTGGGAAAAACGTGTTCTAAAATACTTTATGCCAGCTCATAAAATGTATTTAGGAGAACAATATGTTCATGTTACTGCTATGTTTTCTGGGAATTCTATTCCAATTATGAATACTTTAAAATATATTAAGAGTCACTGAACAAAAGTGTTTGACAATTCAATTAAATGGAATACTGATTTCTAATTAGTATTTCATTAGAAACTGAATGCAGACTGGGAAAAGAATGCCTTTGTTTTACTAATTACCAAACAATGTTTGCTGCTTCGAGTTAGCCTGGTGGTTAGTAAACTCTGTGCACATGAGAGCAATGAAATAAAATTGTGTGTATCCCATGCAACATGTTTGGTTTATCTCATGAGTTATCTACTGTGATGTTTTCTACTGTGATGTTTATTTATGATAATGTGAGTGGTGGCCTTGTGTAGCTAAAAATGTATGCATGTCATACTTGAGAGGAAATCACATAGCATTTAACGTGTTACTTTTGCTTGCATTTCACTTCGGTCAAGCAGGCTATTGTGTCTCAGATCTGTAGGATTCATCTCTCTGCAGATCTAGAGCTTTGATAGTCTGGTCCTTATAGCAAGAGTTTTCCTGCAGAAGACATTCTATTCTGGGGGCAGAAACTTTGGCTTTGGTACAGGTATACAGACCCACGGAGCTGGATGTGCCCAGCATGTTAAACCTGCAGCTGTTTCTGCCCAGGGAAAGGAATTTTGGGTGCTCCTCCTAGCCATGCAGAGTACTCAGAGTATTCAGAACAGCCAGGTGTCTGCAAACTCAAAAATTTACATGCAAGAAACCTTACCAAGTGAGATATTAATGTTTCTCAGTATATCATGCAAAAACAAGTTTTTTAACTTTGTTTCTTTAATATCAGATGGAGCAACATTTTCTAGGGACACTGGATTACTTGCTGATCTGGAAATGTGTTAGTGAGATAAGTATTTAACACAATTTCTTAAATGGTGTTCACTAAAACAAAACAAAAAAAAATCACTGAATAATTCTTCTTATTCTTTACCTGCTAAATAATAAAAGCCCAGGTATAATTTGTAACTATAGAGGGGGAAAATTACATTTATTCTCCAACTAAATTTGAAGCCCCCCTTTTCCATTCTTTTTAAGAAATCATCATTTTGACTAATTCAGGATCATCCCATGACTTACAGTAGGTAATACCTGTAATTTAATCTTATTGTCCAGAGTACAGTTAAAGTTCAATTTTCAAACTTCCTGCTCCTTTAGAGGTATTAACCTGCCCTTGCCAGTTTCCCATTAAAGAAATGTCTGTGCCTCAACATGATTTGTGGTCAATTCATGTCAGGAAATTGTCATGAGGTGTATGAAGAGACTGTTAATTTGAAGTACATTTTTAAGTTTTATACTATTCTAAGATTGTGTCTACAGATAATATGATAAGGTCAGAAATTTGCTCTCTCCTGTCAAACCAGTACTTCTGGAGAGCATATCATAGCTACTGAAACTGAAACAGAGCAGAGGAAATGCTTATTTGGAAACTTGCATTGTTTTCCAAGTAAATGAATATTGACACTGTTGAATATCTTCTTCATCTAGGTCAATGTTTCAGTAAAGCTTTCTAATTGGTAGGGAGAGAAATTTTAACTTCATTTTGGAATCTAGCAACTTTTCTTAACTTTTTTTACCAACACTTAAATTTAATTTTCCAGCTGACCAAAATTTCATCCAACTATTTCCAGTAGGAATTGGGAACATGATATAAAGAGGTTGATTGGAAAAGAATGGGGCATTAGCAGATACAACAGTATCTGCTACAGTGGGCAAATATAATCTCTGATTCCTTTAAAAGATTTGCGGTTTTAGTATCACTGCTGAAGGAACAATCTGAGTGAGCTGTTAAGGTATTTTAAATCAATGTGTGCTTC
This sequence comes from Corvus kubaryi, assembly GCF_017639235.1. NCBI lineage: Eukaryota > Metazoa > Chordata > Aves > Passeriformes > Corvidae > Corvus > Corvus kubaryi. The sequence goes on from NW_024580672.1 coordinate 7,493,078, forward strand.
TGAGCTCGAGTGAATTCTCTTACCTTGGAGTTCTGTTTAAATATGCATTTCCTTGATTTATGCTCTTGACTTCTGTAAACACCTGCTAGATAGCTACACTGCTATTTAGCAATTTGCACGTTTATAAAACCCAGCCTGTTTGCAGTTAGTTTGCTTTTGCATTATGATGTGTCATGGCCAAACTTATCACCGTGGAGATAGGAGGATTTTTGTTTCTTAGGAGAGAAATAAACTGATTAACTGAATTTTTGAGATCTGATTCTCTGTGGTATTCTTCACCTTGTTGACACAAATGACAATATAAACATAATCTGTTGCTTCTATGGCTCTGGGTGCAATTAGACATAGGGGGATACCATGCCTGAGAAAGATAGAGAAACCTCATAATTAGGGGCTTTAGAAAGAACAAGATGAACAAAAATCTGTTGGGAACAAGGCAAGTAGAACTCATGCAACAGTTTCTTACTGTTGCCTGTAATTCTGTGATTAAATGACTAATAGATCATTAGGAGTAGCTGAAAACCTAGGCCTTCAATAAAAGTAAAAGCAGTTTTTGCTTTGCATAAAGACAAGAATATGTTTTTTCTATAAATTACAGTGAAATAAACTGTACTTTTTTAGCAGTGTAAGTAACTAGTTGGTTTTTTTCTTACAGCAGGGAGTACTATAGTTCCTCATTTCTTCAAATGCTGAGCCCTAGGCTTTATGCTCTAATCAGAAGTAACACAGGCATTTGCAATTTCCTGTGAAGAGAAATCTCTTCTGTAATAGTTTGTTCTGCTGACGTTTTGGTGGAAAATGTTCTGGCTTCATCAGATTTGTAATGCACAAAAGACATGAATTGATGCAGCTCATAACAGCACAGAAAACTGCAGGAAAGACAAGTGTATGATACAGTTAATGACAGCTTTTTTGCAAGTGTGTCCTCGCAAAAATTGCTTTTCCTCTCCCTTTTGTCATCATGCATAACTCTCCTGGTGTTTTGGTTTGCACTTACACATACCAGCTCTCTCAGGAGGATCTGTGGATTAGTGGCTGTTCCGCTGTGTCCCACTGCCTGGGGCTAGTGGTCCAAAGCAGGAGACTTTCATGAGTGGATGCAGAAGGTCTGAGTAATGCACTTGTTTAACACTGCAGCTTTGCCCTTCAGTGTCCCTGTGCTATGCAATGCTAAATGGTCTGACTCCTGGTGTGCAAACACCAGAATAAATGGTCTCCTTTGGTGTATTTCTTACACAAGAAAATTAGTAACTCTACTTGTTAGTGCACTGAACCACTCATTCAGAACAGTTTTTATTGAAAATCATTTGAGTCATACCTCAATACCCTTTAATTAATGTATGTAACCAAAGGTATGGTTAGAAACTATAAGAAAATGCACAGTTTAGTTGTTATGTAGGAGTTGAGAAGAACTGAACCAATGCAGGAACGTTATTGTAATCTAGAGGTGATAGGGAGATATATATATATATGTATAAAATATGTAATATGAACACTATGGAGGAAGGAAGGAAATGGCTTCTTCTGTCTTTTAAAATACAATAGGCAGCAAAACTGGATGCTGGGAATGATTCAGTGCATGTGTTAGAGATGGTGTGTGGGAAGTCTGAAATTATGAGCAGATTGACAGTTGTATGCACAGTAATTCCCTCCTGACAGATAGCCAGATGCTAATAGTAGCAGGCATGCACGAAGAAATACGTGAAGAATGGGCCAAGAAAATGTGCTTTTCCTGGATCTGATCCCTGTAACCAGGCAAGCTTTGTGAGTTACTTCCTATAATTAAAGCATTCACCGACTCAAATTTTTCTCCAACGGCTCCGGAATATTTTCATTTCTCTTAAAATTAGCCTTTTTCAAAATCAATTTTATGATTAATTTTTAATAGATACCCTATAAAATATATCTGGGTATGAACTTTCAGGGCTTGTGAGTTGCTGGGCCAGAATTGGCAACACTGAAATACTGTTCTTTCATTTGGCCACAAAATCTTTATATCCTAGTTGTCACCAGTTTAAAGAGATGTTTTAAAAGCAGTCAATTGGCCTTTAAATGCCTTCAGAGATCCCACATAATTACATAGATGCCAAGCTCTACCCACAGGCAATCTGCAAAATTTCCTAGCACTCATAAATTGCCTTCATCTAGACTAAAAAAGAAACTATTATCCTTGTTAATAGAGCTGATTTCATAATGACCTGGATCTCATGATAAATCAGTATTAACTTCCCTCCTTTGTTAATATTTAAAAGGAGAAAAATTTTGAAATATATAAGATCTTAATAGAATTTATCTGTTAAGGTAATTTATTTGAAATGGACACCAATATTATGTTAAAAATGGCTCTTTATCATTTGAGAAGGAATTCTTGGGCAATGAGGAGGGCAGTAAAGACACATTATGCCAAGTGATTTCATTAGCTTTGTACAGAGCAGATGGGCTTTTCTATTACAGGAATATCTGTGGAGAATGTTTTGAAACCTCCTGCAAGAACACTTGCTCTAAATTTCCTATTTCTTGTTTTATGTTGATCCCATTCTTCTTTTTTGGATCCATGGGTGAGATGTTACGGGATTTACTGTTATTTTAGAAATATCTTCATTTTTATCTGCAGGTTGAATGAGTGATGGTTATCACTAATAGTTAAAGGATGCAGGTCTGTTGCTGATTCATAAAGAGTGAAGCTCAGTGCTCATTCCCAAAGTGTGCAGGACTGAAAGATGGAGGAGAGAAGGTATTCGGCACAGTGTCTAAGACATGCAGTTTTCTGCACTAGGTTATTCATGCAGAGACACTTAAACATATGTGCATTTGCAAAACCTAAATATTTTAAACCACGGCTATGGAAGGAAAGACTTTGTCTAAGATTCCTATAGTTACATTTTCCACATGTCAGGGTATCTGGCTTGCTAAGAAACTCTGTGTTTTATACAATAAGCACAAATCATACCACACCTCTGATTTGTCATTGCTACACAAAAGCATTAGAGGACTGCATATTACTAACTGTGCTTTGAGGTTTGAGTTTTTGTTCCCAAATGATGTGGGGACTCTCTGTGGTTGGTTATTTTAAAAAAATAGTAAGAGAACAGAGAGGGAAAACGGTCACTATGTGTTAGTTCAGTTGAAAGTGTCAAGTTATTGAAAGGAATGATACAACTAGTAAATTTTTTCATAAAGCTAAACAAGGATAAGATTTTTTTCAGCACTTCAGTATTTTAAAAAAATCGTTTCCTGATAATTTTTAAACATTCTCTTGTATCTACTTCCACACTGTGGGATTTAGTCACCTATTTATATGAAAGGTTAAAAGACCTGTGAATTATATACCCAAGATAACACTCAGCAACCCCTGGAATATGACATTTTTTGTAACCCTTTTTCCAAGAGCTGGATTCCCTGTGGATGTAGGGCTATCAGACAGGCACTTCAGATTGGTCAACATATTCTGGCTGGTTCTTAAGAGCTCTGTGTTAGGGCTCTGCTGATTCACGGGTCTTTGAAGAGTTCAGATCTTGGAAAAAGCCAGAGTTGTTTCTAGGATTTGAGGGGTTTGCATTTGTTTTGCTGGTGTTTTGTTTTTATGAATGTGTGCCTGTTCCTTCCTAACAAACAGATAACAATACCCAACTCAACTACTGGCACATCCCACAGCAAGATTTTATTCTGCTTGTTCATCTCAAGTTGCTCTATACTGATCTTGGCATTAAACTAAAGGAGTTTTCTCTGGTCCAATCTTTCATGTAAGAGCAAGATCTGAGCATCATTTAATCATAAGTAACCATGACTTCAGTCATGAATCTCAGTGCCCTGTATTACCAGGCCAAAACGGAAACCTTTTTTTTTCCCTTTTCCTTATAGGCTGTCTGCATAGGCCTTTGTCTTGGGATTGACATAACTTGTAGTTTTGGAAGAAATACAAATAATTTTATCACAACATTTCTGTATTTTGTAGGAAGTAAAGCTTGGGTATGTAACCTACTTTCCGCACCCACACCCACAAATCCCCAGCCACAGAATAAATAAAGACAATAAAACATACTGTGTTTTCTGAAACTCAAGGCTACTAATCTCCATTCCTCCAAAAACACAGGCAGTCAAGACACACAAATAAATCCCAAATCTTTTTCTGAGTTCATGTGCTCTCATGAGTTACTGTTATAAAACAGTGCATATGGAATTCAAGCAGGTCGAATTGTCTTCTTCTGGAATAGCTCTGTTCATTTCCCTGAGTGGCTCTGGCATAAAGGCATTCCTGTTTTCTGGTCTTATGGATGCTAAAGTGTCTAGGCTGCCGGCTCCAGGCACCACAGGGATGGTCACCCATTAACTTGCTTTACCTGGAGGCTCCCTGGCAGCCACAGGGACCATAGGAGAGCTGATAAAACTTCTAAGAGTTTTAACATAGGGAACAGAGGGAATTGTGTGATTTGGGATTTGTTTTGAAGGACTTGGATGTGGATGATGTGTAATATTGTTACAGATTAGCCTTTCTGCAGTAGTTTTCCATGTGGATTGATTGCTTGAGTTTATTCTTGTAAATAGTTCTGTAAATTCAGCTTGAAAGAATACTTTTGTTATTTTTTCCATAAATTTATAGTTTTCTCTTTGGCTGCTGCCCCCAAGAACATCTGATTACCAGTGTTCACTGCAATCTCCGTAGGAATAAAATCATAACCAGCATTGTGCTCTGACTGAGCTCATTCTCTTGATTACTGTCTTTGACTCCTGATTGCAAATGAGCTTTCAACAATAAAACCATACAAAAGAAATTAGAAAAGTGTCAGGGCCAGATCCACCAGTCCCTCCTGAGGACTGCAGGATTGACAGAAATACTCAGTATAACTGATGAAATGAGAAAAATAATAGCTCATCTTTGAGCTCTGAGCTATAAACCTTTCCACTTAGCAGAGCTCACATTTGCTAGAGTTGTTTGTTAAAGCATCTCGTATCTCTAATCTGTCTCTCAAACGCAGTTTAATCACATTTATCTACTTAATATTTTAGGAAGAGAAGTTCTGAACCTTAGGGAAAAGTGATACATTGACTTTTATTTGACAGTTTAGTATATTGCAAAGGACATTGCATTTCATGGAAAGCTGACCTGGTGACATCAACAAGTGCCTCTGAGGGCTAATTTAATGCTTCACAGCTTCTCTGTAAGTGACACTTTTCCTGCACAGTGTTTCTATTCATTAACAGCAATTCCAGGCATGTCTCAATGAACCCCCCCTTCCCAAATCAAATTGCCTTGCAAGTCATTAACATTTTTATGGATTTTTAAAGTGTTTTTAATGTATAGTGTGGTTTTCAGGTCTTTCAAATCTCTCTAGAAGAATGAGCTTTTAATCATCAGAAAATACTTTAAAGTCCACTGACAGAATTGAACTTCTCTCAAAACAGTATGGAATATTATCCCCCTTCTTGCCTCTCTATCACAAAATCCATTAATGTGGCATTAGAGAACCTACGTGTAGGAAAGAGAAGTCCAATTTTTAAATAAATCCAAGAGAATGAAAATCCCCTCTTTCAATCTCTGAGAGAACTGTTCTAATATACCAGATCGCACAGCAAGGGAGGAATACCTCCCTTCTCCACTTTCAGTTCCCTTGTGCAGAAAATCATTTAACTGGAAGTGCAGTCAGGTCAGATCCAAACATTATAGACCAGCAGCTAGGGCATTAACCTTGGAGACAGGAGTCACTGGTTCAAGTTCCCTCTTTGAGTACTTCTTTAGAAGTTAAATTAAACATTCCTAGAACATAAACCATAAACTGGCACTCTGCTTCCAGAAGAGTGCCCTAATCAGTGAGCTTCAGAGCCATGCTCATGCTTGCCATCACTTTCTGGTTCCACACAGAGACATAAAAAAGCATATCTGTGTTTCCATAACTGGAAAACAATTAAGTGGTGTTAGATGAATGGAATAAGTCTCTATTTACATAATGCACGTGGTTTTGCATTAAAGCAGTCAAACTACCTTTCAAGAATTGTTACAAGATTTGTCTTATATGGAGACAGGCTTAAGCTGGAAATACTTTCATCATATCAGAGCACCTTTTTTTTTTTTGCATTACTTTATTTTGCAGACAAATAAGTTGGTTTATTGTAGATTGTTGATTTTTTTTTCTGAAAGAACTTATTTTGAAAGTAATTTTTTTCTAATGCCAGCTTCTCAGATCCAACAGATCAGGATTTAGATTAATGACATTTCTCATTTAACTGTCTTGCATGGGATCTGTGTGTTTTGAGGGCTGGTACTGATTCATAGATTCAGCCTTTAAAGGCATTTGGAGATGCTGCAACTTTTGGTTAAAGTTTTAGTCTTGATAGACCACTTCAACTAGAAAAATGCAGGTTTTTAATATCAATCTGAAGAAGTGGTCATACATTTTGAACAAAATATCTGCTTTGCTATTTTTATTATTATTATTATTCTTTGCTTAAAAGAAGACATTTTTATGCAAAGCGAGTTGCTTAATAAACATTTTTTGCAGCCATTTAAAAACAGAACCATTTGGTAGGATGTGTTCCATAGCCTCTGTTTGGAGGCAAAAAGATGATGAGCAGAACTCCAAAAGTAGGAGGACAGTCCCTTAAATAAGCTTTTATGTTTTGTCCAGACATTTCTGAAGCTCCTAACTCTTGTTTTGTCCATTAATGTTTTATTCTGATAATGTGTGTTATTTTGGTTTGCCCTGAGATTAAAATTGAATTACTATTGCTTGGGCAAATCCCTCTAGGGATGATTTAGAAATCTTTACAAAATCAAACTAATTGCAGAATGATAAATTAATTAAACTCCTCAACATTTATTCACTTGGAATAATTCCCAGATAATAAAATATAGTAAAACAAGTCATTTGCTAGAATAATAGTCTTTTGCTGGGTGTAAAAATATGAGTGTAGCTTCTTACTACTGGAGTATCTCTAACATAAGAGTGTAGATCACTGTAAATGAGCTTTGTTTTGAAAGTTCAGTGATTTAGAAGCAACATTTGAAGTCAGAATTTCTGTGGAGAGCAGAGGTCTCTGAGATAAGCAGTCTGTTGCCTGTGAAAAATATGTTCAAGCGACATATGGCTCACTGTGGGTGTGTATGGTATCTGTAGGCCATATAATGATTCATGACTTATACACGAGTACTAGTCATAATAAAGAAGCACAAAAGGAAAACAAATTATTCAATTTCAGCCTATTCACATTAAGTTTTGTTGCTCCTGTTAACAAATTATTCAGTCTAGCAATATATATGCAAATAGAGGTGGGATTTAGGAATACCTATATTGAGAAGGACTATGCTTGCTTAAGGAATTAGACTTCACCTGAATTTCTCAAGCAGGAAGGAGATGAAGCACAGTCCAAATGACTCAGCTCCTCTCAAGTTCAGGATTTCTTGGTCAAACACACCACGACACAAGAGTGGATGGCAGCCTCCCTGAAAGACACCAGAATCTTACTCTGCACTTTCCAAGCAAAAGAGAAACCAGCTGCACCTCCCTTGCTGTAGATTCCAATGTGGCAGGCGGGGCACCTCCAGTAAGTGGACAGCCCTTTATATGTAGTGCTGGACAAAGTGTATTTTTCTGGCTACTTAATTTTTTTACACAGCAAGTGCTGCCCCTTGTTCATGCAAAAGGCTCCTCTGATTCTGCAAGTGAAGTGTGCTGAGGTAATGCCTTGTAGGAGTTGTATTTTACTTTGCTCACGTCTCACGGATTTTTGCGGCCCACGTAGCTGACAAATACTCAGATAGGCATTCCCAGATATGTCTCGCTTCCTTTGCCACGTGCATGGATATATAATGTGCATAAAGACTTGGCACTGTCAGGATAAGATCAGAAGGCACCCAGCTGTATTACTCAGGAGGTACCACAGCAACATTTGTAATTCAAATGTTTGAACAAGCAGGAGCAATCTTAAGAAATCGTGGAGAAGAGCAAAAGGTAGCTCTTGTTCCTTCCTGTCAGGCTTAGCACATATGAGTTCTTACACTTAGATTGTGGAAAAGAATTGAGGGGATACATGGAGCAAAGCTTGCTTGTGCTCCTGTGCTCGATAGGTGATGGTGACACTGCTGGTTTGTACCAGTCTGACCTGGACCTGTGCTGGCCAGAAAGGAGGGTGTGGCCTGCTCTGCCGTCTGCTGGGCTGAGAGGGGCTTGGGGCATTGGAGTGCTAGGTCTGGGTTTCAGAATGAGCTTCTGGGAAAAGGGTGTAGAAGAGAAATCTTTGCACTTGTAGGCCGTTGCAAACATTGTCACATTTTTTTAAATTTATGTATGTTCTCTACTTTTTCCTCATGGAATAAGCATTAAGTGCAAAGTTAGTTACTCTTACCTCTGTAATGTACTCTTACCTTTCTGCCATGATCTATTCTCTCTATTTTTGCCTCTCATTTCCAGGAGCACAACTATTTTGCAACTGGTTGGGTGTTTTTCAAGTTGTGTTTCTTTGCATGATCTATCCTAGCTTTGCAGAGAAGCTCTAATATATTAAACATTTGTATGCTCTAAGCAATGTGTCAATCTGATGTGAGTGCCTGACAAATAACCAACATTTTCTACATCTCGCATGGATCTAAGACAGAGGGACAATCATGTAATTCCCTGTCACTGGCTCTGCCAACCACTCACATTTTTTGCTTCCCAAAGCCAGCAGTTAGTAAGGTTGACTGAACAGAGCTGGACAGAACTAGCACTTGGTATGTATCAAATTTCCCAACATTTTAATCTATACCAGAAAAAATTGAGTTGGTAGAAGTGTTCCCCTACTTTCTGAATGAAAGCTGTAGTGTGTTACTGTTCCAGTTTGGGCAAATTTAGAAATATATCCTCTGAGAAAAGGCACAACCACCCCTCCCCCACCAGGTTCGGGAAAAAATAAATTTTCCTCGAAGGAAAGTGAAGAAGATAAAACTATTTATTTAACAAACACATGGGAAGGAAAATAATGTTAGATGGTAAAATCTTTCGCGGTAGAGGAAAAAACCTGGGAAAGTGTTCGAGTCCTCCCTTTGGTCTCCTTGGAGCTGGGGCTTGGGCCGGGGCCAGGCCCTCTGTGCCCGGTGGAAAGTCCTCCCGATGTGCTCTGATGTTACAGCAATCAAGCAGTCCAGTAGAAAAGGGGAAAAAATCCGGAATTCCAGAGAAGGAAATCCAAAGTCCAACTCTCAGTCTCTCTCCAGAGAACAAGAAGAAGAAAAAACTGGCCAAAAACTGACTGGAAAAAAAACAAGCCGGGTGCTTCCTCCCTCCCCTGCCCCAGCTAGGGAAAAAAAAAACCTGCTATCTTTTTGTAACCTTGAACGAGCTGCAAACTGCTTTGAGAAAGTTTTGCTCAGTTTTTTCCTTCCCCCTTTCAGGCTCAGTTTAGAGGCATAGAAAGGCACAAAAATTAATTTCTGGGCATAGGCAGCGATATGGGATACACATCATAAGGTCACCCCAAGACAGTTACATACTTTCAGTCTTAATAGTACACCTTCCTCAGGTGGAAACCAGAAATGTGTTCTGCACTGAAAAACCATGGTTTATCCACCTTAATCACATCGCAGCAGGTTCAGATTGTGCCTGAAAATGTTTTCCAATCAAAAGAGCCCAGGATGATTTTTAAAAAAACGCTGATACTCTTCTGAAAGCTGTCAGCATCAGAATAGCAACAGTTGGGCTCTTTCCATCTGTACTTTTTGTTGCTGGATTAATTTTAGATGTGCTGCATATGGATTATGCATAAAATGTTGCCTCCCTGCTTTTGTTGTTGCTGCAATTAGCTTCGCGGTGAGTAACTCTTCCGGGGATTTCATGGTCCAGCACGTGAGCCTCTCTGACAGGGCTCTTGGCTCTGGGAGCAGACACCTACTGAAACCTAAGAAGTCGTTAGAGGTGTATTCAAAAAAGGTACTCGTGGTTCTGACACTACCTGTGGCAGGCAACTGGAGAGGCACGGCTCCAGCACAGATTCCATCAGCTAGCTGTGTGGTCTGTCCAGAGCTGGGGGTTGGTAGCGATGTGCTGGGCATCCCTTCCTTCAGCTGTGAAGCTCTTGAAACTATCACACTCTAGAATTCAAATTAATTCAGATGCAAGTAGCATATCTAGTTTGATTTGCTACATTTTACCCCTCAAATATTTTCTAGTGGCATCAGGGAAACAGAAACTGATGGTTAAATTATAAAAATGTATCCTCTGGTGACTGTCATTTAGTGTTTCTCTGTGGATTTCCTCCATTTTACAGCTGCTGGTTCTTTAAATGGTATCTATTATCTGTTATCTAGTATTATCTGTTATCTAATGTTTAAATGTGTCTATTGCCATTTGCATTCCTCAGTAATTCCTCAAAATACAGCTAGCACAGGGAAACAGGGCTTTTGTGTTCTTTTAATTGAAAAAGTTGAAATCCTGCTTTAGAAAGAAAAGCATCCCTTGGTGATAATATTTACGTAAAGTCATGTAAACAAAGCCAAAGAACAAAATATAGCCTTTTTAAACTTGGAACCTTTTCTAGCACTGCACCATTCTTGTAAAATATGCACCAGAATAAATACTATTGCTTTTTTTAAAGCACTTAATTAAACTTCTAACTTCTTAAGTGTTGCCCCTTTTTTTTTTTTTTTTAATGATTTTTTACTGAATGTAACAAGGATAAATGGTTTAAAATGATTGTTTAGTTAGTGAACTAACATTAGTATTAAAGTTTCTCTTCTGGACTGTTTTCTATTCAGCATCATATCCAATGCAAGTACACTATTTTTCTCCTTAGGCTTGTCAGTGTTCTGGTGCTGCCAGTGAGTCTTGGCATTTCCAGCATAGGTCAGTATCACACAGAAAAATCACAAGCAAGAGTTAATTTTTTGTACAATGGATAAAATGTTTATTTTGTGAAATTTTCTATGTAACTATATTTTTTATGTCAAATCGAAATTCTAATTAAACATTGTGAATAGGAACTTAAAACCTCCTTTGCAAGGTAACTATGCACTGAGCTGAATAACAATGAGAGGAGATAAACATTAAAGTAATCTTTCTGTAGTGTTTCCTATTAATTAATGCTAATGTGTCTCTTCAGACACTGTAGCATTACAGATGCATTTATATGCCTTTTTGGGGCAAAGTACACATCAGAGGGATAGTTGTACCTCAAACGGAAGGTGGAATAGTAATATATATTTACAATTCTTTTAAAGAAAATTAAGTTTATCTTATGTAAATTGTAAACTAAGGCTTGTACACAAGCCTACTCCATGACTGCTTGTACACAACACAGAACGCAGCTCTTCCTCTTGTGCTCCCTGGATGCTCCAGTAAGTGCAAGAGCTGTTTGTGTAGGGCTGTTTCAAAGTTAGACCCCAGAGATTTCAGCTCATGCAGGATGATATGAATGCACAAACCACAGGGTACCACTCCTTCAAATATTAGGAGTAGCCAAAAGCCTGGCTAGAAATCCTCATTTCTCATGTTTGAAACATTATAAGTGTGTTTATTTTATGATGCTGAATGTAACTACTACATTGCAAATGCAGTCATTTTATAGGTTGTCTTCTTTATAACAAGAATCTCATATATCATAGCTTATTTCCCTACAATATACTGGTTGCCATTCATGTAAGAAATATTAGTGTATATTGGGGAGCACAGACACTTTCCCAAATATGTCAGATTTTGTCAATAGGATTAAACTCAAGTGGGTAAAACATTAATGTCCAGAAGAACAGACTGAGAAAGTGTGTTCATTACGTAGGAGAGCATGTCCTCAGCTGTCTACTTAGTATGCTGAAGTCTCTGGATTATGGAAAACAGAAACTTCTATAGTATATAGCTGAACACATTCAAGTAGAAAATCAGAAGTACAAACTGATGAAAATTGAGCTAATTAAGATTAACAGCTTTGTTCTTTCTCCAGTTATTTTGTTCTGTCGTACTAGAAGTCTTTTCCCACCTTCTTGCTGGTGCCCTACTCTCTTCCCTAAGATGCAGCCTGAGCTGTGATATTGTTGCTCCAGTTAAAAGGCCACCACCTCACCAGCTGCTTTGGAGCAGCATGAGGAGAGTTTTAGCACTTGCTTTTTGACAGTTAAAGGAGCAACAGATCTGTTCCTTCACAAGTGGATACAGAGTCCCTGGGGGAAGGAAATGAGTTGCAGTTTTCTCCTCACATTTTCCATGGTTGTGCTCTAAGCTGCCCTTTTCATTCCCACAGGAGATCAATCATCCCTGTCTTTTTACTAAGTAGTAAATGACAGAGTTTCATCTCTATGATGTGTGTAGGTGAGCTAAGTAGGAGAAACTCTCAAGGATGTTTTTGAGGGACCTCTTCTCAGGCAGGAAAAAAAACCATCATGAGAAAAATCATAAAATTTCTCCTATGAGAGAAGCCGAGGGGTGGACTATAAAGACTAAGGATGTTGGCATGATGATGTTAGAGATGACCATCACAATGGTCAGTTATGACTAGGATGGACCAAATGATACAAGGACTTAATAGGCAATGAGAAGGCTTGCAGGGACAAAAGGGCAACTAGCACAGGATTAGATGGTGGAGCATAGAGGATCTACAAAAATTGTTTCAGTGACATTTTATTGAATAGAGAGAAAAAAGTTGGTAGAGTCAAGGTTTAAAAAAGATAAATTTAAACATAATGTGCTCAGATCTTGGAGCTGTGGGTGGAGTGACAGAAAGATGCCATAGTCTTTCTGAATACTAGGTAAAGGAAACCAGCAAAATCTGGAAAACAGCCTAAAAGTGGGCTACTGCCCCCAGAGGGCTTGTTGAAACTATTAATAAAGTGGGGAGTAATTCAGAAATTCCGGGACTTTCATAAAATATTTTTGACAACAGTGAGATTTTTCTTCATCTGAAATAGAGTACTTGGGTCACAAAATGCCCAGAGTTGATCATTCATTACACGTATTCTCATAATCAGAAGAATTTTTTGTCTAAATCAGCATTCTTGACATATAAACTAATTTATTTCAAGTATCTAAAGGCCTTTTATCTGAACTAATCACCTCCCACTGAAATACCACTAAGACTTCTGTGAGAAGAGCAGACTGTACCTGCAGTTTACAAAATTAAACAAAAAGTAGTTAATCTGAAATACTTTGAGAATATTTAACATCAATGCCTGCAAGCTGCCTTCAAATATATCTAATAGTGAAACATTTTTGGGAATGTGCTGATAGTAATACACCAGCTTGTAACCTTGTTTAGACACTGTTTCTCTACAGAAAAGCAAAAATCAGATTCCCAGTCATGGTTGTCTCCTCCTGACATCCAGCAATATCACTACCAGGTAAGTTATGTGATTTTATGGTTATTCCTGCCTAAATAGCTAAATGAAAAATGGGCTTTCTGATCTTCTTTACATCTTCCTGCTTCTATATCCATTCTCAAACATTCACAAAATATTTCAGACTATCACTTTTATTATAATTGTGCTGTTAGTATTCAAGTACATGAGTAAGTTCATTTTTAATTTTGAATTTTATTTAAGTTAATACTTTAAATAATTTAACTAATAGTTAAATTATATAGAAGAATGTTATACTGCATGTTAGATGAAAAACATGGATAACAACATTTTAAGCTACAAAAGGAACATCTTCTAAAGTGAACTGATGCATGCAAAAAGATTACAGAGAAAGAAAAAAAAAAGATAAAACAAGATTACAAAATATTTGCTGACTTTTTTTTTTTCAAAGGTGCTTCCTAGAAGTCTATTGATCTAGGATCAAAGCTTAAAGGATCATATTATAGTGTCAGTTGAAGTATCAACCTAGAAATCTGACTCCACAGTGGTTTTAACTGCCAGGCCAGCTCTTAATAAATAAAATCTTAGATAAGATGCCCTGGTTTTAGTGTTCTCAGTTGAATTCACTGTAAAAATAGGAAAGCTTCCTTTCTTCTTTGAATCCATAGATAAAATGTGCAATTATTTGTTACCAGCCACTTCTGAAACACTGAGGAACAGAGGGACTGGGAAACTTTTCTTTGAGCTCATTCAAATGCCGGTCCTGTTACCAGAGGTTAGTAAAGGTTTTATTATAGAATAAAAGTTTTGGAAGTGCAAAACACCCATAATCCCTTTTCCTTCGTGTTACATGACAAATCAATTATAAAATGTTGTTTTTCTTCAAATCCATTAAATTTCAGTTTCCATTCTAAACACAGTTGGATGAATAACACCAGCTAAAAGAGCTTTAATCTGTAGCTCAGATCTGTTAACATTTAATTACAAATGTCATTCACCTATTACAACACTTAAATGTTAATATTCTGAGTACATGTGCATTAAATCATATAACTTCTTGAACATCTGTATCATATCCTTTTGGTCAACAAAGGCAAGTATCAAGTTTAAAGTAAAGACTTAAAATAAATTTATCTGCAAATATATACATGTCAATAATTTCTAATTAATGAGAACTACTCCTTTTCAAAGACAGGAGGAAGCACAAACATGAAGACTAAAACTGATCTGTTAACTCTAGATTTATTGTTTGCTGGCTTAAATCTTGAGCAAAAAGACCATTTAAGAATTTCAGTTTACCAGTATTGCACAACAGCTAAAAACTGGTCTAGCTGCTGATTTTTAGACTAATTTTAAAGAGAAAGTGAACTTACAAAAGCATAATTTTTTTTTTGTGCTGAATCATCACCATGGAAGAGCAAGAAAGCATAGGAAGAGAAACTTTTCTGACCTTTGTGACCTTTCAGTAAGCATACACTAAAACTTACTATCAGGTGACTTGGTGTACGAGGATACAGGGATGCAGAGAGATGCATCCAGACTCAACTATGCAACCCACAGGATGTTTTATTAATCACAGGCCCATCAACTTGAGCTAGTTGTTTGCTGGGAGAAAACCCATAATAAAAACAAAAAGTATGATCTGTCTTCTCTTCCTATAGGGAAAAAATTAATCTTCCATCTTCTAATGAACAACAACTGGAAAAAATTTGCTTCATGGGCCCACGTGGATCCAAATTAGCCAGCCAGCAATGATCTTTGCATGGTACAGCAAGAGACAGAGCTGCTTGTTTCCACTATAATCCACAAAGGGTCAATGTTTTCCAGTTCCTTTCAAAGTCTTTGCTAGCCAAGAAGTAAAATCTGTACTACAAATGAAAAAGGTTGAAATATTATCAAATGTCAGTTGGAGGACAGAGATACCTATATGAGTTTGTATCCCAAGTAATCGCAGGACCATTTTCTCCAATAAAGGCTTAATCTTTCTCTGTGTTTTATCAGAACTAGTCAGTCTTTTCTACTACTTTGTTCACTAAATCGCAGTTTAGGCTCTACAGACTGTAACGTGAAGATAAGAGCTTGAAGTCCAAATGGAAAAGGACTTATCTATGTGAGCTGCAGTTTATGGAACTATAGCAGATAAAGAGAAATGTATTTTTGGACCTCATTCAGGTTATTTTTCTTCTGCAATCTGCTGTGCTGCTTAACCAGTGAATTAGGTAGGCCAATTCATGGAAATTGAGAAAATTATAATCTGTTTACCATCTCTTCTAGGTGATAATTTTAAACACAACTTTTTTTTGCCCTATCAATTATCTGGGACAGTTCTAAAGGGAGCATTATAAAGACTAGAATGTTCCTTTGTGGCAACAGAACAATTTTGAATAACATTTTAAAACTTGCTTTGATAAAAAAGCTTTTGTGCTCAACAGTCTGAAGATCTTTCACTCAGAAAAGTCATATTGGAGCAAAAGACTGAGACCATACATTATAAAAGTCATGTTAAATTCTCTGGTTTTCAAGGTTGCATTTTGATTTTTTTTTTTTTTTTTTTTTTTTTTTTGAGTGTTACATAGTCTTCCCCTGCCAAATCCAAGCTTATAGCAGGTAAAATATTCATTTATTAGATGCAACAGGTATGTTTTTAGCTTCAGTTGTGAAAGTGGAAGTATTTCTGCTATCTAAACTTTTGTGGATAGCTAGGAATCAGGGGTAAATTCACTTGGACAAATCCAGATAACAGAGCTTGCCCAATTTCTCACGAATTCCAACTGCTGCGTGTCAGGATGTCAAATATTCTTCATAAGGCCTCACTGAAGCAGGTAGTACCACATCAATATGTTATGGCTGAAGAAGTGCCTCTGGTCTGAAGCCCTCCCTAGGAGAGCAGTAAGTTATATTTTTCATGTTGTGCTTAATGATTCTGTAGGATGATGTAAAGCACATCTGGACAATGGTAAACTTGAGTTCTGCTTTCTGCTCCCGGAATTTTATCAACAACTTTGACTGTACTTCTACAAAATATTCACTGGATAAAGAACTTCCTAAATGTAAATTAACAACTGAAGTAGTAGGCTATGGAGTCATGTATTCCTTTGGTTCCATTTTGGCCTGATTAATATATTGAACTGCTCTCTGCAAAGGCTCTTCCCCAGAAGGGCCAGACAGTGCTTCTGTCACTTGGAAGAGAGTGCTAATACACTCACTCTCTGAGTAAGGGGTTGTGGGTTTGATGTCAGCCTTGATCATGGGTTTCCATGTGCTGAGTAACTGATCTGACAACATTGTAAGAAACATAGATACCGCCACAACCATCTCCAAAAGGAGGTGACCAGCGACATGCAGAGGTCTGGTTCTGCTGGATGCACAGTCCATGTTCCCAGGCTGTGTTGGATTGGCAACCTGGACAGATGATCATCTGGTCATATGGGCTGGCTCTGGCTCTGCAGACTTCTGTGCCTTGCAGGAGCTTACCGAGAACAGAGAAGGGGTGGTTTAGATGTGTCCATGGCAGCTAGGTAATGTATTATTGGATCACAATTCCGGAAATATTTCATTCAATCCCACAAAAATTTTGCCTCAGGGTAATTTTTATTAGATACACTGTATTTCTGCTCAAAAATTACTATTTTTTGTTCATATACGAATCAAAACAAGAGCTTTTTTTCCCTTTGTTATCACATTCAAATTTGAAAACAAGCTTTTCCAGCATGGGAGCTCTTAGTGATTTGAAACAGGCAGCAGCTTTTCTACAGTTTTTTTCTTTGCTTGCTTCTTGCTTTTGCTGTCCTTTTCAAGAAAATGATCACTCACCATATCTTTATCCTCATAATGTTTCAAATGAGAGATAAGCTTTTTGTTGGGGGTTTCTCTCTAATGAGTCATCTATAATTCATGATAATTAATAAAATAAATATATTTAGTTAATTGCCATCCAGTTGTAAGTTGTTATTAAAATTTCATTTTCTACCATAAATTACTCCTCAGAAATCATATTTTATTCACTTGGTAAATCTGTTGCACTGTTCATAGTGCTATTATACCTGTGACACTGTAATAGCAACAGTGAAAATCAAGTCATCTTTCTGCTGACAGAATAAGAGCAGTAAATGTCAAACTAATGAATATAGAGTGGGCATATGTAAATGGCCTAGGAGAGCAGAGAGGTTCTTAACATTTCTCATTTTAAGCATAGATCAATGTGAGTTTCACCATGTGAAAGACTCTTGCACGGTTCATCTGCACTGGCTGTAACTTGATCAGAAATCATTTTTAAAAGGGCTTCATATTCTTGCTAAAAAATTTAGTCATGTTTAATAGATATCCAGCTTGAAAATAAATCTTACTGAGCTGTTAGTCCTCATCAGTCTGAGCTTTGGGGACAGCTGTGCCCCGTGGTGTGCCCAGGGCTGCCCAGGGCAGGGGATGTGTTGGTGTGTGCCCCATCTCGCCTGGTGCCCAGGCACTCTGCTCCCTTCCCCATGGACATGGAGCAGGGAATGGTACTGGGGAGGAAACCTGCCTTGTGGCATGCTCCCCACATGTACATCTGGATTCAGGCACTGGGAAGTAGCTCTAGACCGAGGACACAGATTTAACCTCCTTGTTTGGTTTGCCTTTGTTCTGGAAAATTGCACATACATGCTCAGTGTCTCAAATACGGCTTTTCTCTGATGCGGTTTCCCATCACGGCTTGTGCTGCTGTTTGTGTCTTTAATCTTTCCTCAATCTGATAATTGAAACCATGAGAGATGAAGTTTGCTCAGAACAACTCAAATGGTTACATGAAAAACTGATTTTTTGAGAGCAGTTTCAAAATACTCTGTCTTCTAAAAATCTCTTCTACGATATGTTGAAAAAAATAATCAAATTATTGTATCTTTCTTACAAATCAAAGAGCATTATTGGCTATTTTGATTCAGCTGGAAATAATTTCTGTTTATTTGGCTAAATGTCCAACTTAGATAAGTGGTATTTTCAACAAAATAATTCAGATAGGTAGTCAACCATAGGAAAAGATTCTGGCTAAAGAAATAAGCATTGATTCAACAGATTTAAAAATAAGAAAACACTAGCATAAATGAAATATGTTATAAAACACCTGCATATCATTTTCTGAAGATGTCCCAAGATGGATGCCCTCTGTGCATTGAGAAGATCATACTAGACAAGAGGTTAGATGATATAATTCAAGAAATTGGAAAAAATATGCTTTCTAGTCTGAGCAATCTTTTCTGGACCGAAATGCTAATAAAATTTTTGAGCATTCACCCTTCCCTGAAAAGGCTTGAATAGATGAAATCAGCTTTTGTTTAGGAGCAATCAGTCCCGACCTGCTCCGTACGTCCCCTGCCAGTGCCCTTTGTAGCAGCACTTGTGGTGAGCAAACCAAACCACACTTTCTTCAGGAGAGCCATTAAAAATTTCTCATTCTTTCAGTTCAGTGCTATCCAACAAGTGTAAGTACTTTCTTCAACAATGATTTTAATACAGTAAGGATTTTATATTAGTTGACCTGAAAAAACCCAGACATTTTTGTAGATGAGAATGTCTTCCATGAATCTAAATTAAAATCACTTAAA
Source organism: Corvus kubaryi (assembly GCF_017639235.1). NCBI lineage: Eukaryota > Metazoa > Chordata > Aves > Passeriformes > Corvidae > Corvus > Corvus kubaryi. Next base: position 7,511,909 of record NW_024580672.1, read on the forward strand.
TAAATGGATTCTCTACTTAATGTAGCATTAGTTCAAAGAAAGCACATGACAGAGGGATTAGTATTCAGCAGACTTCTTATTTTATTGTATAAAAGTAATTACCTTTTAAAGACTATCAAAATTAACATTTTAATATTCCTCTGGGGTTATACATTTTAAAAACGTAATATAACTCAGTACCTAATACAGAAGAACCCTATTTCCTTTTCTGCTAAATCAGTCTGCTGTATAAATTTGAATAATTTGCAATGCAAGTGGCAGCAATTCTTTTTATTACAAATAAGACTCATATTACAACAAAAGATACTCAATGTTTTCAGCACAGGCCACTTAGAACTTGAAGAGCTTAACTTCATTAAATTTGTATTTCTTGGTAAGCTATTTATGGAAAAGAGTCTCTTTTATTAACCATCTTCATGTTTTACCAGACCTCATGGAGGTAAAATATGTGACCTAAAATAGATTTCCATCTCCATACTCTGGTGAATTTTGCATATTAAAAGTCCTAGCTGGCTGAAATAATAAATAAAATTCACTTTTGTCTGTTAAAATTGAGACCATCTGACTGTTTTCATACTATGTGTAGATATGTTTTTCGTGCTTTCGTGTAATTTCATTTATCAGCGTATGTTATGACAATAAGAAAAACTTTCTTCTTTTATCACCATATTTGTTTTTTGCTTAGGTCTGAAGCAAATTAATCACTTTGTCATATTGATAAAGCTATATAATTTAGCAAGAATTTTACAGTAGAATCAAGGAGACAGCTAGGAAAAGGCTTTAAGATTGTACAATAAAGGAACAGATTAATTTGGGAAAAAAACAGACAGTAAGGGAAGTGCAGGAGAGATTTAATAAAGGTGTAGTAGGCTTGCCCACAAAATATATCAGTGGTCTGTTAACCACAAGAGTATATGGAAAAAAGACAGTCTTGGGTGGATAGTGGAAGATCAAGGGCTATGCAATTTTTTTAAAGTCATCTACTTTATCAAATGACAATGGTAACTGATAAATGCAGTGGCAACCACTGTAAGGTAGCCCTGCAAAAAAGCAAACTGTACACTGCGTCATCCCTGAACAGGTTAAGTGACAGAGCCAGAGAGGCATCCTCTGCAGATCCAGCACAGTGATTCTGAGCCTTGTTTCTGGCATCATCCCCTCTGCTGTTGTTATAACCACAGCCTGGGGACTTGGATTATCTCAGTGTGAGCCAGGTCCATGTGCTGCCCTTGTACTGTGGGCTACAGGAACTATTGAAAGCTCAACTCCTTATCCCAATAGGCCATCTCTTCTCCTGACCTCTTTTGATCAACCCTACTTTTTCCCTAATCCTCTAAAATATACTGTACATTATTTGCTGGTATTGAATATGTACTTAGCCTTGGGTGACTCTCCTAGTTACTGTGTGGCCTTGTGCATTGGTTTAAGAGGTGATAGACCTGACAGTTACAGCAGGAAAAAAAAATAAGCTTCATCTTCTATGGAAAAGTATCAGTATCGTGTAGTTCCTAATGTTCTCTGTGTTATTTATGTGTCTGAAAATTCCTGGGTGAAAAACTCTTCGTGGAAAAAAACAGGTAGAACTGCAACTTTGCAGGTCTGTGATGCCACAACCTATCCTAAAACATCCTCATAATTTCTGTGAGATTCTAGGAATGTAATAGGTAGTTAAATAAATATTTATCAGGTAATAATAGAATCATTACCTTCTTTTTATGAGGCAGAACCACCCTAAAATACAAGGGACATGTGTGTGTGATATATATGCGTATCAGATATATCTGTCTAGAGTTGTAGCTCCCTAGCAGCTAAAATCTCTGACTCTTTTGCCCTCTATTAAGTTCCTCCTAAAACATGCATTTTCTCTTAAGCTTAAAATATTGACATTAAAAACCCTATAAATTTTCATAGAACAATTTCACTGGTAGCTTTTTTTAAATTTGAGTATATTCTTTTAATCCTTTAAAATATTCATATGACATATAATTTTTTCCATTTCAATTCAAGTTAAGGTTTTTGACACAGTATCATGAACAAGTAAAATGACAGTCTAATTCATCAAAGTAAGATTGGTTTATTGCCTTTGTGAAATGGACATGCAACTGAGACCATAAAGCTTGAAAATGAGTTTCAGAGTATGGCCACTGCCCTTCATTTTAAGGCTTGGGGTTTTTTTTAAAAAAAGAAACACACACACCCCACCCCCCCCCCCCTTTTTTTTTTTACTGTTACAGTTATGAACCTATTATCTCCCTTTCTCACCAGGTTCAGTTATAATATTACTTGCCAATGTATTTTTGCCTTCAGCTGAGTTTCTCTGAATGGATTCTCATATAATGCAACCAGAACTGGTCCACTGGCCATTGACAATAACTGTCCCATTTCCTGTTAAGTACTTCAGGCTAACCAAGTAAAAAGCATTTCTGTGACATTCCCTTTGGAAAATAAAGCAAACTGTAAGACTCATTATGTTTCAAATGCAGAGCTCACAGTGAGTAGTTATACCAGTAAAATACTGAAATGAGCCTTGCTGACCTGGTAAAATGAAAATATGCCACTCTGGTGCTCTCATGTAAGCACAGGTGTTATCCTAGGGTGTCAGGATAGTGCGTAGAAGAAGGATTCTCTGTTCTAGGTTTTACATAGGCTTAACATATAGTTGATTTGCTTCCCATGCTGATCCCTTGCCAATAAGAAATTAATTGGCCTGTTCTGGTATGTCTGCCTCCTTATTTAGGCAGCCACAGTGAACTTTCATATTAATTTAAACAAAGGAAATCAAAGCCCCAGTGGCACATGTAGCCACTGGATGATTTACCAGCAGCATTTTGGTTAAACTGCGGGTAAGGGACTAAGTTATCACAAATCCCACAGCTATGGAAATAAGGCAAGTGCTCATCGAGGTGTACCTTTAGCAAGATAGCCTTTAGGAATGGGATATGCCTCTGCATTGTGCATTCTGTAACCACACATAGCTTAGAATCTCAGAAGGGAAAGGAATATGAGAAGCTCAAAAAAAAGGTTAAAAGCTATGTTTAAGGAACTATCCTTTGAATCAATTTTCCCTGGGACAAATGGTCATTAATACTTGCCTACTTAATTTTTATCAAGCCAAAGGGATATGTTTAAATTATAACAAACCATTGGCAGAAATAACACTTCTCAAACACATTTTTAAAAATTATAATTAGTTCTCTCTCTAGCTAGCCAGTAAGACAAAAAGCAAAGTACTATGGAAATTCTCCAGCCTTTTATACTTATTTGAGTTGAAATGACAGGACTTCATAAATTGGCAGGTCATCAAAATTACATTAAAGCAAAGCAATCATATTTGTAAATTAGCCATGGTGTAATACACATGCATTCTAATTCTGTCCCTAAACTTTCGTCACAGCGTAAATGAAAGCAGCTTTTTACAAAAGTTTGGGAGAACCAACCACATGTATGTTAACAAGTAACAGACATTTACTTCATACAACAGAAAGCTTTAAAAAAATTGGGCTTTTATTGTTGTCATTCTCAATCCTGTTGCAGGTGTACAGCATCTCTTTAGTACAAGCTCTGAAAGCATCCACAGAGACAGCATTGACCTCTTCTTTTAGTACAGCAAAATACATTCAGTAACACTGACAATCCCTGAATAGGAATACCAATGTTAGGATCCATAAATATAGTAAACATATGAATGTTCTTCTACGTAGTTTAAAGTGGTGGAAATCTGTACAACCCTTTATCTTTGAGTTTTAGTGGCATTTTTTTCCCCCACCCTCTGTGTCAAACTTATTGCTGAAATTATTTGGCTTTCTCAGGCAGAAAACTATTTTCATTTGTATATGGCATCACTTTCCTCCATAACAAACAAGATGTGACTACTTCCAACAGAAATGTATTTAATGCAATGTATCAAGCTCATGGAGTATTTTTAGCACATTCCCATCAAAAGAAGATGAAGTACATTTCATAAATCTATCCAACTCTTCCAAAGCCAACTCTTCATTTTTCTTCTTCCTGTTCTGGCTTGGCTTTTTCTGGCTGCTTTGAAGCACATTTGGTCATGACTCTTTTTCCCTGGAGAAATCAGGACTTCTCCTGTTTTTAAAAAAGTGGATGAATTAGATGAGAAATATCCTGGAGCAACTAAAAGTTCTGACCAAATATACCACTGAAATAAATGGAAATGTTTCTCAAGAGGCAATTAGATCATTGAGATAATTCTCTAAAATCCTATACAGAGGAGGAAGCTGGGGGAAAGTGGAGCATTCCGGGGGCTTTCAGTCCTTTGTACTCATCATATTTCGGGTTGTTGTGAGCAGTGAGGAAATTCAGTCTGTTTTACACAAATCAGTGGCAAAAGCCCTAAATTCCTTCATTAAATACAGGTGACTTTATTGAGAGCCCTGCATTTGGTCCAGCCTTCCAGCCTCTGGTGGCAGCACAAGCCTACACTGCCCATGGAGACCTCACACATGTGAGAGAGGGAGAAAGGAGACAGAGCAATAATGAAGACTTCTCCCTCGCTTTCATAAAACTGTCTGTAGACAAAGAATTATTGCAAGAATCTTTGCATGTAATACACAAATTCCTGCCTCTCTTCTCAAGCTGGGTGAAGGGGAGAACCACTCTTGTACAGCAAGCAGGCTGAAATGCTGTAACAGAAACATCTGCAAGAATACAAGACAGGTTTTCGGCGCATTCCTCTCCAGTCTTGCAGCAGGGGACTAATTTGTCTTGTTATAGCCTCCCTGTTGAAACTATGGAATTAATCATATCTGTAACTGTATCAGGAGCAGGCATTTTTACAGGCAAACCTGCACTCTCACCTATTTCAAATACTTTATTACATGTAAAAACGTCTTGGCAAAAAATGATCCAAATTGAAGGAAGGCAGGTAATTATATCCAAGTTCAAAACTAGATATAAAGGAAAGATAAAGGTATTTTAAATCCTACGTTTTAGGTAATTGTAGATTTTTTTTAAAGCCAGAATAAAATTCTGGACTTCATATAATTTTCCCTTTAAAATGTTGTTTTTCTCTTTTCTGGGCTGACAAGAGATTATTTCAGAAAGAGAATGCTGATATTAAAAAAAAATGTTATTATGCAGCATTAACTTTACCTGCATAATACAACTTCTGATTTTTTTTCTTTTAATGACAAGTGAAAGGTCCTTAACATGATTGTCACTTGCATTTACTGCATTCTTTGAAGACAGTAATAAAATTTATGGATTTGTCAGCTTTTGCAACTGTTGGGAAGTAAATGTTCATTTAATTTGCCCAATTTTTTATTTTCCTTGCAACCATCTTCAGGATGGTAGATTTGACTGAGGAATCCCTGCTGTTTTAACTCAGACCTGGTTAGTTTAGCCAAAGATGCAAAGTTGTCTGGGGCAACAGTGAGTTTATCCAGATGCATTCTTTTATATTTTTCCATGCTTTAAACCACAGATTTTTTCAAAAGGGCTGAACTAAGTATACTTCAGTAGCTTGCTGTCTCTTCTCTTGCAAAAGGTAAAAATAAGTGTACTGTAAACACAATTTTCTGGAACTAGCAAGACCACACAACTACTGAATTAATGAAATATTGTTGGTTTTGATGGAGTAGATAGAAAACTAAAAGCAAAATATTTATTCAGTCTGGTATGTTGGTTTATAAAACTGTATGATCTCTTCTGGAAACTTTGATACATTTGAATGCATTTTTTTTCCTGAAGTAACTTCACTAGCTCTGTGCAAAACCTCACAAATGACAGAAAATATAATTTCAGTCAGTAAAGTCATGAAGTTACACAAATCATCAAAATATTACCCCAACAATCACCATATATTAATATCTTTTAGAAATAGCTCAATGGGGGTTTTTTAGCTTGCAGCAGTGAGAAATGAATCTGGGAATCATAAGCATCTTTTCAGTTTTCAGCAAATAAAAGGCATTCTGTCCTTTTGGAAATTTCACTATGTGAGAAGGTATTCAGGAAAATAGCAGAGCAGCTGAATAGTGAATGTAGGGAATGACAGGCCCGTGTGGCAAAATGTTTACAAAGTGGATGTAGAATATATAATTCTCTTCAAACTCACTCTGAACCCACTCTTTAGAGGCAATAACTACTTAGGAGATTTAAAACCGTGAAGAGGGACCTAAGTTTGTGTTTCTTGCAAATCGTAGAGATTGCTCTTCCAATTCAGTGTTTCTTAGGCTATTTTTAAATTTATTTGCTTTTGTCCTTCTCTTAAAAAAAAAAATCTAATCCTCACACAATCCCTACCTCCTCAGCATTTGAAATAAGAGGTTTCTTCTATTCCAGGATATTAATAATTTTTCATATTAAAACCATTCCCCAAGTCTCTTCATTTTCTCTCTTCTCTCTCTCTGTGTCTTCCTGAGAAATGTTTTAAAAGACAAAAACTATTTCTTAAGCAAACTATGAAGAGGATTTGGTGACTTGTTGATTTTGTACATTTTCTGAGAATAGTATAATTTAAATAGTTTTTTTTCGTGAAGGATTAGAAAAATAATGGTAAGAGTTAATTTAATAGCTGGGGGAAAGCAAAAGGACCAATGGCATTGCTTCCAACACCTTCCAATTCTGTAACTACAGCATCTTGGTCAGGAATCAAAAAATCTAACTCAGAAATGTTCTTCTAATAATGCTGCACTGTTTGGAGCAATGGATGCCTGGAAATTTGTTGTTCTGCCATGAAGCAGGGGCAAAAGTGAATGTATTTTTCTGCATTATTTATAGTATTAATTTGATAAATAATTCTCTTCTTTATGTCTCATTGCAGTAGATTTCTTTCCCACTCTTTGGCACACCTTTCTGTAGGTGATGCTAGCTCTGAACAGAGCATGGAAGACACTGTTTTTCTTTTTACGAAACTGAAATGTGAAGCAATAGATGCACAATAATAAGATATTACCATCAAGTCACATGTTTTACTACTCCGTTATTTCTGTTACTACCTGGTAAGACTCTTACTAAACAGAGGAGTTTGGCAAGTGCCAATAATGTGTTACAGTATTAGATGTACAGGCTGGTAGGTGGTGGGAGCTGGAAAAAGTGTTAGGAGTGAGGTTTCTGCCACAGACAGTCTCCCTCTAAAAAACAGTGCTAAGCAAGCAGGGGGAGTACAATTCTCACTTTCCCCCTCTTCATTTAGTCAGTGTTATGATGGCCTGCCTGTGCTCTGGCTGGTTCTTGGAGCCTTTCATTACCATTTTTTTCACAACCCCTTCTATCTGATTCACCCTTTTGGCTTTCCTCTAGAAACACGTGTCAGAACACACAGACCAAGAGTGCAGTCTCTTCTTGAGTTTGATGAAAGCATGTACCAGGCTGCACGTGTTGACATGAGCTTCTCATTCACCCATTCTTTTATCACCCCCTTTTCAGATGTGTAGTGAATTATTTAAGTTTAAAAAATGCTATTTCTGCAGTTAGATGGTGTGATGCAGTTCTATTTATTTATTTATCTTTTTCAAAAGTGAAATGACCTGTTCATGAATGCAAACAATTATTTCCTTCTTGTTCTTATCAAAGCAACGTTCCATTAGACTTCTGTCTGAAAACTTTCTCTTCTTCTCAACTTTTCTTCTCTGTGTGTCTGGGCAATGGGGCATTCTTCTAATCTTCTCAACTTCTTTACTTTTCCCCTCAAATATAGCTCCATCTAAAACCACCTTCCATTTGTCTATATTTTGGTTTGGGTGTATGAAGAAACCTTGTAGTCTTTTTTTTGGTTTTTTGGGGGGGTTTTTTTGGTTGGTTGGTTGGTTGTTTTTTGGGGTTTGTTTGTTTGTTTGTTTTGTTTTTCTTTTTTTTCCCAAACATATCCAGAGATCAGCTATAGCTGTTTATCTCCAAAAACTTCAAGGATTAGTATACACACGCCATAACAACTCTTACTCCTTTCTGGGGTCTCATTACCTGAAACAGATGGTAGAGGAAAGCTGGAGTCCTACAGGATGTTTTCCCAGAGGAAGGCAATTGCTTTTAGTGACAGCTGGGCAAATGTCAAATTCTGACTCACAAGACACATATTTCATTAAAAAAAAGGGAAAAATCTTATTTGGAGGAAACACAGTTTCTCACACTTTCCTGCAGAGTAAAAATGATGAAACTTCTGTCCAGAATTCTAAAATCACCTTCAGAGTTCTATAGTCCCACTTGGAGTCTTCCCGGATACATCTATTTTTTTATACCCATGTATATCCTTACACAGACAAAAACCTTATAGAAGGCCTTAAAAATTTCTCACTTATGCTGGGAAAAAAATAGAAAAGCTACTCTTGTAAGTAATAAAGAAACAACAATAATTTCATGTTGAATATGGAAAATATGCTTGAGTTAACATGAGCTCTACTCCGTACTCCAGAGCTTGTGGATATTTTGGGCCCAAATCTCTTCTTGGCACTGTGCATAGTATTAAAACATTTAAAAGAAGTAGGACTGTCCCAAATCAATTTGAAACTTCTTTAGAAAACTGTTTTGAAGCTGCGATACATTCTCTTACTCTTACAAAACTATGATTCTCTTCTGAAAATGAGGCCAAAATGTACTTCCTACTGTAGTGTATGAATGCATCTAAAATGACTTAAGCATGTTTCAGTACACATAGCTCAGCACATCAATCCAGGTCTTACCTATGTGCCAGTTAGAGGCTCAAGTGTTTGCAGTTATGTCTGGGTGCTTGGAACAAGGGATCTGGCACAGACTTCTCACTACTTAGCCCAAATTAACATCACTGAACTCATTTAAGTCATTTTGGCTTCATAGTTGAGAAAGCAGGGACAGAAGTTAGCCTAAAGTGTGATTTGATGCTGAGGCAATTTGATAATGAATATGTCTCCTCACTGATGTCCTGATATTTGAAAAAGTAGATCAAGCTCCAAAGCAGTCTTTGTTCACTAATGTACCCCCACCCTCTGCTTCAGCTGGAACATGGTGTGCAGTGCAAACTTGGGCCAAAGAACTCATCTTGATCTTATGAGTTGTTCTATTATTATTTTAAGTTATTATAGTAGTATCTTACACAATCACTGCATGGTTTATTAATACATTATTAGTAATAGATTAATATAATCAATATCTTTATTATTAATTTTTAAATAAAATCATTGTTATAATATTTGGGCCTGCTCCACTGAGGGAAGAGATTTGTTACCAAAGTCAGGAGAAGTAGGATCACATACTTGGACAAACTGGAGTGGTGGTAGAAAAAGCTAGAACCAGAAAAACTAAATTATCTTTATTCTTACACAGGGCAAGGCTTTAAATCACTTCAAGCACAAGTGATGATTAAAATTAGCTGTAAGGATAAAGTTCAGATGTCTCTGAAGTCATAAGGTCTTATGTTTATTTTTTCCTTACTGACTTCAGAAGAGAAAGAAATCCCAAAAAGTAGAAGAGCTTTCAAATAGAGAGTAAGAGCTTTCAAACAGACAGTAAATTAACTACTGAAGTGGAATAAGGACTAGCCATACATCAACAGAAATAACTTGAGCACAGACAGCGTCTCCATCTAGATTAGAGAAGTGCTCAGCTGAGAAGGCCAAGAAAATTAAAGAATGAAGAGATGGACAAAGACCAGATAGATCCTGAAATAAACTGTAATCAGACACATTTGTTATGTTAGAAATATAGTACAAGATTACCTGGTGTGATTGGCACAGCAGCACTGCAGCTACCTGCGCTGCATGGCTGCATGCAGCAGTGGATGTTGGTCCATGTGACTTTACTCAAACTCCTATAATCACATTGGAAGTGTAACATATTCTTTCAGTGCCAGAGTTGCTGTGCAAAGGCAACATTAAATTTCACAACATAGTTCATTTCCAGGCAATCCAATAAATTAATGCTTAATGAATATATGGGGTTCTATAATAAAGAATACTTCTAAGCAATAGAAGATCTTTGATCCAGCTTCTACTTAAATGATTTATTTTTGTAATAACAAAGTGGAAGTAAATGAACTTTTCATCATTCTTAAGTCTTTATTACAGTAAAGAATCTCTAGGACACAAGATGCATCCAACATTCAGACCTACTAAACATTTTTTGGGCCAAACAAACAGGTTAGGCCAACTTTGCTTTTTCCTCACTAACAGTTCAAACATCCTGCACCACATTCCTCTTTTCCTATATTCCTCTTTCACCCAAATTCTTTAGATGGTGGTCTTGTTTTGCCAGGCTGATTAGGACTGGTGGGCTCTACCTTGCTCCCTTCCCTTGATGACTGCATTAACAGAGCTCAAGAAGCCTGGTTCTTCCTACAACACTTCTTTCGAATCTGTGGGGGAAAAAGCTAATGTGATAAAACAACAAATTATCACAGTAGAGGATGAGCAACCTTACAGAACAAATTCTGGCTTTTCTGCAAGCTTCAGAGCCTCGTGCATCCCTGCGGCTGAGAGCTTGCGGTTGATGTTCCTATATCTGCATTGCAGCAGGTTGCGATAGGTCGTCCTCAGGTCCCGATTGAAGAAGGCATATATAAAAGGGTTAATGAGAGAGTTTGCATAGCCCAGCCATAGAAATGTTCTCTCCACCCAGAGTGGGATACAGCTGCATGCTGTACCACAGATAAAGGGCCTTGCAGTTGAGAGGAGGAAAAAGGGCAGCCAGCAGACTGTGAAAGCCCCAACAATAATCCCAAGGGTGGTAGCAGCTTTCTGTTCTCTTTTAAAGATGGAAATGTTTTTCTTGTCATGCTTTAGGAGTCGTGAAAAATTAGTACATTCTTCAGATTCCTTGTGCAGTTTTACAACTCCATTCACAGAAATCCCTTCTATTTCTTCCAGACGGGGAAAACCAGTAAACTTGTGTTTAGCAGCACTCCTCCTGGCAGCTTTATAAATCTGATAGTACATGAAAAGCATCACTGACATTGGAATATAAAATGCAACTGCTGTGGAGTAAATGGTGTAGCCAAAGTCTTGACTGATGAGACAAACCTTTTCATCATTTACGTTCTGGGCCCAGCCGAAGAGTGGAGGTATGGTGATAGAGGCAGATAAAAGCCAGACACACAGGATCATTTTGGCCATACACTTCCCATTCTGCCTTACGGGGTACGTAAGAGGTCTTGTTATTCCCAGGTACCTGGAACGATAACACAGAGTTACCACAGAGGGCAGGGGTTAACTGTTAAAAGTTATTTCACGTAGCCTACCCTAAACCAAAACCTTTGGCCAAGTTTTCTGTTTCTTAATTTTCAGTCCTCTCTTTGCATGTATTACTAACTTGTAAATTCACGTGTCTTTCACATTAAAATTTACAATGTTAGTATTCTATATAAAAGGTCTTTTATTCCAGAAGGAAATCTCCCATTGGCCATAACAATGTGATTTTCATGAATTTGTTCAATCTCCATGCACATAAAGCATATTTCGGCTTTTAAGGAAATTCTGAAGCCTTAATTATGTTTTACTACCTTATGAAATCTTGGACTATAGAAAAATGCTCATTCCACAAAGCCATCCACTTTTTGTATTGAGTGGATGGTTATAACAAGCAAGCATTCATCTTCACTCTTCTGATGTATTCAACAGTTAGGAAGAGCCCTGCCACTAAGCTGAGATAATTGGGTTGTCTTTCTTTCTTTCATGTTTCAGGAACAACACAAACAACAAACTGCAAACTTATACCAAGAGTAGATTATTTCAGTACTAAAATAATTTTTTTATCATTACTTAATTAGAAAAAACATGTCTATTAAATGTCCAAACTTTTACTGAACAAAATAAAAGTCTATCACAGCTCCAGAAGACCTGGGGAAGAAAACACATTTTACAGACAAGAAAAATATTTATAATGGGTCAATTTTTCAATAGAAAAAAAAATTAAGTCTGTTGACAACTTTTATATTTCCTAATTTGTGGTATTTTAAACTAAGTATCTTTTTCTATTTACAGAAGTATTACTATGGCTCTATATAGCTGGGTAAGAATATTCTAGGTTTGAATTTACTCTCAACTATAGAAAATGTCTGTACTTCCTCTCTAACAATGGGAATTTCTCTTAGATGGAATCAGATGCTTTTATTTAGACCTAAGATTTTTAGTTTCAATTTTGGCTTCTGCTCAACTGGAACTTACCTATGAGTTACTGTTAACTTCTCAAATTGTTCGTTTTCACTTCCTCCAAAAGAATTTTGAGAAAAGCGGTGTGATTTGCTTTGTTACTTGTAAAAGAAATTATTTCAAATCAAGTTTCTGAATAACGTTTTGGTTTCAAGAGCTACCAGGGTTTACTCACATAGTGAAGGTTCTGGAGAGTTACAAATGAGAACTATAGTAATGTAATTAAAAATATCTTTGGGGAGTACGTTTTCTCTGTCTATTCACTTAGCACATCAAATATGAGATTTGCCTGGGTCTGTGGAATGCTGCATTGTTGATTTTACTGCAATGCAGTAAATTATGGCCAATGCTCTTGCTTTATACAAGCACTCAGGTATGCTACAGTGATGGAAGTAAAAGAAACATCATTTAATGATCTGTTCTGATGAGTATCAACAATCCTTCTCAACCGTGACATTGGTTTTATATTGCTATTATGACAAGTGTTACACAAAGGACAGGCTGGTTTATTGTGCCCTATTCTTGACAGGCTGCACAAGTAAATTACAGCAGGCCAGTATTTTGCCAGTCTGCACCTGGAGAGGCTGTGAACTAAGAATTCTCATTGGAACTGTCTGGGATCAGAGCAGAGCAATCCATGGACCATGCTGTTAAAAAGGGCTGCTTCTTGTGCCCCTCAGCACCAGCATTAGAACATGGTCACTGGCCCAGCTCCAGCAGCCACAGGCATCATGCAGAGACCATGGAGATTTCTGTTTTACAGCACCATGGCCAAAACCATTTTCACTCCCAAGGAGCCGAGGGTTTTCCAAGGCGCTCCAAGATACAGAAGAGAAGAGTTAGTGCAGTGAAATTTCAGTTTAACTACTTAAAGGATACATCATACTGCTTTAAGCAATGCAATTGCAGAAAGGGTGAGTTATCAGCTGCAGCTTTTCTGGGACAAGAGTGGCCTTACCCTTAAAATTTGTCTAAGAATAGCACAATTTAGGTACAAAACAGTTAAACGCATCCTTTGTGCACAAAGACTTCTTGTCATTTACAATGGGTTGTTTTAAAAAAAATCCTTAAGAAGTTGGTTTGCCTTCCTGAAGTATGCACTTCTCTAGCTATTACCCAACTGGTCACTAAAAATAACACACTTTTGAGGTGAACTTTATTATGTAGCTAAAAAAGTTAAGCTGGATTTCTGCAAAAATCAGATCTGTGGGCTGCATACTCTGCCTACTGATGCATTCTCATGCACCAGAATATAACAAAAAGAATTCATGAAAGCGTAAGTATACTGAAAAGAATTTAAATTCATTAGTTTTGCCCTGGCATCACTTTTTTTGGAGAGTATCTTTTCTTCAGAAATGCTATTTGAAATTAAAATACATTAATTAACATAAAAATACACCAGCATCCTTTCTGCCTTATTCATTTTGCTAAATGTAGTATGATAGGGGAAAAGAAGTCAGCAGGCACAAATTAAGGAACGTTATCTTTTAATCTCTCTATACGAAATCCATTACCCTTGAAAACTCATTTGCAACGTCAAAATAATGTAAATCACTACGGTTGCCTAATACACTAGAGAGTGTTCAGGGCTTAATAGACTCATGAACTTCAAAAATATTGTGTCAAATTCAGTAGGAAAATATGCTTTGTAATGCTTAATCTTAAACTAGTACTTTAATAAAAAAATACTAAATGTAAATCAGCTGAAATTAACATATTCAAGTATAAGTAACACCTTGAGGTCTTATTACTGGGAAAGAATGAAGTCAGAGTCCTTAAAAAGCCCATTTCATGTGTCTCAGCTATCCTCCACATGAAAGAAGTGTCTCAGACTTGTTATTCTGAGAGTTGTTTCTTTCACATGCCACAGATGTTCATTTTGATCTTGGTGGAGAAGAAACTGTGCCTCAGTTCTCACTTGTAAAAGAAGGGCAATGCTATTTTGTATTCTTCCTGCTCCAAATTTCTTGACTCTATGGTTCTGCCAGACAGGGCATATCTCCATGTTACACCCAGCTCAGTGAGGTCTGTATCTAGGTTACTCCCCAACAGCAGAGTACTGCCGATGAATAGCCTTTATTTCTTCTAAAGTGGCCCCAGCATCTTCCATTCAGCACTGCCTGATGCTGCATGCAGAACACCGACGTGCAGGATGCTGTACTGTTGGGCAACCCTATGAAAAGGCACAACACACACAGCAGTCACATCCTGCTGCCATTCCAAGGATGCTGGGTGAGTGCAAAACAGTGAGAAGGAAAAATCTGGCACTACTATCTAATGGATACAGCAAAAAAGGATGATGTGAACTTTTTTTCTACTGCATCACTCGTGGAAAACAGACCCTTGCTTGAAGAGCTCAAAGTAAACAGCAGAGATCAAAATGATGTTAAATGGTGAAGGGCAGAGTAAACTTCTTGTTAAATGAATGTATATAAACACACGAGCATGTCCTGATTCTGGGTTGGTTTCTTATGATTTCTTCAGTGTCCCTTCTTCCCCACTGGGAAGAAGTTTGGAACCAGTTTGGAAACTGGTTTCTTTGTGCAGTCCACACATCGTGTGCCCAGCTCTGGGGAGGAAAAGTTACTGCATGCCATCCTCTTTCTGGAGCTCTGTTCAAACCTGCGAGGGGAGGGGGTAAAGAACTCCCTCCTTTAGTCAGCCATTGTACACAGTTGCCATTTGCCACACACAACGAACACCAACAGTGGAAAAGGTAAATTAACAAATCCTTTCCTTTCTAAAAATCTGATTTCCTGTGACGTAGAATTCTTTCCCAGTATCTCTAAATGGTTAGCATTCAATGACAAGAAATTGTCATAGACAATTTAATGCAAAATCATTATAACTGTATAGGTCTGTTTCTGAGATTATTCAGTTTGTGGGCTTTTTCATTCTGGCTTTTGATACTGATCCATTTCAATGACCACACAGAATACTTTTTATACTGCAGGGCTAAAAAAGTCTCTATTGTCACTTGAACTGTAGATCGGACAGGCAGATAGGTCTAGTCCTCATACCTTTTGAAATATCCAGAAAACAAGTTGAGACTTAACAGCTACATTGACTTCAACAATAGAAAGAAAATAATAACAGGATGGTCCAATATGTGATCATGTGTCCTAACTCTTTCTCTTCTACCCCCATTATATGGCTAAAAGATAAAGAGTAAAAGGTCTTGCCTGACACTGTGAGCAAAGTCATAGAGCAATAGAAAGCCTTACATCTCAAAGAATTAAAATAATTTTGAAGCTTCCTGCCCAACTCAATAATAAATTGAATACACCAGGACATCGGGATCACTTACACCACTTTTGTACTACACGTGTTACTCCTTTGTCTCTGGTCTCCATGTACTTTATAGGCAGATAGAATTCCATTCTAGTTAGTCCACATTCGTTCCTTAGCATTCACTGACTTGATCTAACAGATTCCAGAGTCAAATTAGATCTTTCACTGTCTGACTGCTTTTATGAAGCAGATTGGACTGCTACAGAACAAAACTAGAACCATTATACTGGAAATTATACAGATGTGTATTACAGCTATTTCTGCCAGGAATCACAACATACTGCTTTATTATCACTTACTATTTGATTACGAGTTGTGCTTAATATGACGTTCTGTCAGTTCTCCTACTGTTGTATTTTAAGAGTCATAAAACTGCTTTGTTCCAAAGGCACAACAATGCTTACTCCTTCCTTTCTCTCTTTCTTTAGCACAGAAGCTTTCTGTCTTCAATGCACATCTCCATGTACGGATTTCTTTGCAAACCCACAGCTATAGATTCCCTTCCTGTACCTCACCTGAAATAATTACTTATTCTCAAGAATGATGCTGATCTACTGACTTTTCTTCATTGACTATGATTCTCTCATCATCTTTCTTAATGTTTTTCTGTTTGGTTCAGCTCAACATTAAGAGACACGTCACAAGAAGAGGAGCAAAATGTCATTCCTCAAAGCTATCCATCATTCAAAAATATTCTCCCTAGTATATATCTCAATAATTTTTTCCCTTTCTTTCAAATGTAAATGTAGAAAGTTGAAACAAATACCAAATCCTATATTTCTGTTATGGCTATGTCAAAACACCTAGCAAATACTGTTCTCTTTTCAAAGATGATGTGTTTACACAATGCAAGAGATGCTCTGTCCCTCAGACATCCTTTTAAAGAGAACAAGATATACAAACATACAGATTTACCAGGAAAATACTATTCCTATCACATACTTAAGTAATTGAGACAGAAGTAAAAGAACAGAAACATAAGAAGACCTAAATGGTGAGACATGAGCACTGCAGTGCACAGCTCTGGTGCTATAATGTGACAATTACCTTGCTAATAACTGTACAATAGTACTTGGCCTTTCTGCAATACAGAACTGGCCTCATAATCACATCATGATCACTGCCAGTTTATTGCCTGGGAGGATATTTCAGAGGCAGTAAAATATTTTTCTCCTTAGCAGAAATGAGCAAAGTTACTAATTTCAATGCATATATTAAACATTTCAGAATATGAATTGGGTCACTTTAAAACCTGAACATAAAATGTCATGTAATGGTAGAGTGAGACAGGAGAACTAACATAATCAAAACACTACTCAGTGGAGAGAAAAAGACTGACTAATTTTATGCTCTATCTGGTTAAATGTTGCATCTTTCCTATGCTGTGAATTAGTACACAGGTTATAAAAGTCTTAGCACAGTGGTCAGCTTCCACATCTTAATTGCTAGAAATCCTAGAAAGCTCTACTTTATCCTTCTCAGCTGATGGTGAATGAACAAACATAAAAGATGTTAAATCTATGTTTTTATATCGATTCTTCTAGCTGCTTATGCTTCACACTTCATAAAATTTCAACCTTATTCTTATCATTGAAATGGTGATGTGTTAATTTTTATATTTGGAAGAACGAGAATGAAATACTTGTTTTGCTTTCAGTAAGGTTAACACTCTACATTATTCCCCTTTTTGTTTTTAATTAAATGTATTTTCTTAAATTCTCTTTATAATAGGATCATTTCTACAGCTACAGTGGGTACATATTGAATTTATTCTACATCGTAAATGTTCTGACTTGATTTTTCTTTTTCTCAAAAATCATTGTAGGGGTTTATTTTTGATGAACTCAAGAAGTGTAGGTGTTCCTGGCAGTGGGGGAGGATTAAGTCAATCAAAATTAAATATCTGTTCATTCTAAAGGAATGTAATTTGCATAGTAGAAGATTGCTTTCTCCTCTTTTATATTTCTTTTCATTTCTCTGTACTTTCCTGGGCTTTCTTCCTCTCATATTGTATAACTTTACAGCTTCATATTTTTCATATTTATTTTAGCTCATTTTTCATTCTTTCATTTCACTCATTTTTATTTCACCTTCTTGCTGTCTTATTTCTCGTTCTCTTTTTGCTCTGTATTTTTCCTTCTTTATTTCTGCTTACTAATCTTAGACATCCACGCCATAGATAGGGGAATGCATTCTGTTCTTTTTCTAAGAAATACATGACAACCATATTGTCAGGATATGTGCAAAATTTTTCTATTCAACTTCTATTACCTTACTTGTACTTCTGAAACCATATTGCTCTTTACTTTCAGACCTCGGCAAATTTCTTTCACCTGCCCTCACCCTTTGCCTTTCATGTTCACCCTGCATGACTGTCAAAGCATTTATCACCTGTCACATCTTGTTCTCAGCTTCTTGACAAACCAGCTCAGTAGCCTTTCATTTTCCACTGCAAATTATACATTGCTTGGAAAGAAAGGTCCAAACGTGTAGTTGCTGATGTTTACCTTGCAACACAGCCTGAATGCTAGATAATATGTATTTCCTACCTAATATTTTGCAATTACCCTTATAAATATTCTAAATTATAGATTAAATGCTCTTATTAACTCTCTTTGAAGGAAACAGTACCTGTATATTTTCCTTTCTCTACCATCAACAGAGACATTAAGGTAGGAGATATAAGAAGGGAGGTGGATTTCAGCCCATTAATACTTCACCAGCCACCTAGAAACCAGATACATTTGAAAACTGAGAAGGTTTTGGACACAAATTGTTTAGAACTAAGTTGCATTGTGTAATGGAAGAATTACTATTTTTAATTTTTTTCAAAATATCTGAGCTGCAACTTTGTGGGTTTCATCGTCACTAGTTTCCTGTTTACAAGTGTGGTTTGCTTACTGAGTGAAATAGGATTAATTATATACCGAGCTCAAAAGTGCTTTTCACCCCACTTCTTGATAGATAATCTGTAACACTTCAAAAGCTCTCCAAATCCAGGCAACTCGCACATAGGAAGAATCATTTTTCTTTACAATGTTCAACAATGTGATAGGTTGAGGGAAAATAAAAACTCACGCTTTTCTAAAAGAAAATGCATAACTGTGTCAGGGACATACTACCTACTTCTGCCTTTTCACACACATGCACCTCCTCCCAGATTTGCAAGCTCCTTTATTTAACACCGATCTATTTATTTTTGTGGAAGAAGTGAGAAGAGAGTCAAAATGCTTTCCCTACATTTTTCTCTTTTTTTGTTTTTTAATAAAAAGTTATATTCATCAAAATAAAGTATGATTTGCGATACATACTAGTAACATTTTAGGAACATTGCCTAGAGAAAGACTTCTCAGGCTTTTTAAGAAATATCTAATTTACTGAGAAAATCTTCATGAAATTCATCCTCGTATACACACAAGCTGCTTCACAAGTGCAGCTTGTTAATACAGCCTCATACCCTGTGGTATCATTCACAGTAGTTGTTAAGTCATTTTATCAATCAAGGAGTAGAAGGAAAATCAAAACCTCTTCAAGGATGGCAGTTTGTTGCTATATTCAATAAGGGGATTCATATCAGAAAACACTATTTCTATTAAAATTCACATTTCAACTTATTCCACATTGAGAACATCTTTATTATCCCAAAATACTGCAGGCTCACAGAAACAAATGCAGTGCAATTGCATCATGTCAACTGTTATAGCTGAGTATATCTAATTACACGTAGACTGATGTCTGTCTTACATGACTATTTTTTCATCTTTATGTGTATGATGCAGTAGTTCATGTTATTAAGTTATTACAACATGCCTGGCCTCTTTTTGAGAGGGCAGAGAAGATATTTAACCTTCTAATACTACCTGGAAGACTAAGATAGAAAAAAAAGGTTTCTAGAAAAACAATTAAAGAGGAATCACATTCTTGTTTATTTCTGTCTGGCTGTGATGCAATGTTCATTAGCAACTGAACATGCAGGATAATAGTTTAGGTTGGAAAAGGCTAGGGAAGAGGTTTTATCTCATATGGCCTTTTGTATGTTAGAGGAGAACTGGGTAAGTCTGAAATGGAAAATGAATCTGAGTAAATGATGTGGCATGACTGGAGGGAGTTGGTGCTGTCAGTGAGCTTGAGGAGCAGCAGAGACCTTGAGCATGAATGCACAGTCCAAATGATCCGAGGAAGGATGAGGCTTGACTTGGAATATTGCTTAATAGTGTTATAGAGGACTTATTCTCCCCTTTAAAGATGTGGTTTCTTGAAGCACCAGCTCAGATGAAATCCCTCCTCTTTTCAACAGAGGCAGTTTCTGAGCAAAGAGCAAAAATTAAAAAGAATATGTATTGCAGATAGGAACCAAAAAATCCTCATTTTCCTTTCGTGTTCACCCCATCTCAACCCTCTTGTCCCTCACACCCGGGGTTATCGACAGAGAACGTGTGAAGGCTCAATTTCAGAGCTATGAAAAACTGTCTTTTCTTTTTTAAAGAAGAAAACCCTCATCTGACTACCACAAAGCGGAAATGGCTAAGGTGATTTTCTCCAACTTCACTACATGAGTCACGCTTGGATTGACACTAAACATCAGCTTAAAAGGAATTATTTTGAAAGTTATAATAGTGTTTCAAAATGAAAGCCTCCCACAACTTTAACTAGAAAATCATGACTGATGTCTTCAGTACAATTAAATTAAACATTTCAGAAATATCCATAGTATAAGTGATGAATGAAATGAAAAATTACAGCCCACTGAACTGATAATACCACTATATTAAAATAAAGTATCCTCAGGGAATAGCTATTTCAATGTGCTGATGTTTATGTCCCTTCTCTTCCTTCCTTGAATACAAACAGTTTAAACACAGTATCTTCAGACAAAGCACTTAAGGAACAACCCTCTCTAGAATACTTCTTCCTTCCTCCCCCTTCTTTCTTTTCCTCTCTCTGAAGAGACAGGAAAAATGCTGGAAAGACCAGGTCCAAATTCTCCTTTTTGCTTCTTCACGACAGTAATTCTGCAAGAGCCCTAAGGAACACCTGTACAGTCATTATGGGTGAATCTCAATACAGACCTAACCTACTTAGACATTTTTGACTCTGTCCATAGTTGTATTGGCCTGAAGGCAGATCTGAATTTTTTAAAAATCACACAGAAGTCTTTCTATGTTCCACTGGATCAGGTATGTGAAAATTACAAATGTTGACCTCAAGCTTTACTTGTTTGCCCTCGCTTGGCTAGACAAAATACAAAATATATCAATAAACGGTATTAGATACACAGGAAAATCCAAATCCAAAGCAGGTTTAATTAAGAATATTCTTTCAAAAATTTTGGGATATGCAAAGCATCTTGTATAGTGTTTATCTAGTTGTTTTTTAAAGATGCACACTGGAGTTGCTTTTCCTACAGCAGTAAAATAATTTCTCTCTTCCTAATATGAATAATTCTTAACACAGGAAAAAATCACAACTCGTTTTGGAAGCAGAGGCTGTGGGCTGGACAGAGCACAGCATGAGGGGAAGCTATCAAGGAAGGAAGGCAGGAGGTTAGATCAAAATGTGAGTCTACAATTCAAGAACCTTTTAGAAAACTGCTGTTCACAGTCCTTTCCAGCAGAAACTTTTGGTTCAGTGACTTATCATTAAATAATAAGGTGATTCCTTCCCTGTAACTTATATAAACAGCAAATTTTTTGTCATTTCTTGATATTTTAGTAGTATATTTTCTGCTCAGTATGTGGTACAGAATGAGGTTATCGTGTCTCATCATCTTTCATGCCAATGAATGTAAGGTTTACTGTAGCTACCACATTTCTCAACCGTATGTGATTTATTTCCTTAGCACTCATTTTAACTAACATATTCACTTACAGCATACTTAGACACCCAGTCTTAAGTTCTCCCTTCACATGTAATTCTTCTGCCTGCTGTCATTTCCCTCACAAAATGTGTCATTCAGTGAAATTTTGAAATTTAATATCAATAAATAAATTGGTCAGGTTGAGTTCTCTTATACTAACTGGAAATAGAAAATTTCCAGGGATTTAATAGTTCTTCCCTTTGCAGTCACTCAGAATCCCTAAATACAGAGCCCCAGGTGACCTTTAACTGAAGGAGAAGGTTGAAGGAGAGAAAGATCTAGTGAGAAGAAGTAACTGCAGCTAAATCCAAATTGCAGTGGGTAATACTGTATATTCAGCCTTTCCCAAACTCAATATTTAGTAGTTCATTTGTCATAATACTTATTCATTTTTGCCAGCAGCCCTGGGAATGAAGAAAGTAACAGCCAAATGGACACCATTTCTTTCTAGCTAACAAATCCCACACTCTCATGAACTTTGAACCTCCTGGGTCTTGCCCAGACCTGCCAGGCTGTGGTTCCACGTAGGGGGCTTTTTTCAGCTTGCTGCATCAGAAACATTTAATCCAAATCCAGAAATCCATACTCCCCATTTCAGATGTCACCAGGTCTACCTTTGTAAAGGTAGCTGCAAGCAGGCTTAGAGATCACTAGACAGGAAACCTGGAAAAAGATTATTCAGGACAGTGTGTCCTCTTTGTCTAGTTGAAAATAGGCCTGCCCACAGCAAATTTCCACTACAGTGTATTCTTTTTTTCAGCAACATCCTTCACATTTTCCTTCTTTTAAAAATCATGCAAAATCTGCAACATTAAATATTTTTAAAATATAGAACACATTTCAACACAAACTGTTACCACCAACTTCACAGGCATGAAAACATAGTACATCCAATCTACAAAATGAACCTCTTGCTTTTTTTCTTGTCAAGAAAGGAGTTTCTGGCTCTCTTCCCCTGAGTTTTCTGTACAGAATGACAAAATTTGAGGACAGATTCAGCTACTGATTATTCACAAATAACCGTTTGTCCAGCTCGGTGTGGTCACAATACCTTCATAACATCTTTTCATGCTCCTCAGAATCTAGAATTATATATTCATGCTGAAACAGAAACACAGCCAATGATAGATCATCTCCTCCAAAGCCTTTAAAGATAGCAGGATGTGAAGATTATCAAGGATCCCAGAACTCTCTTTTATGTTCATTTTACAGTTGCTACACCACACATGAAAGCAGTGGAACAAGTGGGATCAGCAGAAAGAAGCCCTTCTTCCCACCTCTCAGTGAGCATGTCTTTCCTTTGCTTATTTTCCTCAGCAACAAGATGGCAACTCTAATGTTCTTCTGAGGTATGGTGGCATCAACTCTGTGTGGACAAAGAGTGAACTACCTAAGGTTCATTGCTGTGACTACGGCTTCCAATGATAACAGCTTTCATTGCCAGGCTGAAAACTTCAAACATTCACTTGAATTTAGGAGCAGAACATTGGCATCAGTGTGGGATGAACCACCACAGCTGGCCTGTGGACATCTCAGGTAGCTCACTGCAATCTGCAGGTGTTTGAGAAATTCGACAGGATCCTCCCTTTTTTTCAACAGCTCAGGAGCAGTGCAGAAGTTTTGTGTTAAATTACAGGCTTTGGAAATGTTAAGCTGCTTCTTGTGTTGTTCAATTCATAGACGAATGGTCCACTATGCTATTTTATTTTCAGTTATGTTTTTTAAAAAACAATAATGTATTCTGTTAATGGCCATACTCATTTTGCAAAAAAATATCTTTTTAGTATGGGACAATACACGCTTGAGACACTACAATGAGTACTGTTGCTAAAACTGCTTGTGACGAGAAGTGGGTCTTCAAATGCAGATACTTAGGGTAAAAAGGAAACTGCAGTACATAACAATTCAGAAGTTAAGTCTTTTGAGCCAAAGCTGTACCACTTTAAGCATCAAAACATCTTATTAGACTATTAATGAAAAGCTTTGCATCTTGTCACCAGCTGTTTTGGGTCATGGGTATAAATATTTCCAAGTAGTTTGTGGCCAGACAACACACCCTTTGTTCAGGGATTAAATATTTCAACTATTTTCTAAATGTCAACTTGTACAGCAAATAAACAAAATTTAACAACCCACATGGAGAACTGCTCAGAGAAAATTATTCTGGCAAATGTTACTGCATATATGAAATATTTCATGACAATCACAACGTGTTTTCATGGTTTATATTCATGATGACAGTTACGTTGTAAATTCTTCAATAAATTTAGATAATAGCACACTCTTCAGCTATCTGTACTTATGTCTTCCATTTCTACCTTCCAGTATTTATACCTACTGACAATTTCTGAATCCCTGTTATCAGAGTAAATCTTCTGGGGCACTATTCTTTCCTTTGGTTAAAAAGTTCCTGTACTTTCTCATATGGGATCAGTCTTCTAGTGAACAGACGCAACTGCCCCAGGCTTGGGATTTTTGCAGTTACGCTTTTTGTCCCTCTCTGCAGATCTGCAAAACATATGTTGAAATACATTGTCCCCAGTCTTCAACATATTTCATGAAAAGCAAACAGTTTATAAATAAGGTACTTTAAAAAAGTTCTTTATGGGTGGCTCAATTTCACTTGCAGCAGCAATAGGCCATATTTCTGATTACAGATACTTGTATGGGTGACAAGAAATTATGATTTGAATGCCACCAAGGGCATCAGCATTATTCAGTGGCAGTGAAGGTGGCACATCTCCATGCCAGATTATTGGGAAGAGACCTTGTCACGTGTTTGCCTGGATCTCCAATTACAGTCTCTTTTCAAAAGACTGGAGAGTTTCCAGCCAAAAAATAAAAAGCAAAAAGTTTGTACGTAAGTCTGCCACAAAAATAGTGCTCTTGCAGGCAAGCCTTTACTGCCACTTCTGATTTTACCCAACTTGGTGAATGTCTGAGATACAACAAGCTCTGTCCACTCTCCCTTGATCCCTCACCAGTTTTTCCACCGCTGCTAATGCGTGGCAAGGTGCTGCTTGCCCCTCAACCTGTTATACCATGCAGAACAAATAATTTCTAGAGTGAGAAAAATGTTATCTTTCATACAGCTCTGCCTCCACTTCCTACAATCTCCTTAAGAGACATAAGAACTGTACATAGAAATGGATTTTTATTGGATTACCAACTCTCCTTGTGGTTATACTTTAAACTTCTACAAGCTGAAAAACTTGGTTTTAGGTGTTTAACTGTACCAAAACCCCACCCATTTCCTTGATACATCTCAGGAAAAAACTCTGCTGCCAATTTTCTTTTCAAGACACAATGTACCTCTAAGAATAGACTTCACCCCGGTTTTCCTTAATTTAAAAAAGTTATTTTTGTAATATCCCTCTTGGCTTTGTGTTTTGGCTTGTTTTTTAAACACTTATGACCATTTAGCAGTGAAATAGCTATCAATGATGAAGTAAATCCCCTTCAGTGGTGTCTTGTGCTAGCTCCAATTTGATAGCAAAGGCCACGATAGACAGAAAGAATATATTCAGTACTGATCTGATTTCCATGCACATCTCTGTTCTGCACTACTACAGAATTCATTCTTGTCTGTACATTACCCCAAAGCCATGTTTATTGTTAGAAGTGAATCACTACCAGATTTGCATACATGCTAATGTGTACAGAACCTCCCATATGTATCAGATAATCTAGATTTCTATACAAAGCCTTGAATAAACAACAGGGTACAAAAAGAAAACCAATGACACTCATTCTCTAATTTTGCTATGTTAGCTCAAACAGAATAAAAACAAATTTTCACTATGACATTTACTCCTGGGATCTTTTGAAGATGAAAATTTGCAGTAAGAGTTTGTTCAAAAAATTTCAGCTGTTTTTTTGCCTCTTTTCAGTATATATAGGAAGAGTTATACTATTCAATCCTTTAGAAATAGTTGCCTCTCCACTACAACAAGAAAAACTGAAACTTGTAAGTTTTCCAGCTGGAAGAAATTATCCTCATCTTATAGACTGTAGTGACCATTAGAACAAAACTGCAGTGAGCACAGGTTTATGATACTTGTGCTTTGGACATGCAGGTATCAACACTTGTGGTTTTGCTCCCCAGTCTTTCTTCTATGACAGCCGCACCTCAGCAGACTCAACTATTTCTGAAGCTCTTTATTTTCATACAAGGCCTACAATGGCCAGCTTTCTTCAGACTTTCTAGTCCACAGAGGAAGGACCAGATCTGTGTGTTATATATTGAGAGAAAAAAAAAAAGAGGTGTTTGCAGCTGACAGACAGTACCATATGTACATATCAACTGCAGATGAAGAAAGTTTCAAAAGTTGCCACAAACACTTCCAATGAAATATTTGAAATTCAACAACAATATCAAAAATAATACTGTGTTTCTTTAAAAGGAATAAGATATTTTATATAATTTTCAGGGAGTTCTAAAAATAATTTTCAGAGAAAATTATTCAGGGAAAGTGAAAACATTTCCTGACTAATTTCTGTTTTTCTAGACTCTTGTGTGAGCATGCTACTACTGATACAGTAATCTTGTTTCAGTGTACAAAACTGCAAAAGCTTTGATGTTTCATTCTATGATACTCATCCAGTTCAAGAAAAACACTAGGAAAATGTATTTTGATACCAGTGTAATCAGGTTACACTACACATCATACCAGTATGATATGCATTTGCATTTTTGTGATTTATATTAGGACATATTTTTGAAAGTTCCCTTCATGAACTAAGACGAGTGTTTCTAGAACTGCATTTTTGCTGTGAATCTTCAAGCAAATCTACCCTTACTTACAGAAACTATTTTTGTGACCTTGACAGGAAAGAAATCACTTTTTAAATGTCTCCGGAGTGCCCTGCTTGGCAAAAATGTGAATTAGTGTTCCTTTACCTCTGACTTATCAGGCTCCTTTGAAATGTCTGGATGAACCCCCAAGAATTAGAGACCCCAAAATCACTTCTGAAAACTCATCCAGTGTAAAACCCTGGTAGGAGCAAACAGAAGATAGTTTCAAATGTGGGGGGAAAATGCAACATCCAGTTTCAAGAAAAGGCATTCAGGTAAATGTGGTTTAATCTCAAATCTCCTGCTACTCACTGAACTATAATTCCCAATTCATGCACCTTGAAAAATTACCAATTGCAGTCACCCTTGCACTGCCACCTCTGGGTTATCTTGCATCTCCCCACTTTGTGACTCCCTTTCAGTAACACTGCTTAAATGCATCCAGTACAGAACAGCAATAGAATAATCAATCTACAGATTTCTTTTCTATAACATCTTCTAGCTTCCCAAATTTTGTCAGCCTCTACAGTGCGGACACAAGATACACCCACCCAACTTCAGATCTTATGCCTTTTTCCTCTGCAAAAGAACAAAACTTCCACTCATTTTGATGTTAAAACTCCAGGTTTTTTTCCTGTGTTACGTTTTCACAAAATAGTCCATCGGTTTTTTAAAATAACTTTTATCTGTTAATTCCCACCTACTTATTGTGTATCTGGCATGAAGCACAATGTCTCTGCAAAGACATAATACAACAATACTTGTGGCTAAGACCTGGTTACTCTGTAAGTAACTGCATCTCTTTCAGGCTGCCTACATGACACAGGAAGATGCCCAAGGATGTCACAGAAAGGTACCTAAAGAAATGGGATCATGTTAATGCAACAAAACACCCCAGATTAATTTATTCTTTTGGAGTGGGTTCTCAGTGACAGATACACATTGCACTGCCTTATACTACTTAAAGCATCCAACTTCCAATTGAACTTCTTCATCTCTGAATTTTGGACCAAAAATTTATATTGTATCTTATTTCAAATAAATAATGAAATGGAGATTGTATAAGTGTTCAGCAATAAATTCTCTGCAAAAAAGAAACTGCATCAGCTTAAGGAACATTCTCTAAATAGACTACATTAGAAAAACTACATGGAAAGGATTAAGATCAAATCTGTTCTTTTTCACTTTAGTTTAGTTTATTAATGCTGTCTGTGTCTTTCATAAGCTAGACAAGTTATTTACAGGATCAGAAAGAGTACTGTTGTTTATCAGACTAAACAGTGAAAAAAATGGCTCTTGTGAGGGTGGCTGCTGTTAGCAATTAGCTGCCATATTGATCTCAAAACTTTCTTCTCCAATATAGACCTTAACTGCAATAACTCCATCACACACTTTTCCTATAGTTCCTTTTAGGTTTTTCTCTCCTCTCTCAGTTATTTCTGTGTAAATATATGTATCGAACAAAATCGCACAAGTGGAACTACTGGTGGCAGCCTATGTTTATTCTAGATCCAAAATATATCACATAGAGGATTTTTTCACAGCTATTTCTGCGTATTTATTCTACATGGATTTTGTGAATGATCTGAGCAGGGATGGCAGAACAGACTGCAGCCTTTTCCACCCATGGCACTGAGGCAGAAAAAGTCTTCATACCAAATAGGAAGCCACACAGGACTATTAGGTACCATTAGGTTTAACAATTTTCTAACAGTTTTCAGGTCATATTATCAGCTTGGGATGTAGGTAGAATTTAGACACCTGGATTCTATTGAAAGTGCTTAAATCTTTATTTAAATTGAGTTCCAAGTTCTTCCTTTGAGGAAATTTGAGGTCTGTGCAATTCCCAGACATGGAACAAAGACTTGAGGAGCGAGTGAGCTTTTGGGACTGACACGTTCTAAGGAGAAGCATAAGTACTCATACTTGGAGCCTTGCAAAACAGGAGAGAGAGCTGATTCTTGTGTATAAAAATCTCAGAATCAACAAAAAGGCCCACTTATTTGCATAGAAATTCTAAATCCTCATCAATTTAATGGAAGCCTGGAATAGTCGTGAATTGTTGGCCAAGATACAGACTGGAAAAGTTCCCAAAAAAGTGTTTCATTACTTGTGTGGGTGTGGGGAAAGTGTTATAATTCTTCAACTGTATCTGAGTAGTTATGTTTCTTTATCACTTTCTAAGCCAAAGAACTATTTTTAAATTGAATTAAAAATTGCTACTTATGCAGTTATCCTGTGGATACTCTCCAAAACAGCATTTCTGTAGCTATCTTGGGTCAGAACAGCATGATGACTCAGCATGAAAACACCACGAGTTCAAATACAATTAATCCCCTTTATTTGTTCATTCCCCACTAAGATATGGTTCGTATCCACCCCTCATAATTCACTCATAACTTTTTCTCACTCTTAAATGTAAAGAACGTAAAGGAATTTAAATGTGATATAATCTATTTATTTCAGAACCAGAAAAGTGGAGCCTTAAGAGCAAGAGAAAAAAAAAATCCAAACACACTAATAGGAAATACTTAAAGAGTATTCACTGAGACCTGATTATCCTGCAAAAGTCTCTGTAGGTCCTACCTTTCTACGGAGCTACTTCTCGTATCACAGATGGGGAGAACAGCAAAGGTAATTATTGACTGAGTATCAAGCTTCCTTGCCTGTTTAATCCTTGTGAAATTTGAAAAGGCAAAAATACTCGTCAGTCCATCATATCTGCTTTAGTTCTGACAGACCTGCCTGTATGCACATAGCCTTCTTCCAAAGTGCAGGCTTAAATAAGACAGAGATGCCTAAAAAATATGTTCATCTCAGGTCACCCTGATAAAATCTGTGAAGGTTTTTACGTTGTGAAACAAAAGGGAAGATATGATCTGAAGAAAAGCATAATAGTCCAAATCCTGGTAACTTCAAGGACATTATCTCATGATCTCTGCAAACTTAGATCTTTATGAATGATCAAACAACCTGTCCAACCTGGCTTCTTCCTTGTGCACCCTGTGCAATGTTAGATATCCCCATAATAGCACATAACATCTACTTTGCACCCTCATTGTTTACACAACTCAGAATAGAAGCAAATTCAAAAGTACAAGAAGTGCTTGGTGTGTCTAACTAGGAAAAAAATACAAGGTTTTCCAACAGACAAAGCCAGCCCATTTGTACACCCCATGCTAACATGCTTTTTTCAGAGCTTTCCAACTGATAGACTCTGCTAAAAAACATATCCGCCACTAAGGTCTGTGCAGCAAAATCTCTCTGAGCAATGGGATTGCCAGCTGCTGGCATTTCAGGGCTCTCAGTGGCATAAGCTGAGTAGCACATATTTGTGCAAGAGAAACAAATCAAAAAGCCTTTTCAATTTACTCACTTTATCCTGCTTGGCAGCTCCTCAAAGCCTCTGTTTTACTAACTTAATTGTTTGTTTAATAAAAGGTATTATTATTTCTCCTTACAAGCTCTCCCTAACAGCTTGTAACAAACTTGGTTTTTTAAGATTAATTCAATAGTAATATTCTTTCAGCTATTTACCTGATTCTCATATCTGCTTCAGGAAGAACCTAGAGATTTAAAAAATTTTAAAATAGTCTATTTATTTGCTCTCTCTGCACTGTCTGCAATAGCCTCATCTTTTACTTCAGGAGAGATGTTACTGGATCACAACAAAGGTTTCATAAAGTGCCCTAAAGAGCCAGGTGACAGTGCAATTCCTAATTGTATTTCAAAAATGTTTCTTTGTCCTGTCTTAACCCTTCCTCCTAAACAAATGTCTCTCATGTGAGCCCAGGATCTACAAGATTTAAGTACATCTAAATGTCTCTGAGGATAGTGGCCAACTTGAAGGATGGTGAGTTTCATTCACTTTCCCTGCTTCTGGAATTATTATTGAAATTTCCTGGTCCTGTATTTGTATTAGTTGCCCTGAGATAGTAAGGCTGGTAAGGGAGGTATCATTGGTAATCTCCTCCTACATAACAGAAAACATGGAATTGTTTTCACCAAAGCCTTGCAAAAATGGACCCTGTGAAAATGGTCTGTCCCTCTAATGCACTATATACATTGTGATTTGCAGCTCCTGTACCACAAACAAAACTTAAACCGCAGGTATGTGTTTTCAGAGATAAATTTTCTTCACTGATCACTCAAGGATTTCCTAACTACATACATGTAAGAACAACTACTGATAAGAGCATCATTACCATCAAAGCTATACTGGCAACTTTTCATCATTCACATTTGATTTTCATGATGCCTCCCTGGTTTGCATATTTTGTACATATGCACTACTCAAAGATTTGTTAATATCCCAGACTAATCTTTAACCTGGCTTAGCAGTGTTACAATAGTATATGATTAATTATTTTTAAATAGGATTACAAATCATGGAGGTTTTTACATTCTTTATTGCCGAGTAGTAGAGACATTTTGTTAATGAATTGGTGACTTGTCTCCTTTTATTTATGATACCTACGTACTTAACTATATAATGGATTTGGGTGACAGAGGTTAAGGCATCATAAGTCACAGAATTTTAATTTCAAGTAGGTAGTAGACAACAGTATAATGAATTATGAAGAGATGGCATTCAATAAACATCCAGCTAGTTTAAATCAGCACTAGCTGGTGAAAATCAGTCATTTACAAGGGGTTATATTCTTTCTCATACAGAGATATATCCCTTGTTAGAATTTTAGGGGGAGAAAGGAGTGGAGGAAAAACTGAAAGAAGACAAGAGATGCAGTCATTAGTATGACCAGTTCAGTCAAAGCCCCTGTTCAGCACACAGCAGTGACCTCAAATGTTAAACTAAGAAATGGAAAAGAGTAAAACCCCAGTGCTACAGTGTGAATCCTCGCACATCCTTAAGAAAGTTTAATTATGTTAACCTGTTTTCAAGAGGTAAGTAGAAATGGAGGTGGAGAGCTCAGAGATGGACATAAGAAAAATCAAAGAATAGAAATACTTTGTGGGGAGAGAGTGGAAAAATGAAATCACCTATCTTACAAATAGTATAGAAAAGCAGAGAATAACATTGGGAAGGTAGATAAGTCTATTCATATTCTCTTGCAATACAGGAATTAAGTTAAAAGTTTAACTTAGATAAATTAAGTTAAAATTAAGCAAATTTCAATGTAACAGCAATTAAAAACAAACAAACAAAAAACCCAAAACAAAACAAAAAACCACCACCATAAACCCTTTGATACTGTCGAAGTCTGTATGTGGATTTCATTGCTACAAGATGCTTTGCAGCATTCAGGTAACTGCTGACCAATACAGAAGTCACAAAATAAAGAGTACTGGAGCAGAGGATGCTTGTACAGAAATTAAAGTTCTGAAATGAATACAAACTGTGATGCTCCTTGGAATGAAACAACCTCCATTTACTGTAGGAAACTCTTTTGAAAGACTGTTGCTTTCCAGAAACCTAATGCAGAGCCTTTTTGAAGACTTTCTGAAGTAAACAGTCAAGGCTGCTGTTGGATATCGAACTTGGTAAACTACTTCTACAATCTAGCTATGAAGTTCTTCAATTTCAGCCAATTGTGTGGAGTTGTAATGAAAAGTTACTCTCTAGCTGTTAAAATTCTTGGAATAGAATTTAGGCTGTGAAAAAGGGAAGCTACAGGCTGCAACTTACTTTAGAATAGGAGCTGCATGGAAAAAAAGGAATCTGTTAGCCTTCTGTTAGTTCTCTGTTCTGCAGAGAACTCTGATACAGGCAAATGTGGGCACTTAGGTATGGTTTTGACATCAGAACTGAATACCTAAGATACTCTTCTGCAGTGTGTACACACCTCCTTGTTGCCCCAGTGATTGTTGTATCTTGTGTAAAAAGCTAAATGTCAGTGAACATAACTGGGTTTTTAAGACAGCAGGTAAAAATTTTTAAAAAGCAAATATTTGAAAGTAATTTTTTCCTTCAAACAAAGCATTATTTGTCAAAAATGAAACTGAGCTATTCTGGGATTGTCCTAGAATAAAGATAAAACCTTAGTAAACTATAATTTCTCCTCCTTCTCTGGGCTGGTGAAAGGCCCCTGAACCCAGTGAGGTTACATTGTCACCAGCTTTGAAAGAATCAGCCCAAATCTACCTGTGGCATAAAGCAGTTTAAAGACATATGTTCCAAATTTTAAAGCAGCTGAAAATGCCCTATTACTTGTATAGAGTCATGGTAAACGTTGACAGTTTAGGTCCAGTTTTGTTTTGACACCTTAGCCCTCGAGTGACAGCAAGGAAGTTACCCACTGGGACAACCGGGCACCTGGGCTGACATACGGGCGGCAGCTCACCCTGCTCCGGCGGGCTCCTTCGAACAGAGAGGCTGCGGGCTGGCACTCGCCTCGCTCCCTGCTCTGAGCACGGCTCATTTCCAAGGGACCCGGAGGAGGAGGCAGGAGACCGCTGGTGGGACCGCTCACGGCGGGTCCCCGCGCCGGGGCCGGCGGCCGTCCTGGGTGCCCGGGGCTGCGGGCAGCGGCGCGGGGCCGGTCCCCCGGAGCGGCGGGAGGCCAGGGCAAGCCTCGGGGCGCCGGGCTCTCTCACCTGTCGATACTTATCACGCAGAGGGTCATGATGGAGGCTGTGCAGCACATGACATCCATGGCGATGAAGACGTTGCAGAAGAGGCGCCCGAAGATCCACTCGCCGCCGATAAGGTCAGTGACGCTGACGAAGGGCATGACGGCCAGAGCCACGGAGAGATCGGCCAGAGCCAGCGAGACGATGAGATAGTTGGAGGGCTGCCGCAGCTTCTTCACGAAGCAGACGGAGATCACCACCAGGCAGTTGCCGGCGATGGTCAGCAGGGTGATGAGGCAGAGCACGGCCCCGATGAGAACTTTCTCCGCGTTGCCGTAGCTGAGGATCTGCTCCCCGCACTGGGAGTCGTTGGCGGGGAGGGGGCTCGCCGTGGGCAGCGCCGACGGCGGGGGCGACGGGCCGAGCTTCGCCAGGCTGCGCGGGGGCCAGGAGCCGGCGATCATCCTGCCGCCGCTCAGCGCCCGCGGGTCCTCCAGCACCAGGGGCCGGAGGTTACCGTAGAGGTGGCTGCCGTTGAGGGCGAGCACCATGGTGGCGTGAGCAGCCCATGAAGCCCCGCCGCCCGTTCTCCGGCTGTCCCCGGCGCCGGGATGCTCGGGCCCCTCCTCGGGCACCCGGCGCCGCCCTCCCCCTCGCAGCCGGCCGAGCGGCCCGCGGGGCTCAGCCTTCAACTTCCCCCGGGGCAGCCGGGCTCGCCCACGGCGCATCCCGGGTGGCCGCGGGTTGGGCACGGCGCTATCGCCCCCAGACCGCGGGCAGAGGGGCGGGCGGGGGCGGCGGCCGCTCCCCTCCCACCTGCGCCCATCGCCCGCTCCCGCCTGCGGCTGCTTTCCGAAGGCGACAGGAGACGGCATGGGAACCGCTCCGCCTCCCTCTCCCTTCTGCCCTCTGAGCTGCAGGTGGAGTGCACCCCTTCCCCGCAGTCTGGGGCGCCGGTTCCTCCTCCGGCTTCTCCTTTGCGGCCGCCCCAAGCGAAGGGCGCTCTGGGAGCCCCATGCGTATATGTATATACGTATACACCTATATATGTATACGCGCATACTGGCCGCACCCGGGAAGCCGCGGGCAGGTGGCCGCGGCGGGCGCAGAGGCTCCCGCAGGCTGAGCTGCCCCGGCCGGAGCTGGGTACGAGCCTCTCGGTTTGCCGGCTCCGGCACAGCCCTGTGGCCGCATCGGCTGCTTCGGAAGCCCTGCGGCACGTCCGTGCCGAGGGATTCGGGCCAGCAGCACCCTGGCGGCTGCTGCCTGGAGAGTTGATAGTGGCCACCTTTTAAGATCTATATCTCCAACAACACGGTCAGCACTGAAGCACTTCTCTGTGTATCCAAGCTTGCAGATTCTCCTTCATATTAAGTTGATGTGAATACCATCACCCGTATTTTCTCTTTTATTAATCTTTTTATACCCTTGTCAGTGTTCCATGTGTAATTCCTCCAGGAAAGCTAAAAGCAACAAACTCCCATTGCTTGAATTACCTGCTTTTCTTGAAGATTCCCTGGACTCTTAGATACAAGCCAGTTTCTGGGACTCACTAGATTTCTCAATTCTTTAAGTCCTGTTCTTGCCTCTAAGTGGGGTGAAAACTGTTTGAATTGTGAGTTACCCATGGAATGCCAGCAGGTCACACCCCTTGGTATAGTAACATGCCAGACAGTAAGGACTGAAATAAGAAACACCTGCTCCTGAGTGTCCCTCATATTTTCAACATGAGACAGAAGCCAGATGAACTAGAGGAGAGGAAATGAAATCCGTTGGTCCCAGATGTATCAATAACCATGGACCACGACGTAGGAATGAGGGGAGACCTTACAAAAACACAGCAAGTTTTATTTAAGTATGCACCAGACAGGGAAGAACCATTTGTGTGGCTCAGTAGTAAGAAAGGCTGCAGAATGAACACATATTACACAGACTTAAAAATCTGCTTTGAAGACAGACCTAATAAGTATCCAGCTATTGGGAAAAAAAAACCCAAAACCCTTAACTGACAGTCACATGGACTACTGAAACACAAATCCATGGCAACTGAGGCTTCCATACTTGGCTCACAGAATGTCTCAGTTTTAATGAAACCTTCCATTCTGTCAGCATCTCCTGTTTTCTCCACCTTCTTCCTGTTGGAAGATGGGCTTTCCAACATGCATGACTCTGCATTGGCCCATACGTGAGTATGCACGGACTGAGGGGTTGGGCTCAGCTGAGCCTGACACAAGCACAGGCAGAGCCTCCTGAGGTCAGAAACGCAGCAGGATTTGGTAGTTCAGTTGCTGCCCTTCCCTTCCACCCCCACAGCTTGATTTGACTAAGATAATAAAATAAGCAATGATAAGGATGAAATCTTGTTGGGCAGTTCTTTGACCATTACGAAGTTGAAAGTGTTTTCCTGTTCAGTCAAGTATTTTCCTACACTTTGTTAGTTGCTTTATTGTATCCAATCACAATAAAAGCAGTAACAGCACAAAATAAAAATCCCTGTTAAACCACCCAGAATGTGTTCATGAGCCTTAAGCTTCAAGTGAGTTACCCCACCAGGTGATAAATCAAGTCCTTTGTCCTCCTCAGTTAAGAAAATATTAGGAAGGAAAAGGTCTTTAGAAATGGCAAGGATATATCTAAGTTAAAACATTAAGGCAAAACTTGGAAGGAGAATGTTTCCTTATTGGTTCAACACATTTTTAAAAATAGTGTCTGAAGTACAGCTAAGGAGTTAGGAACTTAGTAAATTTTGTTCAAAATAGATTCTTATCACAAAAGCTGAAAAAGTTGTACAGTTTAATACTCCCAGTAAAAGCAATTTTTCAGTTGCTTAAAATGTCACTAAGGCAGAGCAAATTATAATCTGGTGCTTCCTGCAAATGTGTTAACACAGTTCATTAATTTAGTCATTCTTCTTGACAGCTTTTCAATACACTTCTGGAATGTGACTCTCTAAATGTTCTCAGTGGATGATACACAAGATCATTTGTGTGTACTCCTACCCATTCCAACCCAAAAGTAGAATTGAACCTTGTCTTTTGTTCTGTATCTTCAATTCCCTTAAAGTTCATCAGAAGTTAATCCCCTGATTTCTTTCCTTCTCAAAGGCCATATGTTACCATTCTTTGTATTTGCTGTCGTAATCTTACCTTTGAAGAAACAAAGCAATTTAAGTCAATTTATGTACCATTATAGAAAAGGATTTGTGTACTATTGCAGAGAAGATGTGAAATCCTATCAAGAAAAAGCAGCTCACACCTCTCTAAAATATGTTCCTTGAAAGCTTTTTACTAGGACACACCTAAATTAACTTCTGGTTTCCCAGGCTGGGCTGAATCTGGTGAGGTGCTTTTCTTGAGGGTTTAGAGGGTCTCACATGGCCAGTGTCTGGGAAAGCACAGAGACTCCATCATTCCATGAGACAACATCTATTGTAGATGCTTAAAACAACACCACATGAAAGTAGGACTTGATCTTTCCAAGGGTACATCCCACTTTTGTCTTCAGTGATTCTGTTTAGAAATTCTAACATGTTGTTCCAGACAGCATACAGAAGTGAAACAAATGTCCAATTAGGTGTCAAGAATAACAAGTTGACATTTGTTCTCTCCCCAAGAAATTACTTTTTCACCTTCCATTAGGCCTCAATAAATATCATCAAATCATTTTTCTGGCTGGGCTTAGTAAAATCCTGTCCTTTGAGTAATTTTGGCTCTCTATGCAT
The DNA here is from genome assembly GCF_017639235.1 of Corvus kubaryi. NCBI lineage: Eukaryota > Metazoa > Chordata > Aves > Passeriformes > Corvidae > Corvus > Corvus kubaryi. The sequence goes on from NW_024580672.1 coordinate 7,548,181, forward strand.
AAAAGCCTCTTAATATTTCTACATACCTCCAATTCTGTGCTAAGTCCTTTGTCCCTCATTCTTTCTGCACTTATTGAAGTTAAATTAATTTGTAAATATTTGATAATGTACTTTATTTGCAAATCTAACCTTTGTTATTTTATTGTTGTTATATAGAAAAGTTTCAGATTAAAAAAAAATGTAAGAGAATTTTTACTTTGATTTTTTTTCCTCTCCCAAAGTAGTTAACTCCTTTGATTAACTTTTTCTTCTCCTCCAGAAATAGTGGTAATCACATAACATCTTCAGCATTTGTCATTCATACTAAGTGTATAATATAGCAGTGGGTATTGGTATCAATTCTTTGCCCCCATGTTAGTGAGATAAGGTAAGACAGGTTATCAGGGCTAGCCAAGGAAATACAGTTTCCCAAGCACATGCTGATTTAATGGGGCAGACTGTATCTATCAAAATGTTTGTGTTGAAAAACCTCACATTAAATCCTGGCTCCTTCATCCCGCCCTGGCGTACTTAATGCTTGCAGACAGCAGGTCTGTGCTAACTTGGAGGATCCTGACTGAAATGGGTCAAGGAATGCAGTGCAAGAGCTTCAGCAGTGAAGGAGAAAATGCTGACAGCCCAGCATGGTAGCACTTTCCCTCACACAGCTGCCTCTAGAAAACAATAGCCCTGCTCATCTTAGCTTAAAGAGTTGAAGGCACTGCTACATTCCCCTTCTTAAACCATTCAATATTGTATACATGGCAGGAAGGTAACATGAGTGTGCAATGCAATAAATAAACAGATCAGAAAATTTTTTTGTTCTTTTTTCCTTTCTTATCATCCCACTTTTTCTCTTTCCTTGCCTAAGACAGCTTATCTCATTGAACTGTTGTTTTTATTTGTCTGTTGTATTTTTTTTCTTTTCTTTCCTTTTCATCTTTTTTCCTTAGAAACCAATATAAGATTGGTGAGGACCTACTGTTGGGAACAATAAATAAAGTATAGGTATATATTTCTTCTGCCTTGGGGAAATATTGTTGTCAAAACGTTAAGGATATTTTACCAGAGACTGGCTGGAGGTATTACTGAAACCTCAATTTTTATTCCCAGCATGTACTGTTTAGCAAATAACACTCTTGTCTAACTTCTAGCAAATATGTCGCAGCTGCACTTTTCTTTTCTGCCTTTTCTTGTCTTTGTGAAGATAAATCATCATCACTCTGTGGCAGTAAAACAGAGAGGTAACTATTCCCGTATTTGGCATTTCTTATCATTGTCAAAATAAATACTTGCATCTGTGCAACTTAAATATGAAATTATGCCTTCCCTTTTTTTGGAACCAGCAAATACTAACAACAGCAAGCTGGCATCTGAAAAGAAAATGAATAATTAAGACGACATTTTTGCTTAAAATTCTGTATCACTCAAAATGAGAGCTCCCAACTCTGAAAATTCCGTCTGTACCTTTACAAAGGAGCTTATTGAGGTTATAAGGTTATGATAAAAATGACTGATATTCATGTTACTGAGTTGCTGAGGCAGCTAGTACTGAGTAATATCTTAGCTCCCTAAAAGGGCCAAATGCAGAACTAAAGCAAAAAAACCTAACAGTTGCTACCATGGGCTGCCCGTTGAAGAAATATTAGAAGAATTGTTACAGTTTCTGCATTAAAATTTACTGAAACGACTACCTTGAGGTCTAAGTGTATTGAGAAAGAAACACTTGGGGTGAGGAGATCTGTTTTCACCAAGGAGAACATCAGGACAGCAATGAAACAAAGCATGTTAGAAGCTTGCAGCTCAACAGTGAGGAGTATAAGGAAGTTCTAAGCAGACCACTGGGGCATAAATAAAAGCAGTAATATCTAAATAATAACATAGAAAATAAGGCTGTGCACTGCTCTGAGTACACAATTCATGATGCCTGATGCTTAAAGTGCTTCATACTCAGATTCTTACACCATTACAGCAAATAAGGTTCTGCAGATCTTCTGCATGAAGACCTGTCTAGATGTCCTCCATTTTAAGCACCTCAAGGAAAGGTTTCTTTTGCTTGTATATTGCCAAACACAAAGGTTGCTTAATCCTCTTCGGTGTGTCTGAACGCTGCTGCAGTAGGGCCATTCAAAAATTACTGATACATGCTTTTGCATTGCTTTTTACGTTCATTAAGACAAATCAAGTTACATCACACACTGAGCCAAAGAAAACCTGGAATAATATCTCGAGCTCTTCGGTTTTCACACACATCGAAGAAAAACCTTGGCAATACCATTCAGGCTGTGCTGCTTATTCAAATGGCTGGCAGAGAAGCAATATTGACTGATCTGCTATAACAGGCTGTTATTATCCAGTTTTAAGGTTCTTAGAAGTGCCTCTGCCTGAATTAAGATGCAAACGAGACCATATGCCAGTGACAATAGTAAGGGCTTTATTTGATGGTAAATATGAGAGAGAGAGAGAGAGAGAGAGAAAGAAAGAAAGGAAGAAAGAAGTAGAAGATAGGTGAGGGGGACAGAAAGAGTGACAAGGACAGAATAAGGAAAATATCACCACTCTGTGGATCCCAGCGATGTTCATTGATCCTCTCCAGCTGCTCTCTCGGTGGTGAAGGTCCCCTCAAAAGGCACAGAGTCCCATGGGTGTACATGCTCAGGCTGGGTGGGCATGTCCGGCCATGTCCCCCTGGGGTGGGGTCAGTCTCTCACAGCAGACTCTGGGTCTGTTGCATCCCCTGCAGTCCTGTGGGGCAAAGCCTCTCACGTGAAAGTGCCGTGCATGTGGCCTGTGGGGCTGGGGGTTCCACATCTGGGCCAGTTTGTGTAATCAGAGGATGGGTGTTTATTGCCTCTCACCAGAGGTTGCACCATGCACCCAAAACCTCCTCCTCCCCCCTCGGTTGGGGGGAGTCTGTGTCAACCTGGCTTCTGTGAGCTGTGCTCTCCCTCCACCCCAAACTCAGCTGGGGACAGTCGCAGCTGGTGGCTTTGGCCGTTTGTGGATGCACACCTTTCCCTCAGCCTGAGATAACTGAACAATGCATTTCCCTTTATCTAATCAACAGTTTGACTTTCAGTTCAAAAGGGAAGCTTCAGGGAAGCTTCTTCGGTTGTAGCTTCTTTATAATGAGCAAAACTTTATATCAATGTTTGAGGCATGAACTATTTTCAGTCTCTGACAGAGGCAAGCACCTTATAGATGCAGATGGACTAAAACAAAGTTTCACTAAAATATCTTGACCTAATAATCAAGAAAAAAATGCTGCCATAGATGTGGTATGAACAAAGATGGTTTGCCAGCTGGGGTTTTTTACCCCTTTCAGAGTGGTGTGGTTTTTTCCTGCCATCCAGATGTGGCAGGCTGTTTTCTATTGCCCCTCAAAGCTGCTTCAACTCCTGGTCCAGTGTCTGCAGCCCACAAGTAGCTTCTCTGCTACCACCATCCCAGGTATTTGTAATTCATCAGATAGCAAGTCCAGAAACAGGCCAAGAAGGCACTTGTTGGTTCTCAGCCATACTTTGTTAAACAAGTGATCTTTTTGGCAGAAATGAGCCAGGTCCCCAGAAGTCCCTTGTGCACAGCTGGCACAAGCTGCATCAAGGTCAGACTCTGTAAGTAGGGATGTTCCAGGGTTTGGTAGCAGCCTTGGCCTTGGCTAGAAGCATTTTTGCCTCATTAAGAATTCGGGACTCCAGATACCCCCCACAGACTTCCCCTGGTGAGCATTTAGCCCAATTTGAAGATAGAAAAAGTGAAGCACCCCTTGGCCTGGTCACATGAAGTTGGACTGGAATTGCAGACCTGCTGTCTTCAGCAGCTGCTCTAAGTCACCAAAAACCACCTACTGAGAATTTCCATTTGTATTTTACATAGTCTGTGCTATTTCTCAGCAGTAGAACTATATTTGCACTTTTCGTAGCAGTGCTACACAGTGAACTTTATCTGGTTATTGTGTCTGTGATAATTCCTCAGCCCTTTTCCGTGTCAGGGGATATCTTTGATATGGCAACTCGGGGCTTTGCAGGAAAGAAAATAATTCTAGAATTATATAAATAGAAAAGATTGGGTTTGATTTTCATTGGCAATATTCAGGTGGAGCTGAACCAGATTAACAGGGGGATAAATACGCCACTGGAGCAGGGCTAACGCTCCACCTGGTGGGCACCCGGCGGCTCTGAGGGGCGCGGCGAGCCTTGGCCGGCGGCGGAGAGCGGCAGAGCCGGGGGATCCCCTGAGTCGGGGGGAATGTCCCTCAGAGCCCGGGATGCGTTGCCTGAGAACCTTCAGGGGCCCCGCCTGAGGCCTGAGCAATCACCCCACAGGCTTTCCCCGGCCACCGCCGAGGCACCCGCGGCCGTGTGGAGCAGCCGCCCCGCCTGTCCCCGCTGTGCTGACTGAGAGCGGTGCCGGCCCGGCACGGGCGGGACTACAGGGCCCAGGCTGCCGCGGGCGGGCGGGCAGGGGCGGTGCCGCTGCCGTGCGCCGCTGCCGTGCCCGGGCCCGCCCCGCCCGCCGCGGCGTGAGCATGGCCGGCTTCGCCGACCTGAACCTGCCGCAGGGGCTGGACAAGAAGTCCCTGCAGAGCCTGCTGGAGGCCGCGGCGCACCGTGAGTCCTGCGAGCGGGGAGGGCAGCGGGGCCGGCCCGAGGCTCGGTGGGGCTGAGCTGGGGAGGGCGGGCCGGCCCTGGCCAGGAGAGTGGCTGGACGCGAGCGACGGCTCCCCTGGCTCAGGAGGCACAGCCGGAGCCTGTGGGCTGGCTCGGGCACAAGCCGGGCTCCCCGGGATGAGCCTTCCCTTCCCTCCGCACGGGCCGACCGTCGCCACCAGCCCCGCCGGCGGGCGCGTTTCCCCCGGCGCCTCTCCGCTCTCCCCGCTCAGCCCGCAGCTTTCTGCAAGCCAAGTGCCCCGGGCTGGGTCTGCCCGGGACTGGGTCGCAGGGGAAGCTCCTGTGTGCCCTGCAGCTCTGTCTCTGCCCGTTTATCCCAGCGTAACAGTTGGCTTTTTCCCAACATGGACAAGTTTTTCCGCCTGCAGTTCCTCACGGCCCGGGTCGTTTCCTGCAGAACTGTTGTACAGCCACGTGCTGCCTGTCCAGTGTTTGGGGCGGGTGGTTTAAATGCCCCTGGCAAGCGTATCATCTTCCTCAGAACCCTTTAAATGCACCTTCGCCTCCGTTTACTTGGCATCGTTTTGAATGCTGGCCTCGCCTTCTCCGATAGCAGTATGCCTCCCAGCTCTGCGTTGTCCGCAGTTCTAACAACTATCCTGAATGTACTTAGCAGTTTTCCGTAAATAAAGTCATAAACAGGACCAAACTAGGCCAGACCTTTGGGAACCCCAAGCCCAAGTATTCGTGTTCATAAAGCTTTGCCACTGAGTAAGAGTTGTCAGGCCTGGGCTGTGTTAAAAGCCAAACAGATTTTTTTTTTTTTTTTTTTTTCTCTTTTAAAGCAGTTTTTGGGTGAATCAGTCTTCTTAAAAAATATTGTGAAATCTAAATATGCAGGTGATTATTAATTTAAAGACATTTAAGTAATGAGTATTTTACAGTTTTTCCATTGGATTTGTTTTCTTTTTGTTTGCTGGACAAAATATTCTTACTGTGTGTTTTTCAGTGGGATATTCTGCAGTTGCACTTAATCATGTCATCGATTTTAAGGAAAAGAAACAGGTAATTTTTCTTGGGGTTATTTGTTCTTGCTGTGTTTCTTTAGTAAACCTACTGCCTTATTGCATGTTCCCAGATAGCTTTAGCTGCAGAATGCACATCTAGAGACAAGTACATTTTATAATTCAGTAGAACTGCCCTGGGATTAATTTTTAATATGGTTCATGTACTGTCCCACAAAAATAGTCTTGTTAGCCTGGTCAGTTTCTTCTTAAGATTGGAACACAATTTTTGTTTACTTGTAAACCTCACCCATGACATTTTTAATAACTTTGTTCTGTTCTCTTTCAAGGAAATCATCAAGCCAGTATCTCCTTCAGAGTTGTTTCCATCTTTACCTATTGTACAAGTATGTCTAGTTACGTTATATATATGTCTAGATAGATAGATAGTTATTCTGAGTTACCTTTTTTTACCTTTGTGTGTTTGTATATGTGATTTTATGTATTAGGAGGTAATAAAAAAAGAGAAATGTGTCCATTATTTCATGGTTAAAACACCAAGCATTGAAAGAATAGTACACTTGCATCAGGGTAGGCTCTATTCGTTATTTTAGAAATTATTAAAGAAAATGCTTTGTGTGAATTTTTAATCTGCTTGTAGTTGAATAATTACAGTACAATTCTTGAAATTTAAGTTTTGGAAATAACTTTGTGGTTTTGATGGAGCAAAATTTGGATATAAAGAAATACAAATACTGTGTTATGGATCACTGATATTGGTTAATTCAAGAATTGCTTTTCCTTGCAGTTCTGGCCTGCCTGGGGAATCACAGCAGTAGTGAAACATACCCAATTTTTCTGCACGATTGTTTTTCTTTATTTCTTCTTTTTCCTTTCTATTCATCCTTCCCCAGAGAAACACAGTAAGTCATTCTTTGTAAGGACAGGTATAATATCAAAGAGATGCTATAAATTAGGGAAGGGTTACTACAGACTTTAGAAAATTAGTATAGCAAGACTATAAGCATGACACCATTTTCTTTTTATAGCAGACTGGGTGGAAATTACCACAAATTTTTGCTTCGGGTTTTTAAAAAAATTTTTTTATTATTCCTTTTTCTGTAGGGGACATGTAAAAGAATTAAAGTCTTGACCCGGCTAACACTTGTTGTTTCTGATCCTTCCCACTGCAATCTCTTGGTAAGGATACTTAACAATCAATTTTCTAACTTTCATTTCCTTTTCTCAGTTGAATGAATGAAACTTTGGAAATTCTACGGGTAGAACTACCTGGATTTTATAGGGCACTCAGCAGTGATTGCTCAGATTGCATCTTTAACAAATAATGTGATCATGAGGAGATGTAGACTTACAAGACTGGATATGGCTTCTGTTGATCATTTGTCAGTATGGAACAACAGTTCTGGTCCTCTGTTTCTGGACTTCTGCGCATAAACTAGGAGACCATGAGCAAGCCTTGTCTCTGGTTATGTTTTAGTGCTACAAGTTCGAAGCAAATGGTGTAAGTGTCCTGGTAGATGGGTGGGACAAGCCTCAAACTGAGAATGAGTGACTTCACTGTAGAAACCTGCTGTGTAATTGGATGATTATTGGCTTTGTTTTAGTACTTGACAGGGAGAAAGGATTTTTCTTCTCATTGTTTTGGTTATAATCATTGTGCATAGCTTTGACATCTGCCAGAATTCGAGGTAGTAATTGTTTGCTCCTTTTGTAGAGATCAACATCTGCAAATATAAGGTTATATGACATCATAGCAGTATTTCCAAAAACTGAGAAACTGTTCCATGTAAGTACAATCATCTCATCGGTAATGCTCATTCAGTAACTTTTTGTGCCTTGTGCCAAGTACATGCTTTGTTTTGATTTTATTTCCCATTTTATAAAGACCTCATGGACCTAATTAAGCATTATAGGCTGTCTGGTCAGTTAATAGGCTGAGGGGGGGGTTGGGAGGATTTGCAGGAGGCTGCAAGACCCTGAGGTGACAGGTTAAAGTCTGAAACATCTACCTCATCTACCTGATGAATGGACTTGTATGCCTCTGCACTGTGGTTGCCTTTGTGTTCCTTGTACTCTAGTGAGGGGAAAAAACATCTTTTTTTTCCCCCAATATATGTGTACTATCATCATATAGAAAGTGTCTGTCTTGAGCTTTAACTTCTCAAGCTCTTGGCAACTTCCCTAAAATGTGCTTGCGATCTTCTTTGTTCCTGGTCTCTGAAATGCTAGGGAGGATTTTAAAGTGGAGCTAATGTGGTTCTGTGAGTTACCTGATAGGTGTTCACCTCCATTTCCTTCATATTCTTATTTAAATTTTCTCAAGTACTTGATAACAGCTGGTGTCGATGTTCTGATCAGGTGGAGCACCTTGAAGCAAGTTACGTTTTTGTCAGAATTTTTCTTACAAAACCCGAAATTGTGATGTCTGACCTGTTGTAAGCTCATAAATAATAACCTTAAGTCTGAATTGGGTGAGTAGGTGGAAGTGTCCCATCTCTGTTAGCCTTGGCAGGCAGCAAGCAGGTGTGCAGTTTAAAGCAGTGTGAAGGAGGCACAGGCACGGCAAAAAAAAAGTGAGTTTCTTTGAAGAATTTACCTTCAAAGGGAACTTCTCAGTTAAAATGAGTCTGGTGGTTGTTTTTTTAAAATAAGTTAAAGCCACTTTCTAGTACTGCAGAGTACCTGTTTTGCCACATTAAAATTGTTTTCTTCTGTTTTGCTTTTCTACGTTATTTCCTCTCCTCTTTCAAGACTTGTCCAAGTAAAGTACAAAGCAAGAGGCTGTAGAAGAACATGAACTTTAAAGAACTTTTCAGCAGGATTCAAGCATTAATTATAAGAGTTACAGCTAAATGAAACTAATTTCTGAATTTTATTTCCCTTGCAAGATTTTAGGACTCTTAGGGATGTGACAGAGGCAGATGGTTTAAAATATTTTCATGGGCCACTCTCCACTTTTCTTTTGATCTCTGGCAATAGTATAAAATCTCACTTCTCAAGTGAGCTCAATTAGTTCATCAAGTGTTTAAACAAGCACCTGAAACTAGGTAATCAGCAGGGGTGTGCTGTGTTGTTTTTTGGGAAAAGGGTGTTCTCTCACTTAAGGTTTATTATTGTTTATTTTCAGCCATGTCACGACTCCTGCTGCAGTTGGATGTCCAGCTGTGGTGGTGTTTAAACTGGCATAAACAGCCACTCATTTCTGCAGCTTCCTGTCTGCCCTGCTGCTGAGGCTGCTTGCTTGCTTAGCTGCATGGCAGTTTGCTTTGAGGAGCCTGCTTTTGGCTGAGCAGTAACCAGAGTTTTTGCCAAGTTATTTTTCAGGCAGATCCGCTTTCCCAGTGTGATTCAGCACTCAGCCACGCGGAGAGTTGTGCCAGTGCAAAGCGGGTGGCGGTGCTCTGGGCAGGCCAGAGCAGACAGTGCCTGGTTAAGCTGACACTCTGGCAGGTGATGGACAGGGTGTGGGGAAAGAAGCAGGATTGTCAGTGAGATTATCTCCTTTGCTTCCATGCTGGCAGCACTTCGAACTGGGGGTGGAACCCAAGCGTGTTTCTTGCAAACTGCATGAGATGAAAGACTTCATCCTTACATTTTCACATTCAGGGCAGGTTTGTATGGTTGGCTTTTGTTTAGAGATTTTAGAATGTGTGACTCTATGGAGAGCTGGGTCAGTTTCATAGAGGTATCACACAGGGAGTCCGGTGCAAGTGACATTGTGCAGGGGGTTTCAGCACATACAGTTTGGCTCTTACAACTCATGGATGTTGCATTATTAAGGATGAAGCCTTCAAGAGTGGGTCTTGCATGACAAATAAACTTCCTATTGGCTTTTGGTGGCAATATTACCTCAAGAGCATCACTTTCTCACCAACACTTTGGCATTTGTATTGTTCTCCATAGAACAAGATTTTTCATGTTGTTCTGAAAAAATTACATGACCATTGGAGATGTCCTCTAATTTTAGCATGGCTGAAAACTAGTCTGTGCCTTCTTGTCAAAAGCCAGGGAAGCTCTTCTGTGACTGAGTGTGGCAGTGACATGTACTGAAAGATGTGCTTAAATTCTCCAAATAATTTATATCCTCAAGGGCATGAGGAAGCCATGTTTGCCAACTGTAGAACATGTTCATTGTTTAAGTCTCCCAAAAAGATTATTTTGGCCTGCAACAGGAATGCCCACTCCATGCAGGTAATAGGGTCTGTACCTGCTGCTTTTCAAAAATTTTGCTTTCTAAGATTTCTGATTGTTTTAATGGTACTAATTAGCTCTGTCTGCTGTTTGTAAGCAATTAGTACATCACCAGTATCTAAAAAACTTACATATATGTCTGAAGGTGTAGGGCAAAGTCAAATTTCAATGTTTATTCCTAAAATGTTTGCCAAAGCTTGCTTCAGAGCATCCAAACAGTAGCAAATGTATTTAATGGCTGGCTGGGCTTTCCCAGTAGATGGGGCTCTTGCCCACAGTGTTGCCAGGCGGATGCTGGGCTGTGCAACTGCTGCGTGATATTTTCTGGATGAAGTTGTTGCACTTCAGATCTTTTCAGCAGGCAGGGTAACCTTAACTTGCCTGCATGTCTGACTTGTCTGGGAGCCAAAGCTAGGCTGAGCATTACAGTTCTTGGAGAAATCTGCTCTCCAGTTTTTCATACAGTGCAGGAAATCCTCATGGGGAAGTATGAGTCTGTTTTTCTTTGGTGGTATTTTCTGAAATGGTCATGTCACTGGAATCTTGTATATATCCTGGTTTTTGAGTCACTCCCTCTCCCACTGTGCTTAATTTGCAAAATGGAGAAGAGTTTTCCAGTGTTTCTGGAGCTGATTAGGAAGGCTCTATTTCTCATCACATAGGGCAACTTGCATGTGTCTGATGTCCGTTCTTGCTTTCCTTAATTTCCAGCATTATCTTTTCCTGAATTTTTTATGACCTCACTGATGTATTTTCTAGGGCATGACTCAGAGCTATTTTTTCTGTGCATGTTCCGATAAATCACTTCTGTGTAGTAATTTGTACCTCCTGTAAGCAAAGGAGGAAAACTGGCTGTTGTAGGGTGAACTTCCACATGCAAGTCTAATTCTGTGCCGTGGATTCCAACTGTGTCCTGCCTAATGGAGGATAAAGGTAGGGCATGAAGAAAAAGTTTAGTCTAAATGTCCTGGCAGAGACATTTTAACTTCAAAAACCTCTTGGTTTGCCTGCCATGTGTACTGTGGCTCTCTTGTCTAGGAGAGAATGCTATCAACAGCTAAGAAACATTCCTAAAGTTGGGCCTCTGCTCTCATCTCCTCCAAATTCCATGTGAACAAACTGGTAGAAGACCAGTTTGCTAAGGAGTAGCGTGCCTTGTGTTAGAGCAGCCCCTACCCCTGGGGCTCCTCACAGCCCCCACTGCTTTAGTTCTGCTGGGAGGCGGGATGGATGAATGGTTGGCAGCTGGCCCAGGTGTATTTGGAGCAGTTGTTGGCAGGTTTCTGAGTGCAGAGTGTTCCCCTACACACAGAAAATGCCTTTTCAACTTCTTCAGCCTATCTTACCTTCTTTGTAACAACACTGCTTACAGACATTAGTCTGGCCCTGTGTAATCATCCTTGCAGGGGAGGCATACATAATTCCTACCTTGTGTGCATGAGATCAATGTAAATCAAGGACTTCCTTTTAGGTAACCTTAATTTTCCCTGTATGTCAGTGTGAGGAGCCTCTGCCCCTTGTTCATTCCCTCCATCTCTTACACACCTGTAAATTGTGGTGTAACTTCAAAGCAAATTCTGAAACTGTAGCCTTCAGTGCTGTCTCCAGACTCTGCCAGAGGCATGGCTGTCAGGAGAAGCTGCACATTCTCCACCCAGCCAGGAAACTGAGACTCTGGGGGTTGGTCTCCAGTATTGGGTGTGTGGCACCACCAGTCACTGTCTAACATCCTGCTTTTCTTTCAGTCTTTCCTTCTTTGCTTCTGGTCTAAGTAATTGATCTTGAAAACAAACAGGTGCTGTACTGGAAGCAGAGCATGATGGGACAAGGGGCAGTTCCTGGGCTCTTCCCTTTGTAAACTGGGGTATTACCTGTTAGTTCCCAGCATTGCTTCTGCATGTCCTCTGTCAGATTATAAAAAAAAAAAAGTAAATGCTGCCTTGGGGTTGGCCATTATTTTATTGGAAAATTAGTTCTATAAGAAAGGGAAGACTTGGGTTTTAAATCTCAAATGCTCAAGCTCTGCATCTATAGTCCTGCTGTTCTATTGGCATATCTGCAAGGCATAGTACCTCTTAATTTTAAAACTGAGCTCACCCTGGAGAGACATTTGTTGCATTAAGAAATGAAGGAGACTATTAGTGCACCTTAAATTGGTTATGCATTTTTTGGCATATATAATAATCTGCTCCTATTTCTTTGCTGTAGATTGCTTGCACAACACTAGATGTGGATCTGGTCTGCATAAATGTAACAGAAAAGCTGCCATTCTACTTCCGAAGGCCCCCTGTGAATATGGTAAATTTACATCTAAATTGTTTTCTTGCTGTTAGACTGACATTAAATACAGAATTTGAGTCAAATTCCCTACAGCCTTCCTCCCACCATTCCTATCCAAGTGGTTCTTTTATTTTCTTGCATAATATATAATGTTGTTTCAAATGTCCTTCACTTCAGGGTCTCCACAGCAGCATTTAATACACAGTGATGTATGTTCTTTCTTTTTCTCCTCCTGTCCCCCACTTAAGAAGGCAGAAGTGGTGTTCCCAAGGAATGAAAAGAGAGCCTTAAGGCCACTACACTGCTAAGCAGGGAGATACGGTGTGATTGCTGACTAAGCTGCTTCCCAAACCAGAAATGGTACAGCTGTGTCAGAATAGATAAACAGCCCTTTGATTTAAAAGACAGGAAATGTGAATGGCAGTGTTAATTTAGGAGAACGATGTTGTGCTGGTTACTTGAAAGACAACTGTATTAAATCCATACTTGGACAAAATAATGTCTTGGTAAATGAACCAAATGTGGCATTGCTAAATATGTGCTGTGGGACCCAAGATGGCTATCAGTGTGGATCAAATGTAGTTCTGCCTGCTGTTGGTAGTTTGCCAGAAAACTTAATCTGAACATACTCTTAGGGGAACTTGTTTTCTCCTCTGAATATATGTAAAGGTTTGTTCCAGATGGATATTCTTGGCTGATGTAGTCCTTAGTACTTAAAAATTTAAATTTGGAATTGGCTAGTAATCCTACTTCCTTTTCTCAGAAAGTTTGACCTAGAATAAGAATTTAATATTAACTAGAATTAATTCTGAGACAGAATAAAAATAATACATTGGACTTTATTATAAACTGAGGATTTCAACATTCCACTTGGAATAACAATGTTGTATGAAAGCACCCTAGCTGGCTAAAACTCCAGCAGCTGACCCAGGTAAGGAGCTATGTGGATCTTAAAGCCCTGTGTTGGGAGACATTTTCCTTGCAAGCTGCTATTCATCTTCCACACTCCCAGCTTCAAGGCAGTCTGTCTGTTGGACTGATTTGTGCACCCTGGCGCAGTCAGTTTTGGTTGTTATGATGCCAGACAGAGTAGCAGGCAGCTGAAGTGGTAGGGATGAGGTTAAAAATCACCTTGACTGGAAATTGGTGTTTTGCCATCACCTGTTTGGCTTTGATAAGTTAAGGCTGATCTTGTTTGCAGATATCAGGCCAGTTCTGTGTAAAACATTCAATGCATATATGGCTTCTGTTGTGCTTGCATGCAGAGGTCATGCATGGGTGGGAGCTGGATTAATTGCAGCTGTATTCAGTTACTGGACTCTCTTACAGTATTACCATTGCAGCATATTTTAATAATATTTGTGTAAACATAGAGTGTCATTTCAGGCAAACGTAGGATTGCCATGGAACAAGGAATTCCTGGCTTTACATTGTGTCTTTATCGGTAGCACACTGTGTGCAAGTTGCTTAACCTTTCTATGTTTGCGAAAACAAGAATACTAGGCTTTTGGTGAGGCACTTTGACAGATAGCAAAGGATGTCAAAGCAGCTGAAAATATTATCAGTATTCCTATTTGAAACTTCTCCTGTGACTCACTGTTATTTAACATAGTCACAAACACCGGAGTGTGCTGTGAGACAGAAGAAGGGTCCTCATTGCTGCTTTGTGCAAGGAGAAATTCTTCATCTGCAAGACATGGGTACTGAGGGAGGTGGTGATCTTTCTTACAGCAGGGTGTGGGCCTAGTGGAGTAGAGTCCTCAAAGTTTCAAGGCAGCAGATAACCAGCAGTGGTTATCTGTCTCCTTGGCTCTGTGATACTATGTATATATTAGTGATAGCCAATTACAGCAAATAAGTGGCTGGTATTTGTTTGTTAAACCTCATTTATCTGTCATCCGAAGATTTATGCACATGTATCTGGTGTACAGTGAAGCCTTCCCCTGCTCTTCTTTCATGCTATGCTTGTGCTCTTACTGGAACAGTTCTGCTTTATTTTTTTGTCGTATATGACACAGTTAAACTGAGAATAAGCTACATCAATAATAGACAGCAGTTGTTAGATTGTTAGGCTTCTCTCCTTTTGATTTTTGATCACTCTCTTTCATGTGAAGGCAATAGATCGAGGCATTTACTTTGAACTTCTTTACACGCCTGCCATCAAAGACTCCACAATGAGAAGATACACAATTTCAAATGCCATCAGCCTGATGCAGATCTGCAAAGGAAAGGTAAGCTCTCAAAGTGAAAACAAGGTAATTAATTCAGTTCAAATACTTCTGGAGTTGTACAGACTGAGCCATTTTAAATGAGTGTGATGCTGGGGCATCTGAAGCTGTGACTAAATCTTGGCCTACTAACACAAGGACACAATCATTCTAGCTCCAGATACTTCCAGTCTTGTACCAGTGCATGCTTTCTTCTTAAGATATCAAGCCGTTAGATTCCTTTTCCAGAACAATCCATGTGTTCTTATGGTATGCAATTCCCAAAACAAAGGTGGGAGAGGATGGAGGGGGGATAAAGTACCAAACATCTAAGGGTTTGCACTAGAACTGAAATCCATGTATTTCTTTAAAATCCTCCCTTTCATAGGCCAAAAGCTCTTTTTTGACTCTATACTTTGAATATGGGGGCTAGAAAACAGTAAGAAAAGAATGTAGAAGCCTTGTTTTGCTAAATGGTTAGTAAATTCCCTGTGTCCAAAATAGACCTAACAGCTAGCTGGCTGTCAGCCAAGGCTTGGCTGCAGTCAGATGAACTGCATTCTTCCATGCTACTGAAACCCAAGGAAGAAGTAACTTTGAGATGCCTGTAACCCATTGCTTTCATAACTTACCTCCTCCCAGGCTACCAGGTTAAGCTGTCTCTTATGCTGTGTCCTCTCAGGGCATGCTTTTTAATAGGGGGTCATATCCTAATACATATCAAAGTTAACAGAAATTGTAGCTCCCCCTTCTGCATTGTAAATGGCCTCTGCCACATGTGGCTTGTCCAGAGAAACTGGATCTGAATGGTAGCTGGATTTGGAAAATCTGAAGTGGGATATAGAGCTTGGAAGGCAAATTAAAAGTAGATCCATCATTAGCTCAGTTCTCCTCAAGCATGGCAGCTTTTGTAGGACAGCAGGGTGGGTCAAACAGATAAATTTCCTTGGTGCTACAGAAGAAATATTTGCACAGCCTTTCCTGAGAAGCCCAGCTCTGGCAGTTAATGACATGAAGTACTGACTTGGACATGACTTCTATACGCACTAGACCCCTTTCCTCTGAGATACCCTTTTTGATGCTGCTCCCCTTTCATCTGGGCAGTTCAAGATGTGCTTCTCACATGGTTTTTGATGAACTGGAGAGCACCAATTGAGTTGATGTCACAGGGCAAGTGAGACGCTCAGGCGCTCAGTCTGTGCACGGTGCCCTTTCATTCTGCGTCTGTCAGTCTAGTGTTTCATCTGTGCCTGGAAGGTAAATCAGCTGGAGCTGCATATGACAAGTTGTTGTTAGGCACTGGAAGAGGATTGCTAGCTTGTCTTTGTTCTTTGCCTCCAGACTGAGTAGGTTGTGGACCAGCAGAGATGGTTATTAGCCCTTACTGAGAGTTTGCCTCTATCAGTGAGGTAAAGGCCCTTGTTTAAATGAGACATGGGATGGCTGGTCCGTAGGCTGCTTCCATTGGCACCTGGCATGCAACTCTTACCTTCTGTAACGTGTAGTTGCTGAACCTGTAGTAGCTTTTGGATCCTTTTATTCCTCTATTATAGCAGGGCAGAGAAACTTCCAGAAATTTACTGGTGTTCTCAGGGCTGGCATTGAGCAGCGTCTTTAAAACATTAAAATGTGCAGGGAATGAAGGAGAGGCTCACCTGCCTTGCCAGACAGAAGGTGTGTATAGCCACAGTCCCTCACCTCCCGTGTTTTGGTAACTGAGTTGGAGGCTGCCCGGAGCAGTGTGCTGAACAGCTGCTGTCTGCTTTACCTGGGGAGACAGTGTTTTGCCTTTGAGTTTTTCCCTTTAGCTCTTCTCTTGGATTTGCCTTTGCCTGCCTCTCCTTCGCTTGCCAGGAGTGCTTTTCTTGTCTGCTCTTGTCTCCTTCCTCCATCTTACCCGTCCCCTAATGGAAACCAGTTGCCTTTGAACCAGGCAGAGCATATCTCCAATGCACAGATGTGATCCACAATTCCGTGCTGGTTTGAGATGTCTCATGCAGCTGCTCTGGGAGCTTCTCTGAGCCTGGGCAACAGGCATTAGTTTCTACAGTTTGGAGCAGGAGACTTGAATTTTCCCAGCAAACTCTTGCAGTCAGCGCCACTGAGGCTCAAAAGCACCTTTGGGATCCATAGTGTAGTCATTTTAAAGGTGAGCTATTCAGAAAAAAAAAATGTCTTAGGCTCCATCTGGATGTGTGCTGTTAAGTCACTTTGATGTATATATTGCTTCTGCTTCTGGCTTTCCTTATGGTAAGGCAGAGTAATCTGTCCTCATCAGAGTCATCCTCTCTTCCTCAGCACACAAGGAAACCTTGGGCATAGTGTGAACATGCACTCATTTTCATGTAGGTCTTCCAGCTGCTGAGTTCCAGCTGCATACAGGGCATTTTCTTCCAGTGCCTGCCCAGCTCTTTGTGCTGGGGAGGTGGCAGGAGAAGCCAAGCAGAGTGGGGAAGGGATCTAAAGCCCCACCTTGAAACCAGAGATGGCATGATATGTTGGTGGTACTGACGTCAGAGAGGGAAAGTCTGTCTCTGCCTCAGCACAATTCTCATTCTCACCCACTCAAGCAAGAATTCCGAAAGCCTTTTATTCAGTATCATAAAAGGTGCAAGGATATTTTGCTGCTGCAGAGTTACCAGCTGTGCAAAACAGGCTTCCCCTAGGTGAGCATCCTTGGAAGCTTAACATCAGAAGAGTTCTGGCAGCTGAGCTGTGGGATCTGCCAGCCCCTGTGTAGTCACATACGTGTTCTGCAGAAACCTTTTGTGAGAGAAGGGAGAAGGATTTCTTTGCCTGGTGATTTTCACAGGGGTGCCAGTGTTGAGGGAAATGAGTGTGTGGCGCAAAGAGGCAGCCACTGCCTAGGTGTAGATACATTTCCGGAAGCAGTGTGAGTATGGTCAAGGCCAACGTGAGTGCTTAGCATTGAGTTATACTGCAACAGTATAGGCTGAAAATTTGGGAGCACCAAACTGTCTCAAGGCACCATCTGTAAGCTCCTTCTGGGGGATTCTGGACTCCTCAATCCATTTCTGTTACAGCTCAGGGTGAGTTGTTTGTATTGGGCCTCTTTCAGCTGTTGTAAATAAAGGGGACACTTCTTAACACAGTGCCTGCAGCTTTGCATTTTTTCTTTACCCTTAAGGGCACTTTGAAGTCCTCTATGAGAGATACAGGCTAATAGGTGCTTGCTTAATACCATCACTCTTGACACTTACACTGCTTAGTCTGTCCCTCTAAAAGGTGCTGTACTTATTCATCTCCTGTCTGGCTGTGAGAGGTTTGTAATTACAAGGGAGGGCTTGTGCCTGTGCCCCTCTTTGTGTAGGGGACAGGGCAATAACTGAGTTTAGTTGTGTCCCCAAATTAAGATGCCCACCCTGAATAGAGCTCACTTCATCTGAGGGCATCAGATACTCTGATGTTCAAGTGGGCCCTGAGCCTGAACTTAGCTAGTGCTCATGAAGCCTTTGCTTCTTGCTAATTTTTTTTTTTCATTTATTGATGCTGTCTGACAGATGAATGTTTTCTTTTGTTTTCCAGAACATAGTTATATCTAGTGCAGCTGAAAGGGTAAGTCCCAGATTTTTTTTTTAAAGTCAGAACAATTTGAAGATTTATCTGTGGCTGAAAATACAGCTTTAATTACACATTAAACATATAAAATTTGTAAGTTTAAATATGATTGCCATTACCAAAGAATTGTATTGTGGGTTTGGGGATTTTTTTGGTTGGTTGGTTTGTTTTGTTGGTTTTTGGGGGATTTTTTTGCTGCTGCAAAAAAATGTATTTTCCACGACAGTTTTCTCCCAGACAGAGTGACTCTGTTTGCCAAAATAGTGACATTTGCTTGATTTCCTAGTACCTTCAGTAGCTTGCTATTATATAGCATTTAATCTTGCCTGTCTGATAGCCTTGCCCTGCCTGCTCACACTGTCAGCCTGCAAGCGAGGGCACTCACATATCCAAACTTCTTTGTTTTGTTTTAGCCTCTAGAACTCCGAGGTCCTTACGATGTTGCTAATCTGTATCCTTTTCTGAAGTCAAAGGCAGCAGTTAGTAGTAACATTTGAAACTTTAAAGTGGTTTTGAAATTCTTTTCATCCTTTACAGTCCTTGAACTTTATACAGTGGTACTTGTTGGTGACCAATTCACTGAATCAGAGCTCTGTGTGTGGAAGGGGCAGCAGATCTTGGTCATGAGGTGGCATGAGCAGTCACTGTAAATAATGATGTTTGTGTTCAGCTACAGGAATGTTTTGTTGTGATATGCATTAATGTTGGGTGGGTATAAGTAGAGAAATGAATAAAACCTATAAAAATCTATGGACACTGTGAACCAAACAAGAAATTATTACTTAGTATCTCCTAAGTGCCACATTTTTGGTAGCAGAAGCTATAAAATTGTATTTACGTAAAATTAGAAGTTTCCATCTGAGCAGTAACTACTTCTGTTCTGAATTTTCCAGTCCTTAGGTACCCATGTAATGTTAAATAAGAGGTTGTGTTCTAGAAACAAAGGAGAGTGTCTTTTCTTCCCTCCTCTTAGGAGTTCAGATGCATTTTTATTACTCTCCCACGAAGCACATATCTGGCCTGTCCCTCAAAGTGAAGGAGCATGCTCTGAGTCATGAGAACTGTGTGGGAGGCTGTGTGGCCTGGAAGGATTTTATGCACAACATTTTCTTCCCTCTTAAAATGAGCAGTCAGGCTCAACCCAAATTAACATAGCTAATGTGATGTCATCCCTGCTAAGGTGGCTGGAAACTTCAGCTTAATGCTTTTGTATCAGACAGTGCCATGTCCCCAAAACTGAAATTTTCTGTGGGGTAATTTTTTTGCTTGATTATGCACATCTAAAATGTTCCTGCGTTGACAGTCTCTTATTTTCAAAAGTACAGCTTCTTGTCTGGAAAGACACAACGCTGCCAGGAGCTTTCCAGGAGGGCTGCTGGGGAACTGCAGCCAGGAGAATTGGGTGCTTCATTTCTCCGCCTCTGGGTAACCTTATGCAAAATGTCACTTTGAGTTACAGCTTCGCTAATTCCCAGTTATTTGCAGAGTAAGCAAACCTATCATGCAGAGAGACTTCCCTGTTCTGTTTGTTGCTTCCATGTGTTTTGATCCTGAGCAGCAGTGACAGAGGTTTGCTGTTTGGCCTGTCAGAAAGCGAAGCAAAGGCAGCTGTGTCCACCAACTGCAGAGCCACCATGCTGCATGGAGGTAAGCACTTGTAAGCTCCTCTAAGGAGCGTGTGCGTTTGTTGAACTAAGCTCTTGTTGATGCATATTCTCCAAAAGGTCTGAGACCTTACAGAGCAAGTCATTGGGGTTTTAGCTTCTTTGTCCAGTGCATGAAGAGGAGCTTGTGTGGCAAGGGTGTTTTTATTTTCCCTCATTGCCATGTTGGCAAATCAGTGGCTGAACTGATGGTGCTGTCTGTGCTGGAGGACTCGCTCAACCACATTAATGATTCATAAATGGTTTAGCCAAAATAGGGGCCTGCCTGCTGTGCTTTGTAGTGAAACTATCCCATTTCAGAAAGGTTTGAATGCTGATCTTGGTGACACTGACAGAAACTAAGTGATTGATTTCAAGAAATGGGTATGCGTGTGTTTTGCATTTGCCTTTTTGCCGTATGTATGCAGAAGCAACATTAGTCATATCCCTTTTTGATGCTTTAGTATGTGGATTATTTCTGACTCACTCTTCAGTGTGGATAATTTCAAACTCATGGCAAAATCAACAGGCTTTTCTCCAGCCTGCTACTCATCTACATAGAGATACAGAGTGCGTTGAAGGAATTGTCAAATTTATGTGGGATTTCTCAAGCCTGTCATCTATCTTATCTGTGAAATTAAATAGCAGGTGTCATTTCCCTTGTCCCAGAGAGGATACTAACCCAGAATAAGTCAGTATATTTTGGCAAGCTTCTTGCAGAGCCTCTTTGCTAATAGAGTATTTGTAGGGAATCTCTTCTAACTCAAATTTTGCACAGAAGCTTCCCGCTGGTAATTACAAAAGTGGATTGGGCTCCAAGTGGGTTATTTGACAAATGTGAGGATTTGGGTAACATCACACACCAGTATTTTATAATAATGTTGAGGGTTCAGTAAATAAAATCCTTGAATACCATCAGATCACTTCCTTGGTGTGTAGGGGATCCTCTGCCAATACAGCTGTGCCCACATAGTCTAAGAATCCTGGGGTATGTGAATGCATTTTTTAGTATTTTTTTAAGAACAGTAAGTTTGGCTCAGAAATGCTTTTGACAGTGCTTCAAGAATGTGTCCCTCTGTGATTATTGAACTGACTAAGCCTGGTTTCCTATGGTTTTGTGTCTCTGCAGCTCCCCAGGCCCTGCAGACCTCGGTTTTCCTTGGTTTGCTATAACTCTACACCCACCATTGTATTTCCCCCCTGCAGTTTCTCCACTCTGTAATGCAGTGGATCCCGAGCTCCTGCCCATGCAGGTTTCTTCTCTGCTGTATGTGCTGACTGACTGGCTCCAACTGTGCTTGGGGCATGGACACCTGAATTGAGTATGCCTTAAATGTGTTTTATTTGGGTATTTGAGGTACTGGTACTGCAGCTTCTGCTTGTATATTCCAGAAACTCGAAAGAGTGCCTGTGGCGTGGTGTACACGGTGAAGAAGCCTCGCAAGGTTGAGGAGGAAGAAGCCGCAGTGCCAGCCTGCAAAAAAGCTAAGACTCAAGCTTGAGGACTGAACCAGTTGTCAGCAGGAGCCTCCATCTCTTCTTTACCCAGTGTTGAGTCTTCCTCCAACCTCCAGCCAGCCTAATTTTTCCCTTACTACCTTGCTTAGTCTGCAGAAGAATTACTCTTCCAGCATTCAAGTGAGGAAAGCTGTGTGAATGAGACTGCTGAATGGTATTCACCACATCTGAGAGGTCATGCCTGGCTTCTGGCCAAGGTCAGGAGACTGACTCTTCCCCCTGCCTTAGGTCTCCTGAAGTTAATGCAAACTCAGCAGAACGTTTCTATCATGGAAATTTTCACTTGTACACGTGCATTCCTTTTTTATTAAAAACATGTCTCAGTACACATGCTTTCATAGTCTAGCTCTTCTGGTTTCTCAAGTTTTAAACACATCTCTGTACAGCTGCTAGCCAGTAGATGAAGTTTAACTTCAAGTGGCCTGTGAAGAAGAGTAATAGTACAGTATTACTTAGTCCCTTTTGGTTGTGTGGCTCACACGCATGAACGCACAGACGCAGGGATGGCTTCGGTAATATTAAGCTGACGGCAAGGAGTTGAGAAGGGTCCTTGCATAGAGTTCCACAGAAAGCTGTTTATTGCTATGACTTGTGAAGGTTTACAGAGGCAAATGACCCCGAGCCTGTGACATCTCGAGCTTAAGTACAGTAGTGTGGCTAACAAACACCGGGGAAGCTGAACTGGGGTACATTACCATAACCGAACAAGGCATCCTGGGAGAGGCTCCTTTCCCTTACCATAATCACTAAGTCTTTGGCACCAGGGACTGTCTTACAAAGAAGTCTCTCTTGTACGCCAGGTCAATCAGCCACCACAGTACAGTAAAAAAAAAAAAATACTGCCTCCTATTCAGTTTTGTGATCTATGGCTATAATGAAGATCCCAGGATTTGTCAGTTGCTAGGAAGTATCTTGGATTTGGGTTAGAGTAGGAGTGGCTGACCTGACCTGCCAGATGAATATCCTAAAGGCCATTGTGTGTCCTGCAGCATTTAAAACCAGGCAGTACCATTCGATGGTTGCCAGAGGTGGGAAGGGAGAGCCCAAGGTTACACTGAATGCGTGCTCAGCAGGAGATGTTGCAGTGTAGGAGCTGTCTCACCTAGGCCCGAGCAACCTTCACCTCACATCATCTTTACTGCACCATTTCCTTCTGTACGTCCTGCTCTGAAATTGTTGTCTATGCACGTGTTCATTTTGCTGCCTCTTGCTTTTCCATTTTCCTTCCTTTTAATGCCTCAGTAAGCCTAATCTGGCTGCCAAAAAACCAATCAAACAGATACAATCAGCAGAGCATTTTCAGAGCTCTTCCAAATGTTGACTGAAGTTTTTCTTTTCATTAAATGAATATAAAAATCATGTAAGCCACTGTACTAAGATACTGTTGAGCCTGTTTTACTGTGAATATTTCAGTTCTCTATTGATGCCTGACAAAGTTGAAAAGTGGAAGTTGTAACATGTAAAATATAGCAGAAATCCTGCAGTGGGTTATTTCTGAGCTCTTGGTAATTGGACTGAGCGGAACAGATGAAGTTCTCATAGACTTAACAATTCTATATAACGCTTGTGTAAGTTACAACAGCTTTTGCTTCATTCAACAAATATGAAATATGTTTCCTGTATGTTATTACTTGTTGACTTTGTGACTTGAGTCCATTTTACTACAGGTATTGGGGAGTTTTTTATATATGTGTATGGAGATATATATATATATATATGCATAAAGTAGTTTGTCATGTATGGACTTACCTCTAAAATGATGCTCTAACCACAGAAGAAGCAAAATGTCTTTGGTGCAGTTTTCTGAACAATATGTTAATCTTGCCTTGGCCAGAGAATAACCTACCTTAAGCGTGACAAAAGGTAACTAACATATGGAAGGAGGCTTTGAATGCTTGAGATTCTTCTTGCTACTTGTTTGACTTACAAAAATTAAACTCTGCCTCTTTGCCCTTTATTAGATACAGTGCTTCAGGAGCTGATTGAAAAGTTTCTTCTCTCCCAGTTTCCTGAAGCACATTGCTGTGGCCACTTGGGTGCCTGAATGATTGAACTGCTGCTTGGTTAGGTGATGAACAGACCAAGTTAGCCAGCAGTGATGTCATTTCTATTTCCTGCAAGGCTTGCTCCCAGTGTCTGGGTAATTGTGCAGAAACAAGCAGGGAAGTCGTGGCTTGCAGAGAAGGGCAGCAAGTGGAGGTGGAGCAGGATGTGTTCACAAGTTAGGCCTATGGCTGGCAAGGTGACACTCGTGAACTATGGTGCTTGTGTGAGAAAAGTCTCACGTGTCTGAAGCTGTTGGTCTCAGTCTAGGAGACCTGCCTGCAGACAGAATAGGTGGTTCTTTTTCTTGCTTCTCTGTGGGGTTTGTGTAAATTCACTCCAAAATTGGCACTCCAGGAACAACTCTTCTTTGCTGCCTGCTTCTGACTCCACCTCAGGACATTGCTTTGGCTAAACTATAAAGCCAGCTGACAGAGTTTGGTGAAGGAGTTTGAGAGCCTCTGGCATGTTTGTCTGTCCGGCCATCCAATGGATAATTAGAAATGTAACTGAATGTAGCATCTAATACCCCTCTACTCTTCTCTCTCCCACCTGGAGTGCTGTGTCCAGCTCTGGGTCCTCAGCACGGGAAGAACATGGAGCTGTTGGAGTGTGTCCAGAGAGGGCCACGAAGATGGTAAGAAGGATGGAGCACTTCTCCTGTGTGGAAGTGCTGAGAGAGCTGGGGTTGTTCAGCCTGGAGAATAGAAGGCTCCAGAACCACCTTATTGGGACCTTTCAGTATTTAAAGGGGGCTTCTTATAAAGAAGGATTTCTCCAGAATTTTCATCAAGGCCTGTTGTGATAGGACAAGAAGAAATGGGTTTAAACTAAAAAAGGGTTGATTTAGTTTAGATACAAGAAAAAAGTTTTTTACAGTGGAGGTGGTTAAACACTAGCACAGGTTGCCCAGAGAGGTGGTAGATGTCTTAGCCCTGGAAACATTCCAGGCCAGGTGGGACAGGGCTCTGAGCAACCTGATCTTGTTGAAGACACCCCTGCTCCTTGCAGAGGGGTTGGAGTAGATGAGCTTTAAAGGTCCTTTCCAGCCCAGACTGGTTTGTGATTCTGTGAAATGGGACATGATGCCCTGGCTGGCAGCACTGAAGGTTGTCCTGCTTCTGCTAAAGCAAAGGGAGGAGTGTCTGCCTTTCCTAACGGGACTTGGCATCTCTCTTGGCTTGGATAACTGGGGCTGTCTCATGCTCTACACTGTAGTGACTAACCAAGAAATGATATTTTTTAAATCGAACTCAGTAATAGAACTGTAATTTTTTACTAGCTGCTCAAAATACTGTCTTTCTGCTTTCACATGTGCTTCCATTTAACAATAAGAAAGAGATGGGGTTTCTCTAACAGTGGCAGGGAGGTACTCAAGGGATGGCTGCTCTTGGCAGCTGAGACTTTTTTTTAATTTTTAAGAATTTTACAGCAGACAAGATGTGAACTTCCTTTAAAAGGAGACAAAATTACCTCATGCACACTCATCACTCCATCATCCACTCGAGCAAGTAAAAAGAACCACTCTGTTTATTTAATCTGAAATGGATCAGTTCAAAATGTACAGAAAAAGCAGTACAAATTTACAAATATACATAATCTGATTTTGCATTCTTCTATCATCATACTTAGTAGTAGTCTAGTTTTTAAAAAATTTCACTTCCCTGACACCATCTCCTCTCACTTTCACAACATTGCATCTGAATCCTTCAGTCCAAAGGGGTACGTGGTGGTTGGAGCTCTGTCCTCAAGCTCATTATCAACCACGATTGCCAAACCCTGAGTAAACACCATTCCTCGACTACTTCATTAAATCCACTTGGCACCTCAGTATACCTTCTCCCATTGCTCTTCCACATACCACCACTCAATTCACAGGTTATTTTAGTAGTGAGACAAGGCAACAGTTGCAAGTATTTTCTATTTAGAGCTATTGGGAGGCTCGAGGAAAGTTGCTAATATGGTTGAAAAGGCTGCCATTTAAGACAAAAGGATTTATGTTGCTGGCAAAGATTGCATTTAGAGCAATTGCATCTATTAAAAAAAAGCTTAAATAATATTGAGGATCATTAAAAATTACTTATAAATAAATAAATAATAAATAGAAATAAATAAAGGCATTTTAGAGCTAGTGGAATTTTAACACTCGTCTTTCAAAATAATTTCTTTGCAGGTTTTTTGCAATTTTCAGTGAAGGCACCTCAAATATCCAGTGCCTTAAGGCCAAGGTTCAAGGACATTTTCATCCAGGTTCGTGGGAAGCATTTCAAACACAAAGCATGGTCTGGTTTCTTTCTTCAGAATTTACCTAGATGAGCACTCTTTTTAGAATTGTCTTTCAGGCTGTTGAATATCTCTTTGGTGCCATTCTGCCACTGAAGAACAAGATCCATAGGAGTTTTCCCTTCCTGGTTAAAAGAAACAGAGGAAGTGGGATCTAATTTCGTCTGCTGATGGCAAATACTTGTTCAGTGCATCTGAATGATGTGAATCCCTTCTGCACACACAGGCTTAGACTTACTCTCACCCCCCTGAGATCAGAGTACTTTTGCTCTACAGATCTAGTCTCAGTCCTGGCCAGACCCATGATGAAAATTCCCTGGGTTTCAGTGGATCTAAGCAAATGCCGTGACCAGCAGAACGTGCAGGTGTTTCTTTTGTTCTAGTTTCAAGTGATTAGAAATATATTTAGGTGCAATCTCAGTAAGACACTCTTCCATTTAATTCAGAATTCAGGTAGGAGTTTAAATAGGGTATGAACCACAGTAATTGAATAGGATCAACTGTGTGCAGACAAAATCTGAGAGAGCAAGTCTCTGGCCTTTGGGGCTGTACCTTCCATCATTGTCATACCCTGATGAGGGATAATGCTGGGAGCAGCCCCACTTGAGGGGGCGCAGGCAGAGAGTAGGGAATACAAAGTCCTCCAGTGACTGTTTTCTTCCTTGTCCCCTGGAGTTTTGACTGATTGTCAGTCAAAAACATTGACTGGCAAGGGTGAAACGCATGCTACTGCTGCTAGGTTTGGGTTTGGGAGAAACAGTCCATCAAGTGCTATCTTTTAACAAGTGGTCACAGGGCTCCAGCAATGCTGCTGCTGCTGCAGTGGCTCCGAGCACAGCCAGGTGTGGGGCTTCTCTCTGCTCAGCCACGGGGATTTGTTGCCCAGCCAGTCATCCAGGTGTAGTGCTGGAGTTTGCCCTCAGCTGTGGGCTTAACAAAAAGGAGATTTCTTTTGCAAGCTAGAATCTTTGTTGTCTCAGTGGTGGTTGAAGCCCAGGAGTTGTGAAGAGTGTCTGTCTACTATATCTTTTCAATATATTATATGAGTAATTAAAATAAATCATAGAAAGGTGTGATGTTGTCTAAGTAGCAGATAGTGGGTTCTAGTTGTAAAAGAGGTACTGGGATTTCCTCTTTTCCCTGACCTCCCCCAAGTTACACTCTCCCTGTCGCAGCTCTGCTTTAATTATCTCTGAAGTGATCTAATTAAGTCTGTTCACAATAGTCTCTCCCAGTCCTGAAACTGATGGAACTGCTCTGGTGGGAAACTTATTTTAAAGCGTTTTAAAATTACTTCAATTTTGTGCCATTACTTACGCAGTTCTTTAGAGTCAGGTCTGCTCCGTGCAGGATCAGGAGCCTGATGATTTTGTAGCGGTTCAGCCTCACGGCGTCGTGCATTGGTGTGTCTCCTTCCTAGAGACATGGAGCACAGCATCAGTCCCGCCGGGCCAGCACTGCCAGCCAGCCCCAACTGCACAGGGATTCCCACAGGCCAGTGCAGCTGTGGAGGCAGACAGGAGCATGGTGCTCCCTGGTGCTGGCACGTAAGAGGTGTTGGTACTTACCCTGTCTCTGGCGTTGAGATCTGCTTCACAGGCAATGAGGTGCTCTCCGCAGTCGTAGCGACCTGTTCGCACAGCCACGTGCAAGGGCGTGCTGAGCAGCTGAGGGGTCAGGGGAGGAAGTGGTCAGTGGCATGGAACAGCTGAAAATTGCTTCAAAAACAGCTACCAGAAGCTATCTAGTAGGAGTAAGGGTCAGCTTTTCGTCTCCAATTTAAAAAGCTGCAGAATTCCAGAAGCACATACCTTGTCTCTTGCATTTATGTTTATCCCTTTGTCCAGTAAGAATTTCAGAACATCCAGATTCCCTCCCCGGCATGCCCAGTGCAGAGCTGTAGAATGAAGCTTTAATAGGAAAAAGAAATTTAAAGTATTTTAATACATTGGTATATTTAAAAACCCACTATTTTTATCAAAGTTCTAAATTAATCCAAGTTCATTTTTATGCAATTTAACCTAGAGCACTTCACTGTGATCACTGAATTGTTTCTAGTAACAGCTTTTCTTATTTTGCCCTAATTTCTGCAGTACTGTGAATTTCTCACTCTTCACACTCACTGCATATTGCTCCTAAAGACAGAGATCTTGGCAACACTGCTGTGAGAGAGGATGTGTTTTGTCTATTCTGTGAGCTTAGAAGTTATCTTTAGCCAGGTATATGGCTGGTATGTGCTGGTTAATATTTTTTATTCAATGCCTTTTGGGTTCTAAAATGCATAGAAATGAAGCTCAAGGGAAAGAATAGTTCTCTTTAAAAAACAAACAAACAATCCCCAAGTTATGCAAGTCCACAAAATGAATTAAAACCTTTTTCCTTTACAAGATTCAGTATCTCTGCCCTGAGCTGTGCTGGAAAGAGTGGAATGTCCCTTGATGGTCCCGCTCTGCCTGTCATTCCTCCTCTTTCTCACCCTCCGTGAGCACTGCTGGTTTAAGCGAGGGGGAGGAAGGCTGGCCAGCAAAGGGACAAAGACCAGAGCAAAGGGGAAAAAATCAGAGAAGCAGCTGCAGAAGCTGTTGATACTCAGGAACCCTTGCAGGTGGCATTCAGGAGGAGCGGGGGGCTCTCCCAAGCACAGCCTTGAAATCCTGGTGGCGAATGTGCGCTTCATGCTGACCCTGGATAGCGCTGTCCCTCGCACCTATCTCAGCACCTGCTTCAGGCTGACCTCAGCTCTCTTACCCTACCCGAGGCTTTGTTGTTTGTGGCACTCTGCTGGCCAGCATTTCCTGTGTTTTCCAACAACCATTTTGGCACAGAGGCAGACAGTCCCTCCTGAAACCTCTTCTCAACAATGTTATTTTAAGGATAAACTTAAAAGACATTGTAAGGCCTTTTAATACTCCTCTATCAGAAGCATTTATATAAATGCTTCTCCTGGCACGTATAAAACAATGAGCAGTTTTTGGAAAGAGGTGTGAGTGGATGTGCATACCATGTCTTTCTGTTCAAGCCGGGCTCCAGCTTCCACCAACTTTTTCACCACCTCTAGATGTCCTTCAGAGCACGCCCTGTGCAGTGCAGTGCGTTTGAACTGGCAATTGCAACAGTGCAAAGTTAGACATTACATATGGCACAAAGATACCTTTAAATCTCTTCTCCCCTCCTCCCTAGGATGATGGCAAATACATGCTCCATGCTGATTCCTTTTAAAGAGCTAATGCTTTTGACACCTGAAATCTGCTGAATTTTAATAGCAACATGATAGTTGAGAGCTGCCTACCCAGCATTTTAAAGGATGGGAGAAGTATCTGCAGTATGGCATCCAGATTTAAAATGACACCTGTTGAGTTCCCCATCCAACATGCTACACTGTGTTTTGTAAATGCAGCTTATGCATTATGGAGTGTGAAGGCAGCCACTTATTGCTGTTATTCTGCAGACAAATTTCTTATCTCCTTTTCTATAGCATTGGAAGATCACCTGTTACGGAAAATCAGGTTCTCCTGGGCACCAACAGCTTTCTTTTAAATATAAAGGTAATATGACTTTGAAGGGTCTCAGTGGCCACTAGAAAACTTGATGTACAAAACTTCCAGCATTTCTTTACTTCCCCCCACCCCTTTTTTCCTCTCATAAGAGTAGACTCTACAAAACCTCATGGTAAAAGTTATTCTTGCTCTCTTCTGTAGCAAGCTTTGCATTAGGAAGAAGACTGTACCTTATCACAGACATTTGGATCCCCTTTTTCTGACAGGTATTTTTCAATTACGGGCAACTTATTCTCCAGTGCAGCTTTGAAGAATGTGGGGATATCCACAGGTCCTGTCTGATGGAAAGAATACAGAGAGCATAAATGTGTGTGGCACAAACCCCCATTAATTCTTTTCAAGAATAAGGTACTTTGAAGTAACTTACAATAACTTCTGGTTCAGGTTTCTTTAAAACAGGCACTTTCACTTTCTTGCATTTTTTCTTCTTCTTCAGCTGGATAATTTTTTCAAGATCCTCCAAGTTTTCAAGTTTTGACCTGGCCTCTAATTTCTTCTTCTTCAGCTGAAACAAATCATGGAAGGCAGCAAGCTGAGCTGTGCGACCACCTCTCCTTTTCAGAGTGGCAGGACAGCACTGTGATACTGTTCAGCTGAATGCAGTTAAGACTGGAGGAACTTTGAAATAAATTTTCTGTTTTAATATTTTTTTTATTTGCAGAGAGAGCTAATTGACCATTAGAATAAGTTGCTAACTATGTGAGAAATTCTACCTCATCTATAGTTTTTCATATACCATTAGACCTCTTCCTAACTTCTTCCTGATCCATAGGTTGTGACACAAATTTAGACCAGGAGTCAGGGCAGCACTGCAGTCTCTTCTGGCACACCAATTTAAAAAATCTCATGTGCAGCTTATGAGAGCTGGAAAGCTCCTGCAGTTTTAGCTGACTTCCACCAAGCAATTTTCTTTAATCACTTATTTTTTCATGATGCAGCCCCTAATTTATTGGAACTTAATTCTCTTTGCTTAAAAACATACCCTCAAGTGAAGAACAAGGTTTAGAATGATCTTAGCATTTCAGTCAGCAAGTGTTGTTACTTTTTGGGAAGCCACAAAGAATGTCCTCAGTGTCCTTGATGGGGCAGTTCAAAAAATGTTTAAGGCTTCTCCAAACCTGCTTGTAAAAAGCATCTGGGCATAAAGTCAGTGTGGGGCACTGCTGACACCAAGGGCAAATGTGTTGCCTGAACTGAGATCCCATGAGGTATCCTTGACTTCAGAAGGGAGATTCACAAACAAGGGGTAACTCAGGGTGAATACAGATGACAGATTCTGTCCCATGGTGTGATTCAGGGTAAATACACTGGTGACACCCTGTCATACGGTATACAGTTTTGTCAACTGAATTCTTATTCAAGTTATTTCCACCTCTTTATTGTTCTCTGCATTTCTGGTTTGCTCTGCAGATCATTGGCCTAATGGAAAATAATTATGCTGATGGTGAATCAACAGGAAACCCACAAAGTTCTTAGGAACCTGCTTTGAAGGAACTCAAGAAAACCCCTCTGTAGCCAGTAATGATGCCTCTGTTGAAGTTTAAGAAGTAGTTTTTCTTCTAATGTTTCTGGGACTGACTTTCTCACTCTTCATTTTTTAGAACAAAGTCTTATTCCCCCTGCTAAACTTTATCATTTCCAAATCACTTTAAATTTTTAGGCCAGCTGATTGCTTATTCACAAAAAGAAATTAAAGATATTACAGCTACTGTGTTTTGGAGAGAAAAAGCTTCAGTTCTTAGAGATTTCTTAGGGATCTCCCTTCTAGGGAGAATTGTCATGCTCCAGGAATAGAAAATGATACTTTTCTGTAGACCAGTATGAATTTCCTTTGTAACTCTTCTTCCCAAATGTGCTGGTAAGTGTAATGCCGTGTTTTCATAAAAAGAATATTTTCATGGTAAGTAAGGGTTCTGGCTTGAGAAATGCACTCTTACATATTTTGTGGGTTAGTTATTTTTGGTAGCAGTCATTAGGTGTGCAAGCTGAAGGTGTCTCACTGGCTCTAATTGCCCCCCCCCCCTCACTGACAGCCAGCAGCAGGTGACCCCTGGGCAGCAGGAGCCCTCAGGCTTTCAGTCAGACAGTACAGGGGGTGTTTTAGGTTCTGCCTCAGAGTGTTACTGCCTGCACCCACAGGCTACAGAGGTGAGCAGATCTCTATGGTCTTCAGTGGACTTCAGACCAACCTCTTTTTGTGGGGGTCTTCCAAGGGTTTTTCTAGCTCACCATGCATGTATTTCTAACTTAGAGAGAGGCAAGACTTCAAGGACTGCAGCAGGAAATGCACAGAGGATGATAAAAATCCAAGCAGAAAACCCAAGAGCCTACCTCTGCTTCTAGTTTTTTCTCCTTCTCATAAGCCAGATCACCTCGAGTCAATGAGTGCTCAGGGACTGTCTTTAGGTCCTCCTGCTTCTCTAATCTTACGGCAGCTTCATACTCTCCATTTTTGAAGTCCTCAGGGAGGAAGCTGCCAGTCTCTTTATCATCCACCTTCTTCCCTGTCACCTGTAAATGCGAACATGATATAATCAGCGGAATCATGACTGCAGTAGCCACCACCTGGGAACATGGATTGCCTAGGGCTGATTGCACCTCATTCCTGCCCACTCTCGGAGCATGTGACAGCCAGGGCAGGCCCTTCTGCCCGCGCCTGGGTGAACTGTGGCTAGGGCACGTCTCCCATGCAGTTAAATCAGGTTGCTGAGTAATTTCAAGGCTGGTTTTATCCATCACTGTCAGTACTAAAGTCCCATTTATAGCAGAATGGCAGAAGCTATGTGGTGCTGTGCACCAGCACAGCTTTCAATAGTTATCAGAAATATTTCTGATGTCCAATGAAGTGTGTGCAAAGAGATAACTTGTTAAACTTTGTGGAGACTGTTGTGTATTTTGAGCGTGGTTCATGTGGCCTAGACTGCCTTTCTATTTGATCACCTTGTAAAATTGTGTTATAGAGTCTAATACAGAAGAAACTGTCAGAACCTTGCCAAAGAATTTAAGACAGCATTAACTATTTAGGCAGTTGTATCTTAACAAAGCCATCTGGGAAAATAAATGCAGTGTTTTACTGAATCATTCCTGTTTTCCCAGTTTCTCCCTCAGATCAGACATTCTTGGTCTGAAACCTGCAGTGGAATGTCCCATTACTTGTGGTCTAGACATTATTTTTCAAAGACTCTTTTACATCATGAACAGCAGTGGCTGTAGGAACTGTTAGTTTATTATTAGAAAACAATACTATTATTAAGCTGCTCATTTAGTATTATAAAATGCTGTAGCTTCTCTGCATTAATATGTTGTACCAGTCCCTTATTAGATTGGAATTATCATAATTCCAATCTAATAATCTAATAATTCCAATAAGTGTGATCATAAGATTGCTGGCTTCTAAATATATATATAAATTAAAATCAAGGACAAAATCAAAGAGCTAAATTTTGGTTGGTCTTTTCCTGGTGAACTGTGCTGTTATGCCAAATCCAAACAGCTGTGTAATTGTATCTGTGGTGAGACTCTTTCCCAAGGAAAAGTTAGAATGAAAATTTAATGATACAGAAAACAGTACATAAGGGTTTGCACCTAGAGCACAGAAGGGCTGGTAACCTGCTAAATCAGTGATCCACAAAGGTCATCTTTCTCTGCCTGGTGTAACAAGTCTAGAAAGAAAAGTAATTGTGAGTAAATCAAAGGAGGTTGCACCTACCAGCTCTTCTACTTTCATCATCATCGTCATGTTTGCTGCTGCTCGAAGGCTGTGCTCCTGTAGGGCTGACACCTCCCAGGGCTCAGGCCAGCTCTGCAGGGACCACCACACTCTCTGCACTTATATATCTTTGGGAGAACTGTGCTTGAATGAGATAATCTTCCAACCTGGGAATCCAAGTATGCCCCTTGTGCTTGCCAGCTGAGAGGTGGCTCACACTCATTCCAGACACGTTAACGAGCCAGATCTGGTGTCGAGGCAGCAAAGGGGCGTCAGTTGGGCGAGGAAGGGTGAGAGCCCCGCAGTCTGACCACACCAGGACGGGAATCGGGAATCGGAATGAAATGTGAGCTCACCATTCCTTTGGCAATGACTGCACTGCTCAGCAATGCGACTCATTCTGTGCTCCCAGTGCCCACTAGGACAGCTGTCTGTTGATACAGCATTATAACTTCATCTTCTTTTTCCTTTTTTTTTAATTGACATTCAGGTGACTATAAGACACAGGAAGGGGTAAGTGGCTTATGTACAATGCTCATAGCAATATCTTCCTGATAAATGGATTATTACCTCTAAAGTCTCGAAAAAACATTGTTTTCATTGCTATTTATTCTTGGATGATAAACACTTTTAGGGGAAAGGCTTTTTCTCATCATGATGACAGTCTTCTATATTTGTTGGAAGGAATTCTCTGAAGGGATTACTATACCAGAATGATGTCTCTGGTGCTAAAAGGGCCTATGACATGATAAGTTACAATCAGTGTGAGATATCAAAACAGTAAGATTTGCATTTTTCTGGACCCTTGTCAATTATTATAAGCCAAATAATAAATTATGTCCTATTATGCGAAAGAAAAAAAAAAACTGAAAACTTAATACTGTTTTCTCAGGCAATATTTTCCTTCTGGATATGAGGGAATAGGGGCCCAGAAGTGATTTGTTTATTTTTTAGGATAAGAGGAGATACACACAAATATATGCAGATAATGTGTGTGTTTAGGGGAAAAAGAGCTATTGAATCCTTTGGGAAAGCTTTTCTTATGCCATGAACCAGAGTCATCTGGAATCAGGAGAATGATCACCAGCAGAAGGCAGTTTTATAAGAGGAAGATGCACTAATCTTTGCATTCAAAGAGTGTGGACAAATGCCAAGAAACACCAGTTCTGTGATTGTGCAATGCCTGGGGCTCCTGTCCGGTGAGGTATGCAGGTCACCTGGCTGAAAGGAATACAGCAGCCCAGGTGCTTCAAGTACGACATGTACATAAGTGCTTCACCAAATCGAGACCTATCTCGGGGGTTGTTTATATCATTAGCATCATTAGCATGCTGCATTCCTGACATTGACCTTTCAAGGTGTCTCTCCTCTGAACTATCCCCCCGTAATCCGAGTACATCCAAACTTGTCCTCTGGTGCCCATCATACCTATGCCCTCCCTTTCCCTGAAATGAAGCTGGATATCAGGTGGTTCCTTTACTACTCAGAATATATATGACATTAGGGGATGAGTCCCAGAACTAAAATAGAGTATGTGCTAGCAACACAACCTTTCAGAGCGTTTTTTTCCAGACTTAAGTACAGCAACGCTATCATCCCCTAGTGGTATGCTCTGAATCACGTTGCCAGGCTTTTTTTCACTGCAGTTTTGTACTCCTGCTGAATGTCTCTATGACAAGAGGCAGCTCGGGGTTTTTCTTGTGTTGCCACAGCTTACCTCAATCTGTTCAGTTCTGTGACTTTTATTGTGTCTTAAAATCCACAACCCTAACAGGATGGCTGCATAGAGTGCTTCTAGTTTAGTGGAAACGGATCACAGCAGAGACCTGATTCAGAAAGAGAAATGTAGAGGTTTGCTTTTAGAACAAAAACTCTTTAAGGAACTGTGAGCTTCCTCCGGACTTGTTTTTCCTGAAAGTTACTTTTTCCTTTTTTTACTTTCCCTTTTCTTTTTTTTTTTTTTTTTTTTTTTTTGGTTTTTGTGTTTTTTTAGCAGCCTGATATATAAAACTGACTCAACAAAACCTAAAGTGGAAGCTTTAAGTAGATAGATCTTCCTCTACAAATGGTACATAAATCCAGAGCCAGAGTAGCTTTACAGGAAACCTCAGTGCTCTGAGGGGAAACAGAAACCAAGTTCTCACAAGTGCTACCACAACACCAAAGCTTATTTATCTTTAAAACATCCCATCCCTGATGACTAAAAGAATAATAAAGAATAGAAAATTCCTTGATTATCCCGTTTCTATTTTAAAGTAGTGGCACCCAGAAACCCACTTTAACCAAAGGCTGGGATCTAAATTAACCTAACAGTAAACGCTTTTAAGCTAAATGTCATGTACACAAAGGCAACACTATTGAAATAGCAGAAATGCACTGATTTGTATCAGCTAAGACTCTGGGCTTATCACTGTTGCTTAATATTGGAGGGGGAAGTAGTATAATGGGCTTGTAACCTTGTACTGGACAGTAACCACTCAATCACCTTTCATCAAGTGATTTCTCGTTAAGGTGGTAGTAGCAGATGGTCAGTGGGTGATGTGTAACAGGAATCTGAAAAACTCTTGCCACTCCACTGAAGGATAAGGGCAGAGCAATCATCTGCAAGGTGTGAGGCAACTGGATATTGTCACCAAAATCCTCCACAGAGAAAATACGAAAGGACAGTAGGCTCAGCATGACAGGGAGAAAACTGTAGCACACCCTGTTCCCTGCTAGCAAAAAGGAACTGTCTGACTCAAGTAAAGAATGTTTGTAATTAATTTTTTTAAGTGATTAATGGTAGAGTGAACTTATCATGTGTGATACAAATGATATTGCCTCTTCCTGTCAAGTGTGTAACCATCGTGTTTTCACGGTGTCACTTCTCTACTCATCTATCTTACATTTTCCAGCACTCTGCCCTTGGCTCTGTCCATGCACCCACAGATGCTGCCCTGGGATGCCACTGTGCCTGGTTGCTTGTTGTCCTTTTCCTGCTGCTAAGTAAAGGTAGGAAAAAATCAGTTGCTAGGGAGTGGTTATGCACCTAAGAGGTTATTGAGCCAGCAAACTGTTCCACGTGTGTGCAGTCAAGATAAATTTATAACCAAGGTACACAGAAGAAGTAGCAACCCACAGATTACTCCTCCTGGATTAGTGATGTGTTGGTGTGTAATGGCTTGTTTATTTTGCAGTATGTGTGAGCATCCAGCACGCCTTATATATCCACATGCAACAGAGCAGTATATAATTGCATATTGCAAGAACTGCATTTATTTCCTCCTCTTTCTTTTTAGCTCTTGATCTTCCATAAAAGGCAGGAAACACTTTTATTTGTCTAACGTATACTCTCTGATACTTTTGTCAAAAAGGTAACTGATTTGGGAATGAGTTAACTATGATGTAATAATTATACCATTCATGTTCTAACTTTTTCAACATAGGCATATATAAAAAGTGGTCAGGGATTGCTACGTTATCTGATTAGAGACTACTTATCAATGTGTATTTCTGTGTCCAAAAGTGCTAAAGGGAAGTACATTGTCTTCTCAAAGGAAAAAAATCCCAGAAAACTTTTTCACCCAGGTATATTAAGCTAGTCAAGTACAAAATTAGAATATAAGAAATTATTGAATTAAAAGACGAGGTTACAATTCCATTTCATCATATTGTTATTGAAGAAACAAAGAATTCGTAGTCTAGCAGATTGCTGGTCTGGCCAACACAGTTCTCTGGTGTCAAAACTCAAAGCAGCAATGAGTCAATAGTTGCATCACTTAGGAAGAGCTTAAAAAAGCCTCTTCAAATTACACAAGGTTTGGGGATTTCACATAACAGAAGAAAATACAACTGTGATTTCTATTCAAAAACAAGGTATTTGAATATATCTGAGGCTGTGAGCTTTATCATAATGGCATTTCTACAACACATGAATCTAGATAATTCACCTTAATGGATCTCAGCTAATAAGCAAGTGCAGCAAAACACATCAGAAGGGTTGTTATCTGTGGTCAAATGGGTTTATCTCTTGGCTGCTTGCCTTTCTAGTTAGTGATATAGGTCAGGGTCCTTCTGCTCCAGCACACCTGTGCTGATGCTGTTAATGTAGCCTCTAACATTTGTATGTGGTAGACGATGTACATTATGCCCTCAGCTGCTGTAAAAAGGCTTATCTGTGAAAGCGTGGAGTTGTCTTAAAGCTTTCTGCCATGCAGAAATACTCCAGAACAACTCCAAGTCAGGCAGGAAAGGAAAAGTGCTTGAAGTAGAGAACAGTGAGTGCCTGCAAATCCTGGCCACCTCAGTCATGATCCAGCACTGGCCACTTGCTCTCCAGCAAAGCATAGCCAGTACTTTTGAATGACAACAAGGGAGAATTAATCTTCTCTCTGGAGAAGCTGTGGCATTTTTAAACTTTATTTTTATTTAGAATTTCACACTGTCTAACTTAAAGCCTCCAGTTATTGAATCTTTGCCTGAAAGCTCCTAAGTACTTTCTCTCATCCCAGTAGTGCAATGCATTTCTTCTCTGTAAGGGGCTGCTATAGTTTTGGGTGATAGAAACATACCTCTGAGATGCTGCATATCTTGCACAGGACAAAATTCGGGTCCTAGCTGTCCTTCTCTCTGCTTACATAGCAAAAGCAGCAGCTCAGGAGACACTGGAGAGATCCATTGGGCAGCAGTACAAGACCTCACAGGCTGTACCTGAGGAAGTGATGGTCACTTGCAACTGGCTGCTTCTATTTTAGGAATTCCACTCTGCAAAGGTGTCAGGTTTTGTGTGGGACTCTAGACAGCAGTGACCAAATAACACCCAGCCATTACTTTTCCCTGTAGCCTTACATTAGAGCATATGTTGAAGTATCCAACAGGATTCCCAAATCACTCTCCAGGCAGAATCAACCAAATTGCATTCCTCCCAAGGGGAGACTTTGGGAAGCCATCTAGTCCTAGTTTCTGTTCAAAACAAGGTCAAAATTGAATTCAGGTAAGATTGTTCTGGTCTTCATCCAATCAGATCCTAAAAACCTCCTAGGAAAGAGATCTCATAACCTCCCTGACCATCCTGATTCGATGTCTGAGTATCTTCATAGTGATTTCTTTTTCCTTATATATAGTCAAAACTTCTCCACTTTAAATTTATGATCATGGTGTCTCATTCTCTTCCCACAGACTTCTGTAAAGAGCCTGGCTCTGCTTTCTTTATAACCTCCTCATAGGCTGCTTTTACTTTCCCTGAAACTTTCTCCAGGCTGAACAAATCCAACTTCCCAGCCATTTCTTTGATGGTGAGTGCTCCAGCCCCCAACCATCTTGGGACTGATTTTACATCATTGTTTGGACACGTGATGAAAATACTAAACGATGTTGTACCAGGAACTGATCCTTGTGGGAATCAGCTGGAAATAGTTCCACTCGTTACTCTCACCACTTTGCAATCTGTCAGTGAGCCAACTTTTAGTTCTTCCAAAGTGCATCCTTTTAATTCCATACAATGCATGCTTTTTAATCATACCAACATATGCCATGAAATGAAATGCCTTTGGCAAGACCCAAGTAAACTGCATTAACATGAAAGCTACTCTCAACCAGACCTTTCATTCTTCAAAAAGACACTTTTAAAAAAAGATTTGCTTTGCATCCAGCCACACAGATTGGCATCTGTTTCATGTAACATGTCTGATTCTTTCTTGATAAAGCTTTGGTTAACTCTTCCCCCTGTTTTCCCGGAACTGAGTCAGGTAAGCCAGCCTGTTGTTAACTCTTTCATCATTTTCAGCCAGTCAAAACATCTTGGGAGCTAAGAAAAAATGAAAAGGAGCTTCTCTGCTTTACTGGCACTGAAGCTGGCCTGTGAGATCTTTGGATGTAGCCCAGGTGAATGCTCTACCTGAGGGAGATTCCTGCTTCTTGTGAATAAAAGGGAGCTCAGGGAATCAAGGTGATAAAGAATTGGGTGGATTTTGCTTTAAAATGCGAGAATGTTTTCATAAAGCATTGATTTGTAATCTCGTAGCAGAACAGTAGTGTGTCACAATTCTGCTATAAGAAGACATGCACTCAGGCAGCCTCTTTCTTTCTCATTTATTGGAATCATATCCACTATAATATTAGAAACAGCTTGAGGAGAATTTTAAAATCACTATTACCTGGAAAAAATAACCCTTTTATGTTTTTATTTCAGGGAGAAAGTGTTTATTTTGGGGGGTTTGTTTTTTCTTTTAACATTTTGCAATTAAAATGTAAATGTGTAAATCTGCTTCACATTAAATTTGCTGAAAAGTTATTTCTCCCCTTCCATGAGGTTTCATTGGCAGTAAGATATCACTGGATTTTTATCCAAGCTATTTTTAAAAAAATGTCTCCTTTGATTCTGATAATACCAGTAAGGGTGGAAAAGCATTGATGCAAATTTGGAATTACATTACATCGTGTGTTGGTCATCCTTTTGGAGATAGAGGATAAGTACTTCTGGGACCACAAAAAGGATAAGAAAATAATTTTTCTCTTTTTTTTCAGTTTGTTATATGTATATAGCATATAATAAAAAGAAGTTTGAGTTTCATTTTAGAGAAGAGAGTAAGTAAAAAACAACAAAAAAATAAAGGCAAGCAAAAAACCGCAAATGCACCTTTTCCTCCAAAGTTTCATAATCAGAGACAAATTTATGTCATATGATGAATTTGGAGAAAAATCTCGTGCCCTTCTGTAACACAGAAGTTTTACAGGAGTCTATTATGAAACTGGCATGTGGTTTCTGCATTCTGTTTCATTTCAGGTTCAGAAAGTGTAGGGAGTGCATGCAAAAGGAGGAAAGAGGAGTGAATGATCTAAGTTGGTTTCTCCAGGTCTGAAGACAATATATTTAGTTAAGTTGTTATTTCACAAGGGAAAATACTAAAAATCCCCCCCCCAGCTATTTTGTCTCAGCAAAGGCATCTTCACACCACAGCCAGCTGGATAAGGAGACCATGGGGTAGGCCTTTTCCCAAAAAATCTCTTGTTATCCAGAGGAGCTAGAGAGGTGACTAGGCTGTGACCAGGACCAGCCAGTTCTTCCTGAAGCTCTGCCCATTATCTAACTCACATACCCTGTGAGAAATTTTCTGTGAGCTCTGCTTTTTTTTCATATTTTATTAGACCATCTGTGTGGCAAAGACAGTGTAGGCATAGGCTGTTCTCACCCTAAAGTCATAGAGCGGGAAGATCCTTCTTTTTCCTCCCCCTACGCCATCGAGGGAGAGGATGCAGGACAGCATTAATCCAAATGAAACACTAAATTTCATGGTGAAGAAGCGTAAAAACAAATACATCCTTTCCTTTCCCTCACAGATACAAGAAAAAAATTAAGAAACTGAGATAATGAAGGACATTGTCATTTTCAGTGCCCAATTTTTCTGATGGCCAAGGGTTGTGGCTGGGTGACCACAGGAGTGAGTACATTCCCAGAGGTTCCTGCTTGAATGGCAATGAAGAGGCCACTGCCTTCTCTGACACTTGGATTCAGACCACTGGATTGTCTTTATTTCAAGTGAGTGGCCAGTAAGTTCTGTTGAGTAACCTTATGTTTTCATATGGTGGTGCATGATGAGGAAGGGAAAAGACATTGATTTCCCACTAAGCAGCATGAGTCAGAGAACTAGTTTGGATGAAATGAGAAATCACCAGGGGCTTTGCCAAGAAACTGCAGCTTGTGAAACACAGCATATTTTGGCTAGTTATTTTGTTTTCTTCATACAGTCTCTCTGAAATTCTTAGTTTTGGCAGAAAGTGGAAAAGAAATATTGAAATGTTTTATGTCTAAATTCCACTGGGCTCCTAGCTTTCCTGAAGCAAGGAAGTGTTGGGCATCCCTGACTGACTACAACTTTGTCTGAATTCCAGCTCAAATATGTACAGAAAAACTTTTTCCTTTTCTTTTTCAATATTTTTAAGCCCTATTTGTCAGAGGCCAAACCCATGGTCACAGTCTGAACTCAGGTTTGCATGTGCTGGCTCAGAATGCCAGACTGTTGAGGTCAGAGCCAGGTACAGGTGAATTTGTGGTTATCCTCAGGAATTCCTGTTGGGCTTTATTCTTTTAGTATTTGATCACAGAAAGCAGTAGAAATTTTTTCCCTGTCTTTTGGGGGGAAAAGAAATTCACTTGAAATGTATATGACATTTGTCACCTCCTGTCAGAAATCCCTACCAGGTGACCTAGAGACCTGCACAGACGGAAGATAGAAGAGATGCTGCTTTGCTCAAAAGCCTGTCAATCAACAAATAAGGAGCAAGAGAAAACCTGTATTCCAAAAAGAGACAAAATAAAGCACTGTCATGTGTTTTGAACATCTACCCAGCACTAAGATCACTACTGGTGTATTCTATGTCCTATAATGGTAATTTGATTTTTGAGGGCTACTACCATGTGCAGCCTCTATCCCAGAAGCACAAACACAGGGACTTCATACACAGACTCTGTAATGCCACTTCTAGGAAAATTCGAAGAAATTAATCCCAAGAGTATGCATCCATGCTTCCCTCAGCTTCATGCCTGAGATTTTGTGGAAACTTGTATAGCTTAGTGCTGATGAGACTGGGAATTGTGCTGTTTTCACTAAGGATTTTTAAGGCAGGAAGTGCACCACATTCTATATCAACTCTAAATTATTGATGAGAGGAGAAAAGCATCTTCTCATCACCAGTAAGTGCTCAGTGGAGTGAGCTCTCAAGGCATTACAGCATCATTCACGGTAACACAGTTCTGTGAAGCAGACCTCCAGCCTGGTGAACTAAAAGAATCCCAAGTAAAACATTAGACCCCTCAGCGCCAGTTGATTGAGAAAGTCAAGTCTACTACTAAAAGTACTTTGCAAGTGCAGAGGACTTTCTACTTATGATTTGTACAGCCAGAAACTAGTGGGGGAAAATGGTAAATTTCAACCTTCAGATGAAAAATATGTAGATGAAGCAGTTCCCAGATGAAAAATATAAGGCCATGGTGACAGATTTGACTTTTACTGTCTGAAAATTTTTTAGAAATGAGGAATAGTCATATGAAGGTGGTTTTTCCAAGGACAGAATTTCTAGACCACTGCAGCATTAAAATGCTCAGATTTGAACTGCCTTGAATCAAGCAGCTGTAGATAGTTCTGTGGTCCCAGTCACTGAAGAATGCCTGTTGGGGTGCCTGCTCACTGCTGCTGAAGGGAAGCAGTCATAATGTATCTTCCCATGATAGCTGTAAGTTAACAAAAAGAGAAAAAAGGAGGGCAACTTTCACACTCAGTATAACATGATGAAAGCATATTCACAGTTGTAGTAACTTACGACTTTACTGCTTAATTTTCTATTGACTCTTCAAAGAACTACTGTTTTTTTACTAAGCTGCATAAGCAATAGTGCACATGCTCATTATGTTCTTGGGCAAGAAATTATTCTAGACAATAGATGAAAGCAAATCCAATTTTGCTTTTCTCTTTATTACAAGTTGGTAAATACTTAACTATCAACCCAAGAAAAGCAGCAGCCTTGCTGTCTGGGTTATCTCTATGTTTTTGCTGCAGTGTGTCACCTAGTTTTTCTAAAATTTTTACCACCTGCACCCAAAGCCCATAGCCCCCATCAGAACTTTTGATAAATGCATGAAAACAGTGATTGGATGTTTATTTGGTGGCTGGTAGTAACAGAATTACAGCATTGAAAAAGCTGTCTTTTTCCCTGGGTGCCAGAAGTTGTTTATAAATAAAACTAGGGGGGAAAAAGTAATACCTTGAGTATGGGGTTAAAATGTAATTTTATTTGCTTGTAATTACAGCTGTACATTTGAGAAGGGCACCTTTTAATCTCTTATCAAAGCATTCTATTTTTCTTTGATCTAGATAGAATTCATTGAGTGCATTTGCCACCGGCATCTGTAATCCTTCTTAAAATCCCTCTATGCATTCCACTTTCTTCCAGGCTGGCCTTTTTCTGTCCATCATGGTGAACATATTCTCCCTTTTGTTTATATGTGCATCTTCCATTTGTCTCCATTGGGGTTAAAGGCACTCACATACAAATGAATAGTCCTTTGAAGTGTATGTTTTCTTTGTATTTTTTTTCACATGAACATTAATTAATAGGATTATTTGCCACTCAGGGAGATCTCAGTTATCTATGTTAATGGAGCCTTTAGAATGGGGGGAAAAAAAAACCCAAACATTTTCTTATTTGTTACTGTCTAAGAATAATGGCAGGGACATGTAGCTGATTTCACCAAGTGATAGAGTTTCACTGGCATCCTTATGACATTTTTATGTAAAGAAAAACTAAAATGGAAAGTTTTGAACCTGTAAGATGTTGCCTCTGTCACCTGTAGATGCCAAGGTAAGTGGCCTTAGTAGGTTGAAGCAATCCCATGGTTGTTTTGTACTTGCAGTGAAGTGCTGGTCTTCCTTACACACACGAAGCATTTTGCATTGATGGACTGTCCCAAAACCACTGACTTGGCACGGAAGTCCTCCAGTGAAGTGCACACTTCTGAAAATGGTGTCTAATGGTGCACTCTGAGACTACACTACCCATTTCTTAGTGAAAATAAAATCAAGTCCAGTGAGCTGTAGCAATCACTTAGCTGTCAGAAATCAGGAGGGGATTAGATACCAACTCAGAAAAAGAATCAGGAAACTTGCAGGCTCTTGGTCTGAGTGTATCTCCATGTTCATTATGAAGTTACAGATGGGTGGAGTCAGTCCATCTGGCACCTATAGATTTTTTTTAGTTTATAAGCCTAAAAATACAAAACTGAACAGATGAATATTTTAAATTTTCATACTTCCAACCTTTCATTCAAGCCAATAATTCAAAGGTTTTGGGATGAAATGGTAAATTTTCCCTGTGCATTTCAGAATACTATATCTATTTCTCTTTCCACGTAGTATAGGTTTCATTCATAACTTATATGAGTTGAAGTCTATTGCCTAAAATTTGTAGTCTCCTGAGATGTCATAGGTGAGTTTGAAGCTTCTCCAGTAATCAGCTCTTACCTTCAAGTGGCTAAAACCCAGCTGGCTGAAGCTAATAAGTCCAAAACAGAGACGAAGATTAAAGGAGAAGCTCTTGAGCTATTCCATTGCAATATAAGAGCACCATCAGTTAAAAACAGAAATCACAAAATCATAGGTTAGTCTGCCTTTTGAAAACCCAGTAACCATGAAATAGGTGCTACCTTCAGCATCATGTCAGAAGGTTGTGCTATAGTTGTACTGGACTTGACCCTGGTTGCCTTAGTTGTCTCAAGGTGAAAATCAATGATTTCACCCTCTTTGACCAGCACACAGCAAATTTATCTCACTTTTGTCCTGCTGGCTGTGTGCTGTCAGCCAGTGAGATGGTTCATGAAGAACTGTCACGTGAAGCAGAGCATCCATACGGAAATCATCCCTAGATGCAATAAAATTACCACAAACCACCACGTTGAAATGCACAGCTTGTCTCTGTGCCAAGGCTTTTAACTTCTCTTTC
Organism: Corvus kubaryi; assembly: GCF_017639235.1. Lineage (NCBI taxonomy): Eukaryota > Metazoa > Chordata > Aves > Passeriformes > Corvidae > Corvus > Corvus kubaryi. The sequence goes on from NW_024580672.1 coordinate 7,592,277, forward strand.
AGGACAGTATTTTCCTAAGTCAATTAAACACAAAATCTCAACTGCAAGACTTCCCATTTGACAAGAACAAGTTACTAATACCAGTTCTGCTCACTTCTCTGAAGTTTCACCAAGTGCTGCTTGTTCTAAACATGGATTAGTTTCCGCAGTCATATCTTCCCATCTTGCAAGGACAGTTGTCTGTGAGATTTCTGCTGGGCTGAACTAGTGCCGAGTTCTCTTCTATCTTAGCATACTTCCTCTCTCATTAAGATGGCTTGAGCACAAGGGTTGAAAGGGAATAGCTCCTAGTAGCACCTTTTAAGAAACAACAGGATGTATTTATTAGTCATAACAGTCACAAGTGAGAAAGAGGAGCCAAGTAACTGTCAGAAGCATCAGTGAGAAGTGGACAAACACAGCTGCTCTGAGAAGCTGAACATGGAGCTACAAACACACTTCTTGATCAGAGTAAGTGCAACACCACCTCCACAGCCTCTGGAGCTGCAGGTTCATGGAGCCCCTAAGTCCAGGGAAAACATGTAGGGTCAGAAGTTTGCCGGGATTTGGCTGAGGACTAAACCTCAGCAGCTGCTGACTCCCCCTTCTAATGTCTCTGCACTGGGAATGCAAGACCTTCACACTAGAAATTATTCCCAGTTGCAGCTGCTAGATATTCACAACAAATGTCTAACGGCTAAAATTGTGTGCTGTGGACAGTGTCACCTTTCGTGTCATATGGGGACAATTGTGTATTCTCCACTGTGGCTGGGATGTGTCATCCTAACATCATCTGGAGCTGTACTCCTAGACCAGGAACTGCTGTCACTGAGCAGTAAGTTCAGACCCCTGCTGATGATTTCTTTGGATCAAGTTACTGTTTTCTAACACTGTAGATATACCAGTACTGAGTAGCTGCCACTGTGTCTCACTGCAAGAGAGAAAGTGTAAGTGTAGCAGCCCTGTCTGTGAATTGCATTTAAATCAGCTTTGGTTACAGCAGGACAAGGGGCACGCGCATCCCATTCCAGAGTGCTTGCAAGTTTGTGCTTCCAAAGGCAATGTGCCTTTTGTGCTGATATTTGGTATCATCAGGAGGAAACACAAGGAAGATTTATTCTGTTGATGAATGGAGGTGGGCGACCTGCTGCCGACCAATGTGAAGTTTCTGCTGGATTGCTCTGAAATGGCTTTCTTCAGAATCCCAGAATATTCTGAGTTGGAAGAGACCCACAAGGACCACTGAGTCCAACTCTTACGTGAATGGCCCATACAGTGATTGAACCATGACTTTGGCATTATTAGCATCATGCTCCAACCAACTGAGCTTCAAGTAATCCTGAGCCAGTTTTCTGGGAAGAACATGCTTTCTAGTGATTTACACTGTAGAGCTAACCTGAAATAATGTTTCTGTGAATCAAACAATTTTCCAACCCCTAGAACTTTGCAATCTTACGAAAAGCTTCTTTTTTGTTAAGATAGAGTGAGACACCACAAACAGCCTGAGGAGCTGTAAAGCACAGAGAAACTACTGCAATGTGTAGGGGTGCAGAGCCAGCCAGTGACAAAAAGTGCAATGCACCCCAGACATCATAGCTGGTACGGACACTGGACCCGCTCTGTGTGGGCACCAGTGCCTTCAGGGCACTTTGCTCCTCACACAGCTGATTTTATGTCCTGTTCAGACACACCCTGGATATGCTGGACTTAGGGAGAATACCTGGAACAATTCTGTTGTGTGCACAACAACAGCTTGTCTGTGCTCAACAGCCAAATAACCAGAGCTTTCCTCTTGAAGTAGTAGGTTGAATATTGCCATCCTGAATCAGTAGAATTGGTGCATCAGATAATCAGATGTGATTGTCTGTCTTTTTCCAGCTCTAAATCTAGATTTGATGGACAGACATTTGAACTCAAGCTCAGACAGAAGAGAATGAAACATCACCTGCTTTCTTTGCTTTGTAAGAGAAAAAAATATTAGAGGCCAGTGCCTTTCCCGTGGAAGGACAGGACACACTGCATTAGATGCTATCATCCTTTAACAGGTTCTGGGATTATTTTTGCAATGACAAAAACAACCACATGAGTTCTTTCTTGTTTACAGGACAACTGTTCTCACAAATCCAGCAACAAAGGGGAGTGGCAGGGAAAGATGGGTGGTATTTGGTTTCACTAACAGTCTAGTCAGATGAAAATATCCCCCCTATATCTGACCCTCAGGGTGTGTTGCTGGTCAAGTGAAGCCAAGTTGCATAATGTTCAGCCAAGAGAGCACCAATTTTGGATTGATGTGTTGAGGATGAGATTTATTACAACATATTTATGTGTATAGAATCAGTTTAAAGAAGCACTGCAATATTTGCTATCACGTAGGGAAATGGCCTCACCCTGAAATGCACTCGGATCTCTTGCCTGGTGCTGAGTCACTACTCTCCTGTGGGAGTTAATCAGAGCTGGGAGCTTTGGATATCTTAGGGTTTGCCTCATACAGAGTGTGATGTACAGGATCCCACTGACAAACCCTCCTTCTCCCCTGCAGTTTAATTCTAGGATTTGGCACTGACATGTATTTTGTGTCTCCTTTTGTCATCACACACATAAGGTGGAATTCTTACAGAGAGATAAGGGGTAAAAGTCCTTTTTTGAGTAGTTTTGCCATAGCTAAAAGAACTTTTTCTCAAGCAAAGCAGAAAAATAGTGTCTGTTCCATGGAAAAAGTAAAAGTTAGCAGATCTTTGAGCCAGCAACACCTCTTCCCCTTTCTCTGATGTGCATCCTCCCTCTTGACATGTACTAACTTAATCTTTCCCTTTATAATAAAGCAATCCCTGAAAACATTATGTTTCTTAATATTTGCAAAAACCTTGCGTCTGAGTTTGGCTTGGGTTTTGTTGAAGAAAATGATCTTAGAAAACTACTGAATTCAATCTATCACTTCATTGATCTGGATTTCTAAATTCACTTACATCTGTTAAGGAAGAGCATCAAATATTTTAAGGAGCATTTTAGCTCAAATTCACCCTCTGAACTGCCAAGAAATAAACAGTTTTCATGAAATGATGCAGCTGAGAAGGGAGAAATAACCCTAATGATTAACAAATTCAGGAACTTGTTCAGAATGTAAATATATAGGGTTTGGCTTTCATGTGCATGAGAAGAATCCTTCCCAGTCCCTCTGACAGTGGCATTGTGCCTGCACCTACGAATGTTATAAACAGATCATTCCAAATCCATGCAAAATCACATTTCTTAAATTTACGGTCACAATATGATTCACTATGAATGCCATTATACTAAAAATAAGAGGAATGGTGATGAATTGTATTAAATGCAAGAGTATACTTTGCTCTTTCCTCTATCTCTACTATTCCTTCAGTGTTTCTTTTATATCCTTTCTAACAAGACAGTGAAAATGAAAATCTAATTCATAACCTCTAATCTTGATACTACATTCTATCATACTAAGGTGTTCCTGAAATAAACCCCTCTAGTTTTTTATGCCATTTGTATTCTCCAAATCCCACCCACGTAATTGGAAGCTTTTGAAGCATAGTATGTGCGTTCATATCACAACACAAAAGACGACTATCCACAGGCTGCAGAATTGTGGGGCATTAATTTACATAAGGTAGGCAGTTATAAATCACAAGATACTTCTCTATGATAGTATGATTTAGCATAATTTATTTACATTCATACCATATCTTCTTAAAGCAATTGGAAACACTTTTATTTGCTTATCATTGTATTTTCAATAGATGGTGTAAGAGTTTAGTAGCATACTAGGAAGTATTGATCAGGTAAGCTGTTTTTAACCAGAAAAATGCCCGTTACAGCTCACAGATAGTTAAAATTACAATAATCTTTATAAATAATCATTAACTGTGTTCTTTTGTTTTAAGTCCCAGCCACCCCTGTGCTCTGCTAGCAAGCTGTGCTGAACCAGGTGTTTTTACTAAGGGCCAGGGACCAGCTGCCCTTCTGGCAGGTAACTCGTAAGACAGGAGGAGACCAGACCATCTCCACTGAGAAAGCAAGCAGGAGTGGAGCAGCTTTGGGTGACAGCAGACTCGCTTTTAGCTCTGAATTGAGGTAAGGGTGAGGGAGATCTGCTTGCTTTGTTTACACTGATATGCTGCAGTCTGTTTACTGTGCTTAGTTGTCATTTATAATGTACCTCACAGGAGTTGTGCTTTGAGATTATTGTCTTTGTGATCTAAGATGTTGTGTAGAAGTTTAGACTTCTGTTTGGGTGTTTGGAATCTGTTCTTTAACTAGCTGCCTTTCCCCAGGGTGACTGACCAAAAAAAAAAAAAAAAAAAAGGTGGTGTAAAAACTTCACAAATTTCTGTAACTGAAGCTGTTTGCTTGGCTTCTAAGAGCTCCCTAATGTCTAGGATAGAAGGTAATTCAGAGGAGAGGTTGGATACAGCACCTGTTATCTGTAGAGCAGTGATAAAGGAGGTAAGATGTGAATAGAAACCTGAAGTTCGTGTGGTGGACCGCTTGCTGCTCTTCTGCAGGAGCAATTTGTTCAGGGGGGTGAAGGAAGAAATCCCATGTTTGCTTTTTTTGATGGATCTGCCTTTGTCTGCTGCAGCCTTCTAGTTCTTCATTTGAAAGAAAAAAAAAACCTTGAATATTCAGATGGCCAATCTAGCATTTGCCAAAAATAATCCCCCCTCTCCCCCCTTAAAAACCTGCTATAAATCTGAGTTCATTACACCCTTTGTTCCCTCTTTGATCCCAGTTCCTCCCATCAGGCTGCAGAAGAGATGAACTAAGAAACCACTGAGGCATGGGGGCTGTCTTGAGACCTCCTACTTGTTGCAATATATCTATGAAAATTACTGCCAAGTATTTCAGGGGAGGGGGAAAGGGGTGTGGGATGCTTGTGTTGGAACATTCCCAGCCTCCCATATGCAGAGAAGTGCTGGTGTTTGGCTGGAGTGGGGCACAGAGGAGCTCTGCACCTGCCCCCATGTGCCCTCTGCCCCATGGGCTGCATCCTCACTCATGGTCAGGAGCTGAGTCCTGGAGGCAGCAGGTTCCTCTGTTTCTATTACTTTGGAAAGGGCAGCAGTTGTTTCTGAAAAGTGCCTGCTGGCATCAAGCTGTGTTTTGACTGGGAGTACTCCAATATCCGCCTTAATGCTTATTCATAGGTAGTCAGGAGCACAAAAACCATGTTTAGTCAAGTTGCCAGACACAGCATATGTGAAGAAGCTTGGTTTTTGTAGATGTTTTTCCCTTTTGGTCTTGCTGCTTCGCCAGAGTCAGAGGGATCTCCAGCATTCTTCAGTCTCTGCCTCTCTGTAGCCACCAGCAGGACTTTGCCAAAAGTCTAATTTTCTCATTGACTTTTCTGAGGGATCACAGGCCTACAGACAGGACAGGGGACTTGTGCCTCCTAGCCATGATGGCACATTGTGACTTAACTTCCCCCTGAAGTGTTTAAAAACATCATGAATTGTTTTGTACCTCCAGTACCTGTATCCTGTTACTTCCATGGCACCCAGGGCAGATGAGCTGAATGACTAAATTGTGCTTGGCTGCAGGTGACAGCCAGAACCTTCCTGTGACTATCCAGCACTGCTAGCTCTCCACAGCTCCTTGTTAGAGGCACCCTCTGGGCAGACACTAGTTGTTCCTTTCCTATCCCCTGGCAGCAGCAAGGCTGCAGAGGAATAATGCACAGCAAATAGTTTGACTCATGCACACCTTTAGCTTCTCTGCTCAGCAATGAGACCTGCATTTGCACATCAGCTTACAGAGAAATGATTTCCATAGCAACAACCGGGATATGTGGGATACTGTGAATGCTGCCTTGGAGAGCATATAAAGCACCTTCTTAAGAAATAACTGACTACACGCCCTCTGAAAAGAAAAAACACTCACAGTTGGCTATGTGAAGGGAGTGTGTTGTGTAATATTTTTTTTATTGTAAAGAAAATTATATTAATGGAGTTTTTTGATATCACTTTCTTAAAAAGACATTCCTGGGTAAAGAGAATGGGGGATTTCTGCTTTATGTAAACTGTTAGTGGACACCGAGAGCGTGGAAAGATCTGTGGTGATTCTTCAGCAACAGAGTGAATTAATACCCTTAGTGAAGATCTAATGGGGCAAGCACCTGAGGCAAGCACCAAGGGGAAGGGAAGAATGACTGCTCAGTTGATTGAGGGGCAGGGAAGAAGGATCAGCTGGTAGTTCCTTTAAATAACAGGTTTTATGGTTATTACTGTGGGGCAGACTTTCTGTTGTCAGAAGGCAGGGAGGCAATGCTCTAGTACTTGGACATGCAGAGAAACAAAAGAGGAAATATGCATGAAGGAATGAAAGCCATTTAAACTCTTGGTTGCATGTGTATGTGTGTCTTCCCCTTGCTGCTGTTCTCCTGCTTCTTTTTCTCTTTGTTTTTTTTGTGGGGTTTTGTTGTTGCACAGCTCTAGGTGTCCAAAAAGCAGTCCAGTACCTGGACACTCCCCCCCAGGCTTCTGTGGGGAACGTGGCAGAAAATTGTATTGGCTTCTATAGGGTCAGGTGTGTTACTGCTTTAGGAGGGTTTGCCCCTTCCTTCTTGGCCCTTTCACGAGCTTGGGGGAGATTTGTTCCTGGGCACACATCTGCAGTGACCTCTGTGGTGCCAGCACTGGTTACCTGGATACAAACAGCTCTGTCTTTCCGAATGGCATGAGACTGGAAGGAATTGTTTCAGATTATTATAGGTGGAATGAACAAAAGCAACAAGGCTTGATTTCATCACTTCATTAGTAAGGTGATATGCAATCAACAATGTCTGCTGCACTGCAGCATGGGTATCTTAAAAATAAATAGTTTTGGAAGGAGAAAGCATCTTCATGTTTCAGTAGTTTAACAAATTAAATCAAATGTTGGAGACAACTAAAACCACTGGAAATCTTGAATCCTGCACTTTAGCTGGATGCTGCAGAAAAGCTCCACATGCTATTGCATTCCTGCCCTTTCCATGCATTGAAGATCTGGATGAATTTTCACAGCCCATCTACCTAGATCTTTTTTTCCACCTTTTGCTAAATAATTACTATTCCTAAAAGATTTGTTTGTTGACTTATACAACTAGCTAAAATTTTGTCTGTCTGGTACTTTTTCAGTGAGAAAGGCAGTGTGGGGACAGTGACAACTGGCTGTGGTTCCATATGGGCCCTGTGTGCCTGTGAAGCAGCACTCAAAGAAACTAGCTGGACCCTCACATTTGCACTTTACCTTTGGAAATACATGTGCTCTAGCTCTGGCATTTGTCCTGAGTAGGGATTCTAAACCTGGCTCTTTCACATGGGAGCAAAGAGCAGGGCTGTGGGACTTCTCCTGGCAGTGGAGCTGGGAATGGCAAGCCCTGCCTGCAGAGATCAATAATGGTGGGTTATCCCACAGTATCTGCTTCTGTGGGGTTCAGATCTCAGGAACAAAGCAAGTTATTTTCTTTTAATGAGTATTGTGTACTTCCATCTTATGCTTTAATAGGATTAAACAGTCTCGGCATGGCCTTGGCAAGGTTGCACATACCCTAGGGCAGGAGAGTCTAGACTCACCCCTTTGATGCTGGCATGTGAGGAGCGTGGCTCTGTGGGCACCCTGGCAGGTGTGGTGTGGCTGAATCCAGCCCTAACACACACTGCCTTTGTCTGGGGTCAGCTAAATGCCCTGTATGCATGTATTTACCTGCTAACATGGATTCTAAAAAGGCAAAAGATAAGCAGGAATACTGCATGTACTGATGTAAACATTGTACTGAGGAATGCACTTCTCTCTAAAGAGGATTGGGCTGGAGCCATTAGTAGATCAATGCCAACTCCCTCTGCAGGAATCTTTCCCTCCTCCTCTTTTTGTCTTTTGTTTTCTCTTCTGTATATGACTTGGCCATGTAGAGACATTTAATGTCTCACCCAGTGTGACCATCTGAGAGTGTCCTTGTTTATAGGGCTATTTATTCCAGGCTGATGTGTTGCAAAGGGGTTTGAGAGTCTGAACCAGGGAGGGATGACAGCCACAGGTTGTTTACACTTGGTGTAAGCGGCAAGTTTCACTCTGGGATCAGGGGGTCTCATGAAGCAAGACCTGAGTGCCTTCTCCTCACTCCTTCTCTGCAAATAAAATACAGCCTATTTTCATATACCTTGTTCTCCCACCAGCTGCAATTGCTCTGCCCACATGCCAGCTCTCCTGGCAAGTCTCAGATATGGGAGTTCTGGACCCACATTTCTGTGCCTGCCCAGCAAACATTGTGGAGGAGGAGCATGTGCACTTCCAGGGTGGAGATCTCTTGCTGCTGTCTCTGAAGGCAACTCTGTGGAAGTGAGTTCCAATTAAAATCAATGACTGTGGAAGACCAGTGCTGGAAGCTGTTTTTGTTTAATCCCTTGCATTTGTTTTCTTCATGGCAATGCAGTGAAATGTGTCTGTGTCAAGGCTATAAAATAAGATACCTCTTTTCCAGAAATTAACAAATTAATTGTGAATACATCAGATGGCATTGCCATGTATGCTGAATGGAGAACAAAAAGGAAAGAGCAGCTTGTAATAAAATTCCTTTTATTGAAGGAGTAAAGGTCCCCATGGTCTTCTGCCTACCCTTTAAGAAAGTGCCTCAGTTTGCCAGCACTGGTAACAAGGAGTAGATGGCTTTAGAGTTGTTTTGTTAGAGGAAAAACATATTAATTACAGCCTTGGATTTATCAGGTATTGGCTTCTGAAATAAGTGTGAGGAAGAGGGTCTGCCTTTAATGCTCTAAGGCTCATGCTAAGCATGTGCCATGAAATCCTTTTCTGCTGCTAAGTCTGCCCCTCTGTCATCTTTCTGGAGAGGCACATGTAGGGTGGAGCTGAAGAAGCAAACAAGGAAATTCAGAGTCTTGCCAGAAGATGGAAGGTGAGGCTATGGCAGAAATGGGAGGATGGGGCTCCCTGTTACCTTAACTGAGTTCTCAGCTCTCACAGTTGTTTGTAAGACAAAATCAATGCTTTGAGATCTTGCAGTGGAAAGCTCTATAGATGAGTGGGATACTGGACTATTTCTTACATAAATGGCACCAGGAAATCGAGATCCCCTCAACCCATTTTCATTTAGCTACTTCTCTATCATCTTCTCCAAACACAGCACATCTGTAGAAGCTTCCATAAGAATGACCTGCTGATCTATTTACCTAAAATATGCAGGCAAAAAGCCCCTCACAAGGCACTAGAGTAGCTGGAGCAATATAAGCACGGTGTTGAACTGGAAGCACTTATGAGATAGGCAGGCAAGTCCCCTGCTTCCATGGCAGTGAGAGTGTACCTCTCGTGGGAGAGTGCAAGTGGAAGAATGGTGGGGAAGAAATGAATGTGATAAGCTGCAGACATCACAGTGTTACTGGTTGAGGATCCCTGTGAGTAATGAAAGGTAAGAAATCTGTGCAGGAGTGTGCTTCCCCTGTAGAGAATGATAACATTTGCTGCTGGGGGGATCATTTCTTGTGTGGGCTGGCAGAAGTGGATGCACTCTCATCTGAGGAAGCTGATTTGGCAGACTAGAGAGGCCCTTTGAAATGAGCCATCTTTCTCCCTGACTGCAGCACTTTGGGGTCTGGCTACCTGAAGGCAAACCACTGGCCTACACACAGACTTGCATCCTGTGTGGCATCTTTGGTAGCTCCCTTGCCAGGAGCTCAGCTGCAGATCTGGGATCCTCAGGACTTCATCGAAGCATGACCCACATTCTGGACTTACAGGTGAAGAAACTTCAAAGAAACTCTTGTGCTCCATGAGAAATGTTATAGCCAGGAGCAGAGGAAGAGATAGAAGGAGATCTGTTTTGCTTTTACTTCCTATGTAAACTTGCCCAAAGGCTCTAGGGAAGAGAGCATCTATCAGTGCAACTGCTTGTACCTCTTGGAGGCTTGTAGAACACTGGTGACTCCCTTCTGGAAAGGGTTTTGGTGAGGGGTTATGGGAGTGATTCTTACTGGGCTATGTCTCATGTAAGTACTCACATACTGACTGTGCCTGTGGGGTGTTCTCATTTCATGGCAACAGAGTGCCATTCCTCCTCTTGTTTCCCTACCAGAAAGTGAATTTTTACTTTTTAAATAGTCTCTGAATCTATCCTCAGCTTTGACCACTGAGGACATAAATCTCTGCTTTCATCCTTGACAGGGCCTACTGAGCTCTGGCTTTAAGCCAGGAAATTCTGCAGGTCTGTACTCAAACCCATACAGTATTGCTTGTACTTTAATTATCTGCTGCTGCAGGTTGTGCCTGCAGACATCTAGAGTTCAGATTCAATCATCTGTAGGAAGATGCCCTAAAGGGTATCTTAGAAGAGCAGAGTTGAGCTGGTGCCCTGTGGGGCTTCTGTGTAAAGAAAAAAACATCATGGATGGGTTTGGGAAGGAGGAACCAGATCAGTTTAACTTGGAAACACTTTACAAGCGAAAATTTTACCAGCTTGATGCAAGAAAAATATGCTGAAGATATGTTGTTGAGGAGAAAAATAGATTTTAGCTATTGTGCTGAAAATCCTTGTGTTTCAGCATGGTGAGTGGTGCAAAGGAGGGGTGGGGGAGGGGGTGGGCAGAGTATGCTTGTGTTAGCTTCCCAAGGCAGAAAAACTGAAGTCCTACCCCTGCTGGGCTCTGCAGAACTTTATGGGAGAGAAAAGCATGAGCAGGAGGGTCCTGCATCCCAGCCAGCAGTGAAATACCTAAACAGAGAAACTTCTGTTTAATAGTGTGCTAGAGAAAATGCCTCAGGTTTTCCCAGAGCAGCACTAAACTGTTACAAAGCTTGGTTAGCAGCCTCTGGGGATGAGAAGTTATTCAACCTTGTCATCTGGCACAACAATGGCTGAAAATGCCTCAATGCACTGCAGAGAAAGGAAGACCTCTCCAACCCCAGCTCTTGGAGGGTAGGAGTGGTCCTCGGGCCACACCCACGTTTTACATGCTGATGCTTCTGTAAGGTTCTGCAGACCCTCATTTTTAACACGCAAAATCCTAGTAGCTCTTACTCTGAGTGTTTGGGAAATTGAATGGGGAACAGATACCCTTATTTTGCTCTCAAAGGGTATATTTGGTTCATGCAACAGTGCACAGCAAGCTCCTCCATGCACACTTGGGAATTGCTGACTGCTCTCCGCACTTGGTGCGGGGCAGTTTGGCACAGCATGACCATTTCCCTGGGCTCCAGCAGCGGTGGAGCTGTGAGGAGGGCTGCGAGCAGCACACTGGCTGCCCTGAGAACTGCCCTGTGTGGGTGTTGCTTCTGTTGTGAAGCCCAGCTGACCGTGCACCTGCACTGTCTCACAGCACTGGGGCACCAGCAGAGCTGGCAGAGAGGGGCCTCCTGAGACTTTGCCAAGAGCAGCCGTGCCTGTAGCACCTTTAGCAATAGCAGCACTGGACAGGGATCTAGACTCTGTCTAAAAAGTCTTACACTCTCAATTGATCTATTCCCCACTGCTCTACGTTGGTGTCCTGGTGAGTTGTCAGCCAAACCTGCAGGTCAGTAAGCCCACTTTTACATACAAGCCTGGAAAGAAGATGAATCTTTCCTGGGGCAGCCTTAAAGACAGTGAAACATTCTCCTGCAAGCTAGAGGTTGCTGTAGCTTTCAACAAAACTTATCCCAAGAACAAGTCACACATCCTCCAACCTATAGCACAAAGATATGTATGTTCTCAGGGGTTAAAAAAGCTACCTAAGCGAGGGACTCTGCTGCACAAGCCTGGGGAAAAGTGGAAGCGGGGGGTGAGAGTGAGGAGCAGAGATCAGAACAAACAGCATGTGACAGACCTTGGCTGTGTTTTCTAATGCTGGCTGGAAGGTGCTCAGCTGATAAGTTGGATATAGGAACCTCATCAGAGCAATGATGAAGAGATTTCCATGGATCACTGTGCTTTGGTTACTAGGCCATTAAGCAGTCTGCTTCAGTCCTTTTAGAAAATTAATTTTAAAAAGGATATAACAGTTGATCCAACTCTGAAAACTAAATGAGATTTCTCAAGGTTGCCTTGATCTTTTTGGATGGACATGGAGAGGATCTGGGTCAAGGGCATCAGCTGTACAAGGCACACCTCCAAGGATTACCTCAGGATGAACAATGTGGTTTGTTACGTGGCATTGACTCCTGAAAGAATGCACTCACCCATGCTCTCTTTAAATAAGGCTTGAGCGTGCTAAAAGACGAAAAAGTAGAGAGAAGAAAACTTGCCTGTGAAAACTATGGTGAGCGGATGTCTAAAATGGAGGGGGAGAGAAGAAGAGAGGGGGCAGAGTAGCTATCAGAAAAGGAGGTGGCTACTCATGATGCAAAAATGTTTTTTAAGTTCCCCTCAACATGTTTGTAAGATCTACTGATCCATCTTCATAAGGATGGGTCATTTGATGCAGTGAAAACTGGCTATGGAAGGATTTACTTCAGAGTCTTCCTCACAGATTTGGCCTACCCATATTCCTTTAGTGACAACAATTCATCCTTCTATTTTTATCTCATGCTATTAAAGGGGTTTTGATAACTTGGCATATACCATATGCGATAGGAGAAATGGGAATGTCATAGGTATTCTCTGTGGGTGGTAGAGATACAGTAAAGCGTTGAACTTGGGCAAGCTGGCCCATGAAGAATTACTGGGGAAACGGCATTTAAAATTTCTTGTAAGAAAACTTTAAGCAACTCTTTGGGATAAAGCTTTCCGTGCTGATATGTCTCTTGGGACAAATCTTCCTGGGAATTTTTCTCATTTTCAAGGATTTGCAATGTGGGAAACATTGTGGCAATTTACTCTAGGAGAGAATGTTTTGACATTGTTTGTCTTGCATCAGCATCATTCCATGATAAATCAAATCTGTGCTTTTATACTTGCTATGCAATGAACATATCAAAGAGATGTATTTTCCATCATAAATCTGAACAAGTGTGATGCACACCTGCTTAGTGCTCTGAGCACTCACACTTTCACAGTGCAATCCTTCCTGTGGCATTGCCTCAGTCACTCTGGATGCCTTCCAGGTTATGTTTTCTCAGCTTAATAGTAAATATCCATGTGGACAAATATAATTGCTTTAGCTCCAGCTTGTGCTTTTGCAGAAGGCTGCACTGACATGGCAGCCTGGCTCCTTCAATTTTGTGGAGGTTACTTGCAGCAGCCAACACCAGATTTCAGGTGGGCACTACTGTGTGAGTTATGGCATCTCTGCTTTGACTCCAACAGTAATCGGTGATTTTTTACCAAAACTCTCTTGGTACTATCGTGTGAATATTAAAGCTGTGGTATTAAAATTGTGGCACTCATCAGAGCGATAGTAAAAACTTTAATATTCTTGTCCCAAGTTGTTGTTCTCTGAGTAAGATGAAATAAAATTTCTCCCTGTCAATCTCTGAGTCACTGCAAGACCAATCCCAATATTTCCTATTGTAGTAAAAGCCAGTCTTGTTTGTTTTCAGGTCAAGTTAAAAAAGTAATTTTTTTGCTGGTGACGTGAAGTGATCAAAACCCAATTCAATGCAGTCAGGAGCTCAGGAACAACCTTTAGTCTAACACAGAGTGAGAGGTCATGGGACAGTTTAGGATATTCACAGAATATGATCTGAAGGGTGCTCTTATCAGGTTTTGATGATCTTTTTTCTTTAAGATAACTTTATCATGAATGTAGACATGTAAGTGTTACTCCTTGGCTTTTCCTTCTCCATGCTTTTCTTGTTCAGTTCTTAAATACAAGAGACATGGTGCTGCAATTTCTCTCCTATTTCAAATAATTTCTCATTTTCTTCTGCTCTCATTTTAAAATCCTGAGGATAAGATTCTAGTTTTCCAATTTTCAATAATTCAAAGTTCACCCAACTTAAGCGTATTTTCTTCCTTGTACCTCTATAGCTCATACTTCAGGTTCTGCTGCTGCACATGTGGCAGTTTCACTTTGATTGCTTTCCATTTCCTCCTCTGCCTAGAGCAAATTTCATATAGCAGCCACCCAGCTATTCATCCATTTTTGATCCTTGCTCTGCTACAATACAGTCTAAATGTTACTTTCTCTCTACCCCTGCCTCTCAAACCTAAATTCAAATCACAGAATATCGAGTAACCTGAGTCTGTAAATAAAGAACGATGTACCTTTTCTCTCCTTCAGTCCCTCAGATCTAAAATATCCACTAGGATGTATTCTTATTAGTTGTCTTGATTTCATGCTGTTTTGCTTTTGAGATCCTCCTAAGAAGTTTCCCTTTGGTTTGCTCCTGCCGCCATTTCTAAGCCGGACCCCAAAAGGTCCTTGGCCAGCCTCTGACAGGGGCTTTCTGCAAAGCAGGGACCTCCACCTGCAGGGGTTGCACTGGCAGCCTCAGGCTGATGCAGGGTCCCTTGGGAAGAAGAGCCTCCCTCTGCACACCCTGGTTCCAAAGTCCCTTAGTGTCTCTGGAAGTAGAACTTATAAAGGGTTTGGGGTTTCTTGGGGTTTTTGATATACCATCTTTCCAAACAAAAACATTGATTCACTCATCCCATCTTTTAATGGAGATTTGCTCTTCCTTAAATTCCTGTCACTATGAGAATACAAAAGCAGACCAGCAAACAGATAATGATTAGGAGGTTTCCCATGGACAAACAGGTTCAAAACTCTTGTCAGAATAGGACACGGTAAGGTTGTGAACCCAGGTATGTGGTGTCTCAGGTAAGTTCCTGAGTCACCAAATCATTCCAGAATAGAATTTTTATGCCTGTTTACCAAGCAGTTTCCTCTGTTCTTCACTCTTCAGGGATTTATGTAACAAAGAAGTGGAATAATATTTCTATAAAACTCTAACCTTATGCTGAGTTTCTATTTTTGAATTGTATATTTGATTTGTCATGTGTGGAGGTTTGCTTAGGGAGCTCTTGGTTGGCACTCATTAAATCTGTTTGCAGATTACTAAATCCTATTGCATAAGAACCCATTCATATAGCCAGGGGCCACACAAATACCTAGATAAATGCTCACGGGGCTAAATTGCTCCTAATAGCTTTTTTTATGTGCAAATAACAGTTGTTTTCCTGCCAAGGAAAAGTATTTCAATAAACATAAAATAAAAAACATGAATAATTGGAAGTACTTCTATCAATTAAAAATACTTCTGAAGAAATAAGATGCGTAGAGCATTTAATGATATTTACATGTGATGTTTGGCATTCACTCTGTAAGTGTTGATACAAGATTCCAGCAAGAAGAGAGAACTGTGAGGAAGGTAGTTTATTCTACTGATGCATGCTTGGCTGTCTGCTGAGGTGGTGTATTCCAAAGTGGTTCACTCTTAGGAAAGTGAGACATCCCCAGCTGGGTGTATTCCTTCCATAAACTAAAACTAAATTTTTTTTCTGTTTTTACCCCATTCATCACACTGAGTGAACCCAGAATAAATGAGCAGAAAAATAATGAGTGATAAGCAGATGTTCCACTTAGCATACTGTACAAACTTGTGGAGATGAGCAAGCAAGAATGAAAATGATCACAGTGGAAAACGAAAAGAAAATGGACAACTACAAATTAAGTTTGACATAGTCCTGAAAATGAAATATTTTTCTA
Source organism: Corvus kubaryi (assembly GCF_017639235.1). Taxonomy (NCBI): domain Eukaryota; kingdom Metazoa; phylum Chordata; class Aves; order Passeriformes; family Corvidae; genus Corvus; species Corvus kubaryi. The sequence goes on from NW_024580672.1 coordinate 7,607,825, forward strand.
TATCTTCTCCTGCTGTGACTGCACCATACAACTACCTCATTCCATATTGTATGTGTTATGAAGATGACTGCAAACTAAAACAATCTAAAATGCAAGCTTTGCCAAAGTAATTAAACCTCATTTCACTGCTCTGATGACTCCCTGGACTCTGCCTTTTGTTCCCTGTAAGCACCTTTTTCCTGTGTGATCTCACAGTCATCTACTGCACCGGTCCATTTGTGCATCTGCACCGACACACAGTCCCAGGCTGGTGAATTCACTCTCACCTGAACCTGCTGCACATGATAACCAGGCCTCCTTCACTGAGGACTAGCACTTAGCTGGCAGCTGGGTAGTCCCTCACATAAGGCCTTGGGCACTGCAACACGAATTCTTGGCTGAAGCTTTCAGGTACAAAAGTAGTGCAAATAAGTAACTAGACATTATCATAGTGATCTGTGCATTGTTTTAGAAATCAGCCTTTTCAGTTAGTGAACAAGTGAAGCGTAAAATTATAGATGTAAACTTGTTCTAATGTATTTGTGCTGATGACATCTGTTGCTTACTGTTCTTATATAGTTGTTTGGCCATGTGCAAAAAGATAAGAGGAAAGGGCTTGTCCTTCAGTAAGGGGAGTAATTGACTTCCAGCGCACAAAGGACAGACATTACTACAGTCTCAAAGTAGTGATAAGGCAGCTACCTGCAGGCAACACTGGCCTTCAAGCAAGCAACAGGACTGTGTTATCATTACACCCTCTGAATTGTAGTTACTCAGAGTTTACTCTGCCTTCTACCTGTGACAGATTGTGAAGGATGCCAGAAGCAAACGGCTGATCTGTGCCAGGCACTCCATCACGGCGTGGTTAAGTGTAGCAGTTCTAGTTTGTCATGGAGGGTCAACAGCTTTGCCTGGCTTCATCTGCACTGGCTGCTCTGGCAGTGTGAGTACTCACGTGTTTGCAGGGTCATGGCCCATGCTGACAGTACAGATGCAGAGTTTCTCTTCGAGTTCCATGTAAGATCAAACTTCACACATGGCATCTGTAGTTATGTAAAGGAGACAGTCCTTATGCCAGAAGAAACACAGTTGCTGCTTTACCCATGCTGTCTTTACAAAAAAAAATTAGTGTCCTCCAATGACACTTTCATGTTACTTTCTGCATTTTCATTCCAGAACCCTTCTGACTGCATCTGTTGTAACAGGAATGCAAACTTGAATAGTTCACAATAGTTACGTAGACCTCAAATTCATAAACAAGTTGCAGGGTATAATAGCAGTTGGGGTACAAGTGGGACAGCAAGGCAGAGAATTGGAACTGAAGCTCACAGCAACCCCTTCCCTTAAATAAAGCAACCAGGACTGGCTGGAGCGGGGAACTCATTTAATACCCAGCTGCAATGCCCTAAAAATATCATGGCTGTAAAATCAATCTCCAGTTCATCACAGCATTGCAGGCTTGTGCTGACACCCTGTGAAAATGAAGCAAGAGGGAAGATGCATGATGGACTTCTGTGACAACTCATTTCCCTTCCAACACTTCCTATTGCCTAAACTCAGGCCTATGTCGTTCCTGTTTTCATGTGGCTGTCCTTGCATCTAAGCTTAATGCCAGGAATGGTCACCAACAGAGTTACTATTAAATGAATATTTCAGAATCTGGTTAGAAAAGAAATATTAAAGTTGTAATCATGAGATCTTTGGGAAAGATGAAAAATCTACAGACTTCTTTCAATGTTGGATTGTAGATGAGGAATATTTGATTTAATACATTTAATTCAAATACTTCATTTTTAGCCTTGCCCATTCATGACGAAGGTTAAAATCACAAAGTGGGATGGCACAAAATTTTAGTCAAGAATTACATGAGTTATATTATTACATTAGAATATTTTAGCACTTATTAAAAAAAATGCTAAAGCAGAAAGAGGAAGGCTTTGAACAGATTTTCTGTTCTACCAAAACCAAAAGGAAAAACTTTGCATGCAGGTTTTCTGCTTGTTTGGATTTACCCTTTAAAGTTCTAAATGCACTCAGTATTATATGAGAAGCCCCTCAGCAGTGGCTTACCATTGATGTTAAAGGGAGGGTGACTGTTAAGCTGTCATATGGAACTGCTGCAAGGCAGCATGGATAGAGCCAAGTAACTTCAGCGCCTTGGGTAACCTAAACTGACTACATCATCAGCTGTGTCCTTAGGTCACCTGCTACCTGCTCACAGCCATGCCAGGTGCATGCTAAGCTGTGATCTGGAGTGTCTGGGAGTCTGTCCTGCTTCCACAGTCTTCTGGTTCACCAAACCCAAAACAGAGCTTCTTCCTTCAGTTTTGCCCCCCTCTCCTTGGCTTATTTAGATGGAAAGCACCTGAAATGCAAGTTTATCTTGCACTTTGGACCCTGCCAAACTGCATAAGGTCTTTAAAAATTGAGGACTATGAGCAAGAAGCTCTTGAAACCCATGGCTTAGGTTTCTAAACCCCTAGTAAAAATTTTATCCCTTGCTAGACCAGCCCATAACTTCACTGCTCCCTAATTTTATGGAATAATAGTCCCTGGGCTCCTCCTATTCACGAATTGTGATATAAAGGATTGCCAACCAATCTATTTTCCTTTCTAATTAGCAATAGGAAGCAGAATTGAAGTTGCTTTGCCCCTTGAGTGACACAAGGGAGTTCCAAGGCTGAGGATGACACTAGATGCATTCTCTGCTGTAGGCAAGAGAAAAAATGTGTCTTTTTGGATTATTAAGAAATTTTATGACCTCAAAGAAAAATAGCAGGTGCCCTGAAATTTTTAACTGTAAGGGGAAGGGGAGGGTGGTTTTTTTCTTCAACTGTGTATTTAAGAGAAGAAAGCCTGAGCACCCACTACTATAATGAGCTACTTCCTTCGGCAAAAGATGTGAGAACTATAGTCCAAGTTCAGTGAGATGTTATCCACTTCTCTTTGTGACCACAGGGGTGTCTGGTGGTATATGTTTCTTCCCAGGCAGGAAAAACAGATGACTAGTATCATCAAGATCAGCCTACTAACATCACCTCAATTTTCCCTCTAGGGAGCTACAGAAGAAAGTTATGTTGGAGACATGTTTGTAACAACATCCTGTAAGGTCCCCTGGACACTTTCTGTCCTGATCAATAGGCACTTTGTTTCATTGCTCTGACTGTGAAAGAGGAGGCAGAAATTGTGAAAAAATATGCAAAACATGTTCCCCAAATTTAATCATTAATGTGCTTATGTTAAATGGAAATACCATGTTATGATTGCCAACCAACTGCATCAGGTTTTACTTAATTTGTGGCCTGACCTGGTAACACAAAAATAATGAAGACACACTATCCTCATTAGAAGAAAGGAAAGGCTTTTTGTACAAAAGACTAATTAGATAACCCATACCCTCAATGTTAAGAGCTTTTGAAATCAAACCAATAGCTACATATAATTCCTGAGACTAATTTGTCTTTCATGTAACCCAGAAAATCACCACTAAATGAATTGTGATTTACCTTTGAGGAGCCTGCAGCTTCTCCACTATGGATTAAAGGAAAAAATTAGGCCTTAACAGTTAAAAAAACCCCAAAATCAACTGAGATGGAAAGGATCACAGGGAATCTAGGCCATTTGTTCTCCACAAAGTGGGAGAGATTATATTTTTAAGCCCTACTCATGATATGTTTGCAACTGCTCACACTCTCCCTCTCTCTTCCTCTCCTCTTGGAAACCCCTGGTGATGGATGTCCTATGTGGTGTCTACAAAACCTTTCTGCAGAGATTAACTGAAAGGATGATTCTGCCCCCTTGGGCTGTAAGCTGCCTGTTTCTCTGGAGTGTTTTGACATGCATAAATCCTTTTCCATCTACTATGCTCCCAGCATAGCGATCAGACATAGCCTTGATGATGTTACCAGCACTCTGTAAGCAGCCCACAAAGTATGAGTCTACTTAGCTGGAAAAAATATAGTCAACCCCAAACAGCAGAACCATGTAGTGGAGGTACATATTAAGAAAAACACCCAAGCCATTACCTCAGACTGTTTTCTGTTGAGACTGCTGAAGGTTTCACTCATGATTTTAATTGCATTATTATAAAATTTGACTCAGCTTTTGAATTGTAAAGCAGCTCAATCTGACAAAGCTAACAAAAAGAGCACATACATTGAGTTTTCAGCGATCACAAAGCAGTTAACCACAGGGAGGATATTTTCAGTCATGTAACTGTATCAGGTTTTGCCTCCTGGCAGTGAAATGAAGGAGTCCTAGTGATGCCAAAAGTAACTAATAATACATTCTCTGAAGACCTGAAGAAGCTCTGTGCCAGATCTAATGCAGCTACAGTACTTAAGCGCAATTGATTTATGTCAGTCTATGTCAGTAGAGTCTATGTCACAGAGTAATCCTCTGCGTTCAGATGCCACCACTTTGGAAAAGCACTTGTAAGAAAATGTTTCTTTTTTCCTTCCCACCCACCTGTAAATGGTCATAAGAATGAAATGTCAGTGTTAGCTGGTTTACCCCACAGCACACCCGTGGCTCAGAATTCAAGGTTCCCAAGGCTGCCCATAAACTAACCCTGTGACACATAGCTCTGGTACTTGCCCACTCCATAGCCTGGCTGGAGAATACGTTCCTATTGAAATGCTCCTGTCTTTCTGGACAGTGTTGTAACAAATGGTAATGAGAGTTGGGCTGATAGTGTTGCAGCATGGAGCTGAGAGTTTGGGGACTCTGTAACATTTCATGGTCCTATTTTTGTCCACAAGGTAATCTTTGCAGATAGGTGCAGTATGCTGTACAGCTTCCCGGCTCTGACTGTCTCTCTGGACACCCAGGCAGAGCCCTGCTGGCACTGGGTCTATTGCACAGGGAGACCCACACTTTACAGCCTGGAAGGAGCTACCAGGGTGTCCCCAGGGCCAGAGAAAGAAAGCTCTGGGGCACTGAGATACATCAATATGTTTGCCATTGCAGTGGAGAAAAGATATGTGTGAGAGTTGTTAAAGATGCAATTGGCTCTATTGTTCCCCCAAACTCTTAAAGAGGAAAAAAATCTCCCTCTTCTTGATTTCCTCAGTGTATGTCCTAGTTATGTAGGCTGTGTGCTAGGGGGTCGGGATTTGAGCCAGTGTTTGGCGACTCCAGAAATCAAAGACTTAGCACTTCAACTCATTTGCAAGTACCGTATAATGAGCTTTGAGAATTCCTCTTTAGTCTGAGTTCGCTCTCAGAAGAAGTTCTGTAGCCTATGTATATTAGGGCAGCATAAATGACAGATGAGTCAAAGCCTTTTTCAGTCTCTTCTCTTTTGAACCCATAGAAGAATTATCAGACTTGACTGTCTGTGCTCTCCTGAAATTAATTAGAGCTCTACTTCCACTACTTTTAATCTCAGTGAAAGTTTTGTTTCCTACTTATCATGACGACAGTGAAAAGCTTCTTAATATCTATCAGCAAGTTCAGCACTTTCAGGTTCCCAAAAAAGTTAACACGTGAGAGTTTAGATTTCTTCCCCATGTTTTCAGATTCTAGGAAAATAACTAAAATCTTGATGCTAGCAGAAAATTCTGTACAGGACATGGACTCAGCCTCATTGCATGAAAAGGGGACATATCCTTTAAGCTAAAGACCCCAAAACGAAGCCAGAGCACAACTGAAGTATGCTTCAAGGCTCCCTGTGAGCCTCCCAGTTACCTCAGCTTCTATGGTTTTTTATCTCACGTGTTTTAGTTTGAAAACTTTATTTTTAACTTTGAGGTGCATTTCAGACGTAAGTTCTGAAAAACATCTGTATTGGCCTAACTCCTACTGAAGTCAGCAGAAGCTTCAAGTCATGAAGTGATCATAAACTAAGTTCACCAGAGTGACTGATTGTGATGAAAAATAAAGGAGAATAGTCCTCCTAGGGAATAAGGTGACTCCCTGGGACTTAGAAAAGAAGCTTTGGTAGCAGACTGATCTCAACCCGTCACTTTTCCAGTGTTACAGTTACCCTTGCTCCACAGATGGGATATTTCCTTACCCAGGAAATTATCTGAGATACCTGGCAAAGAAATGATTTTATGAATGGCAACTCTTACAACTGACTAAAGGCCATGCTTCTCTCTAGTGCAACTGTGACTGCAGGTCTCTAGAGTGCTAAAATTTTCTGGCATTACCTTGAAATCAGGGCCACAACTGCCAGACTCAAATTTTAGTAAGAAGCACCAATGTGACTGTGTCTGCTTACAGAGAGGTTCTGGTGCTGTAGTTGAGTCATATTTTGATACTCCTGCAGAGGGCAGTGGAATATATTCTGGATATGGGACATGTCCAAAAGTTATGCTATTCTCTGTCTGAAAAACGGCGAAGTTACAGGTCTTGCTGGTGGCCAGAAATATTTTCTTGCATTTCTGGTCTAGAACTTGCACGAATCATATGCCTGCCTGCCCAACATCAGCCAAAACAGTCCCTTCCCTATGTCTCCTTCAAAAGCAAAAGTAGGAACTCTGATATGGGCAGGGCCGTCTGAAAGGTGAGGTGGAGCGAGAACCAAATCTGAGCAAGATGGTTGGGGCAGTAAAATACATTCTGCTTCTTGCTCTGTTGTTATTCAGGTTATCTAGCCCTTAACAGCGGGGGAAGTCACACAAATAAGAGACTCTTCATGTCTAATTTCCTAAATAATTGACAAAGAAAAGACAAATGCAGGCTGTCCAAAGTTGTGCTGTTCAAAATGCTAAATGCCAGCTGCTCTCTTGTAGTATTTTTGATAAGGACAGCTAAATAAGAGCAGAGGGGAGTCTAAGGCTGTTTTAACTATCTTTTTATATGTATATGTTTATATATGTATTTATTTTAATTTTTGTGTATATAATTGTGTATGCCCTACTTTTGGGGCTACATTCGGCCTTTAAATCAGACATGGCTTTTTTACATTTGTGTTTGTTCCCTGGGTGGATCTTTCCAAAGTGAGACAACCCCACTGTAGTTAAAGAGCCCATCAGTCCTGCCTGACAATCTCAGCTTTTGGTGAAAGAAGCAAGAAGTAATATTGTCATCTCACCTGCTCTGTCTGTGGTTCAAAATACAGTAAATAACACACTGAAACACTGATTTATTACAACTATAATTTAGGCTCTGCTCTCCAAAAATACAGTTGCATACTGGACCAGTTTTGGTGATATACCCCTGCTAGAAACCACATTAGAATGAAGCACAGGATCCAAAGCTAAAATGCTTATTATTAGATCTATTCCTGCAGAAATCTTCCTTTGCAAGGTTATTATCTCTCTTGCCAAACATTCTTTTAGCTCTATTACAGGAAGCAGTATAAACCATAGCTTCTTCCACATTTCTTAAAATGTCTCTCGTTGAGGACAGAATCAAGAAGAGCACTTGACGCAGGTTACACTGTGAGCTCTGCTGCTGTATAGTGATGAAAAAGAAATCAGTAAAGGAAGGATTTGAATCCTGCCTTCTTATGGCTAAATGGAAACAGAAAACTGGGGAAAAAACTTTCCAGAGTGGGATCTTGAGCTAGAAATAAGTCCTTTGTATAGGAAGTATTCAAATGATAAATTGTAAATGAAGAAGCCTTTTTTATTCTTTTTGAAAGGTGTGTGAATTTGCATCCTGCTATCTTGAAGGAGACCCAAGTGCGAAATCTGAATGTTTCATGGTTGAATAATGGTAGACAGCTATTTGTAATGTGAACTCAAGATAAAGCCACAAGGGAGGAGGCAGGGAGGTGGGAAATGCAGCATGTCTCTCTCAAGTGTATTGTCTTCTAGCAAGAAAACAAGATGAGTTCTGAGCAGATGTATTTAATATCTCAAGAAAAAAAAAGGGGGTTATTTCTAATTAGCGCTTATCTGATTCCCCAAAGCTACACATGACAAAGAAGTTTGCTTCATTTAGGTCTCAACAAAATCTCACCAGCAAAAATGTGATTCTGATCATAAGCCTCTATTAAATTGAGTTTGTGCTACCATATTTGTAATTTTACAAACTGGTGTTTGGTGCAACAATAGAAATATTAACATGTGCTAATGCTTGTACTGGATCTAACATACAAAAAGGAGTAGTTCAGGAAGTAGAGGCCATTGGCAAACTGCCATTTAGAGATGAGAAAACAATTCAAAAGTGGTAAGAAATTTACAAATATTGTGATTATGAGAGCATTAAAATTCTCATCTGCATTAATTCCTTGTTATTTCTGGGTCACTCCAAGTCCATTGTATTTGCGTTTTGAAAAACGTACATGTTCAGTTGAATGAAAAAACTTGAGTTTTAAACCACATTGTAATTGCCAGAGGTGGATTGAGCTCCTTGGTGGTGGGGAGGGATTGAAATTATTTCAGCTGCTCAGGTTTCAGAATTGTTTAGTTACTTCTGGGCTGCCGTGTAACTGATGCAAAACACAGATTATGGGCTGGGGCAAGGAAAGCAAAGGCTATTAGTAGATCGGTCCTGAATGCGCATTTATTTCTGCTCTCAGCAATTGTAGCAGTCACTGCTGCTTGCTGGGGATCTTGTTGCCCTGGGAGAGGAGGCCATCAGAAAAACAACCACGTGGCAACTGGTACAGCTTGTCTGCTAAAAAGACAAAGCATGATTGTCATGAGAAATGCTACCTCCATAACGAGCACTTAGGCTACTCCTGGAACTTGGCACTTTGCTAACTTGTCTCTATACACAAACTTCCCAATCAGCTAGTTATGTGTACCTGAATAATTAGTAAGAAAACTTGTGCTGTTACCCCACACCAGGAAAAAACAAGACTCCAAGTATATTTGTTAGAGGATGTCTTTATTTCTTGTGCAAGAGTGCTCCACTAAACACAAGAAACACCAAAGTCTTGAATTTAAACAGCATATATTGCAAGAAGCAAATTTTGAGAATTAAAAATTCATACTAAGACTGCAGCTAATTCAGAAGCAAGGAAACAATGTAATTTGCTCCTTTGAGTGATGATAGATGACATAAAATCTTTGGGTTTATAGTCTCTTCTCATGGTATCAAATCTAATCTACCTACCAATCTAAGTATTCACAAATGCTCTACCTCTTCTTTGTTAAGAGTTAGAGATTAGCACTGCCTGCCTGGACTGAGCCCTGAAGCAGCGCTGCACCCGTGAATGATGCTCATGCAGTGCAGGCAGTGATGTCAGCAGCTGCAGCGAAAAAGTTGTAAAAGTTGTCATGGATGGATCCCCAGCTGAAGATTCGTTAACCTTGAGCATCACCCACCTAAGCTCAGTTCAATGGAAACTACAGCGAGCTCTTTCCAGTCTGCAGACCCTGGCACGGCCGCGGAGGCCGTGTCCGTCCCGCTTTGCGCAGGCAGGAGCGGTGCGGTGCCGGCCCCGCGCTGCGGCTCGGGCACGGCTGGCGGAGCGCCCGCATCAGCTCCCGCGGCAGCGCACGCTCCCCGCCGGCCTCCGCACCGGCACTGCCCTCCCTCCGTGGGGCACATGAGAAGGAGGCGAAGAAAAGCGGGGAGAGGGAACCGAGCAAGGGTCACAGCTGGGAGGACAGACAAAAGAGAGGATGGGAGGTGTGTGTAAAGCTGGGAGGGGGCTACGAGTGCTGCCGTCATTCCATCATTAGTAACGCAGGTCTCAATTTAGGGCAAAACTGTCTTCTTTGTGCCATACAACCCTGTTCCCTATCACCTGTGCAAATGTTTCTAGGACAACATAAAATTGTCTTGTGGAAGAGAGGCCCATTTGGACTATTTGTCAGAAATAATTTCATTTAAAATATGAACAAATTGTCAGTTCAAAGGAAGCACCCCGGGCACACTGATGCAACTACAATTTCTGTGTCATTCATACAATAAAGCTGTTAGGAGAGAACCTCATCCATGACTTGCTTCTGCTCCATTGCAAAGCTAACACCCTCCAGGTTTGGTAACTTGTTATGACTAACAACTTAGTGGAAACACTGAAAATAGCTCATAGGGAGGGAAAAGGAAGGGAAACAAAGGAGACAATTTTCCAGAGCAGAGCTTCTGCAGAACCAAGGAGGTGTTTTCTGAAAGTTTGCTTTGATCCTGTTTCTAGTGAAAAGTATTGTGTAAAACAAAACTGTATGGCTTACAGGACACACACCAAAATAAAAAATCTTTAAAGGGATTAAATCCTCATTCTCCTATTTATCTGAACAGAGACTCATACCTGACTTCTTGTCTATGAAAAAAACCTTAGAAATTAATTATATTGATGTCTTTTTGCTTCTACAGTAAGAAATGTCATTCACTAGGTAACATTTCTTTGATGCGCTATATTGATTTATTGATACTAGGGTGATGAAGCATGTGTCCTTTGGTAATAGCTCAGTGAAGCTCAGTTGTGTTTACTGTAGAGAAAAGTAAAACTAGCGTGATAAATGAGTAAAACTAATGTTCCATTAAGATGTTTTTAATCTGTGAACATTATTTGCCTCAGTAATTTTCTTTTATATGTGTAGATTTGCTGTGGATAGGAATAAGAAGTGCTTTTTAGGTATTGTCAATAAATTGTTTTAATTGCTCTTTTCCTTCTTTGTGATTTCCTTTCTGTGGATCTGGGAATTTCTCCTCTGGTTTTCTAAAGAAACAGGCTTATGCAATCATGTGATTTGGATGTGGTCTTGAATCTGTTTGTCCTGCTGCGGCAGCTTTTTAACCCACTAGTAAATTTTAACCAAATTGGGGAGCAGCAGCAGTCTCCAAAAAATTTATATTCTTATATATTTATGAAAATCAGGACCTCATTACCAAGGGGAGAGAGAGGCTTTAAGAGTGCCCTAACAAGGGAGAGTGCCTCTACTAAGGACTCAGCTCCTACAAGACACAAGAGATTCCACATGAAGAACCATGCCATGAGTATCCTAAATTCAGATAAAACTTCACTTAAAATGCACACACAGTTTGCTCCCAGTGAACTGAGCTCCCAGAAAAAATCCATAGCAAACCAGGCACCATGAACTCTCCTCACAGAACCGTTTGTTTTGTGTATGTGACCTTGGTTGAGGGTAAGCCAGATCCAAATGCTGCCTGTACATTACTCCTTGTTTATTTAGACAGATCTGGATTAGGCATGAAGAAATAATCATTAAAATGTTGCATTTTATGATTCATTAAGCTTTTAGTTTGCACTTCATGACATAATAAATAGAAGTGCACAAAAAGCATTTCTAGGGCTCTTTATTAATTGCTCTATTTCTGGGAAATCTGCTTGGAAAGTGGCCTGTTAGTGCTGCCTCCTCCTCTCTCCTGCAATAGCATGCAGTTCTTTCACCTCTAATGAAGTTTAATCAACACAGAAAAAAAAGAAGTGGTAGGCGTTCCAGGTCACAGGCATTGTGGTAACTCAAACATTGAGTGCTTTTGACAGACAAGAATGCACTTTGCAAACCTTCCATTGTTCTTCTTGTAAGAACAAAGGTAAAAATACAGACTCCTTGCTGCATTCTCTGCAGCAGTTTTGTCTTGATGGAGGTGATTTGTTGCTCCATCTTTGCATGTATGAAAGAGTGAATGAAATCATCTTTTTGGCACATTACTGCTGTTTAAATTCTCATTCTCTTTTTCAGTACTTCAATAGCTCTCAGGAAAATTAACCCCAGTGATCCACGAGTTATTTTGTGTTCAGCTACTGGATTTAATTATTCTGAGATGTTAAATGTATTTTCATTACATAAATCAAGACGATATTTCTTATAAATTTTTTTTAATATCTTAGAATGTTACAGAACTGATAATTGGGAAGTTTACCTATTATTTTCTGTACTCAAAAATTAGTGTTTCTACTATTACTTCCTTGTTAAGGAAAAGGGAAAACTGAGAGCAGGCTCACTTTTATAGTTACAATATTTCATACCTGAAACAAAACTGCTGTTCTCACCTACTACTGTAAGAAAGCTCATACAGAGAAAATACTTCCTTTTCATGTTGTTCACCTCCCAGTTCCAGTACTGATGGAAGGTAAGAACATTCAGCTAGGAGTCACTTGAGTTTTTCTGGTTTTCTTTAGAAGGTGGTGACTCTTTGAAGATCTGTCACCTTTCTCTTGCCTCACTAAAATCTCGGCAGGGATGAAAGCTGAGCTGAGACTGCTTTTTGTTCTGTGTAGTTACTTCATGTTCACAAAGGACTAGTTGTGGTGCAAGTTGCATCCCTCTAACAATATTGCTGGTGTGCCAGAGATAAATGGAGGCAAACCACTGAAGTGGGACACTTGTCAAAGGTGCACTATTAGCTTTGTTACCAGCTGCAGACAATCAGGAGTCATGGCAAGTGACAATCTGGAGGCGTCTTGACTATGTTGAGATAGTATTACTCCATCAGTGTTGTATTATTTCCAACCCCCTCCATGAGCACAGCTTTCTATTTTTTGCTGTTAGGGAAACCATACTGCCTGGAAAGATGTCTATATTAAGAAGACATATAATATGGTGTTGGGAAATAGATTTGCATTTGATGGCTTATTCCTAGAAGATTAGTCTTAGAGACTAACCACATACAAAAGTATTTCTTCAAATGTCATTTCTTATGTTTAATGTACAACTTGAAAAGGAAGGATCTGCTAAGAGCTGTCTTCAAAGACGCTTAAAAACTTACAGAGATTCAATGCAGGCAGGGAATGATGCCTGACCACCAAAAGCTTTTATAAAACTTAGTATCATGTGTAAACGGATGCTCTTGGCTTCCGTAGCTACTTCCCTTCTGTTCTTTTCCAATAATGTCTCCTGGCTGGGCTCAGAAGAGCTGGCTGCCAATGGGAATATTAGTGCAACAGGAAGGAGAACAACTGGAAAGACCCTGTAAGTTCTCCTGCAATCCCAGAGATGCTCTTTAAGCAGTGAAAGGGGCCTCCATTATTTTGCCTTCAGCAACGTTTGGTGGGAAAGCAGCTACCCTGTGGTAGACAAAATAAATGCAGCCTTCTAAGAGGAAAGGATACGAATAGGTTTGCGCTGCCATTTTCAGCCCCAGTAAAAAATGGAGTCTTTCATGTAGTAGGCAGGACATGTGACTAAATAGGGATTCCCACAGCCTGCTTACAGCAGCCAGGGCAGAAACCCAGGCACAGGGATGCCAGAGATCCTCACAGGAAAGGTGCCCCCGCTCCTCTTCATACCATACTGAACCACTTGCCAGTCACACAGGCAGAGATGGAGAGATTTTCTCCAGGCAGCCACATGTAGCAGGTGCTACAAAGGGAAAGTGTATAACCCCTCCAGGATATGGCAGGGAGATAGAAATATAAGGAGAAAGGAATTGACAATGAAGTATGACCTGTGCTGGGGAGAGAGAAATCTGAAAAAATGGGGCTGCTTAGAGTTCTAAAATGGAAAATGAACTAAGAGCAGAGGGAGAGAGGCTGGGAAGAAAAAAAAGAAATTTGGGACAACATATCTCCAAGTCTGAATTTCAAGTTTGAAAAATTGCTTGCAGTTTCCCTCTCTAATACAAATATCTCTCCCCTTAATACAGCAAAACAGCTTCACTAGTGGTCAGAAGATATAAGGTCTGGTAATGAAGTGCTTAAACAGCACTTAAGACTTTTCCATTAGGTAGAAATACATATTCAACAGAGAAATACATCATTATTGATTGAATTTGCTGTGATGTTTTTTGTATCTTCAAAAATTTCTTACTGACTCCTTGGAGAACATGGAACATGAAGCACTCTGCTGAGGTTAGCGGGATATTTGCATTATTGACTCCTCCTCTCACAATATCTGGAACAAATGTCATAGTAGTTTACAAAGGATTCTACTGGAAATTCAAAAGTGTCTTAAAAATACATTAATACTACTTTACATAAAGCCACACATCTCTGGAAATCTAGCAGCAGAATGAACCATCACATTACTACAAAGCTGAATAGCTTTAAATACAAAATGCTGAATTTCCAAAAGCTGCTCACAGTAGCCTCTCTATTTTATGCACTATTAAACTGGTGTGCAACAGGCTGTCACTGAACATTTGTTCCACATTTTGCTGAATGAAGAATGAATGCAAGGCAGCTGAGGTACCTTCCCTGCAGAGAGCAAAGATGAACAAATCAGAAGCTGCTGCAGGGGTGGAAAAGGAGAGGTGTGGGCTACCAGCAGTGATGCTTATTCAGAGATTGTGAGAGAAGGAAGGCAGGAAGATGCTGGGGCTTACTGAAATTGCTGGAGCTATTATATCAGCCATTAAAAAAAAAACAAAACAAAAAACACAACCAAACAAAAAAAAAAAAAAACCCAGAACCATAAAAAAGCCAAATGTAAGCTGTTAGCTATATGGCATTTTACATCTAAAAGGAACAAAAAAAGTCTGTATTTGGTGCCTCTCAGCTGGAGAATGTTTGGTAGTGGATGGATGTTCTCAGAAGACAAATCATCTGCAACGACTACCAGGAGTTACTATTGGCCTTGAGGCTGGCTAAGCATTAAGAACACATGAACTGCATTACCTAATCCCACTAGTTGTGAAGCTAAATAAATTAACTTTAATAATTTAACCTTTAGTCTGGGACTTGCATCAAATCTGTTGGGTAAAGGAATGTGACCTCTTGCTAACAATTCCTCACCCTTCACACCCCTAGGAGCCCTGTGGTAAAAGCTGTTGAAAAAAGATGGATGCAGTTTTCTGAAAAGAAAGATGGCATTAAAGTAGGCATGCTGTCAGGAGGATTAAACTTGGGCTGATGAAATGTGCCTAAAATCTGTTCTGAAGACAGAAGTCTTCTATCTACCAGGGAGGCTTAGCAGAACTAATGCCAGTGTAAGTGGATCCTGTCACACCAGCATGCTTCAGCTCAGCGAGCAAGACACCTGTGATAGTGCACAAGGACACTCCTCATTCCAGTTGTCCCACTTCAGTGGTTTTGCTGTCCAGCCAACATCCTGAGTCAAAGTCATAATAAACAGACACTTATAAGGGAGCAGGTGTATTTTGCACTCAAAGTCTCCCAGGTTCTCCCAGTCCCTTGGTGTGGTGCGGCTGGGGCCACACTGGAGGTGTCTGTACGTCACTGAGGGGATTATCCATACCGACAGAAGCAGAGGGGCTCCATCTAATGGTTTAAGAACTCTTGTTCCAAATAAAATAAGTAACAGGGGCCTCAGGCTAGCCTTACTCAGGTTTCTGAGGCTTAAGAAACATTGAAACATCAATTGATAAGCAGTCAGATTTCACTAAAGACTACTACTGCCCAGGGTGTGCTCTCATTTAGACAGATAGCCTTTCATTACTTATTTCACCAAATACTGTGACTCATTTTTGAGCCTGGTACTTGACAACTGAAAGAATTAATCTCAAACAGAAACTAAAATTTACTTGCATCATACAGGAAATCAAATGAATTTCGTATGATACGAAATCATACAGGATTTTCATTTTGAATGCCCAGCTAGCTATGTCTGGTCTTTTGAGACCCAAAGTTCAAAGTCCTGCAGTCACAACAAAATTAAATATACTCAGCTCTATCTGTCAAAGCAAATCTTAAAATCTTATCATATTTGGAAAACTATTTGAAACTGAAAATAGAAATGCTCAAATACCTGTGGTTTGACATTTGTTTAAAAAAAAAGTGATTTTGTTGTTTGTATTTTTGCATATACACAGATGGAGTTGATAGAGCTTTATCTGTGTGTCAGTTACTAAACCAGGTCTGACCAGCTCATTTTGTGTGGTGGAACAGGATTATAAAAAATATTTAGTTCCAAGTAGGAAAAAAATTCTATCAGGAACCAGACGTTTCTTATCTTAGACCTAGTGTGTGAGGGCTTTTTTAAGTAAGTTTCTAGGGTATTTACTAACTTCTCTTTTATTTTAGGAAAATACATACACGTAACATAGTGTTTTAAAGAAAGAATGTCTTCTGTGAATTATGGTTTATACTTAACCGGTGCCACTGGTGCTCTTTCTTCTTGCCTTTCCTAAATGTGTCCTTGAAGCACAGCATCGCAATAGAGATATGAGACTGTAAATGTGAGGACATCATCCCAGATAGACAGAATCTATCCATATCTGTGTGATTCACCAGCTGGGCTGTGCATCCATGTTTTTATTTGGTCTTCAACTATAATATCTATATCTAAGCAATTATGTTGTCTTCTCTTTCCCTGTGGTTGGCCTACACAAGTCTCTAATTCATTTACTTAGTATATTTAAAACCAGTGACTTCTATCAGTAACTAAGCATATGTGGGGCTGGGAAGATTGTAGTAGAGAAACTAGAAGCTGAACACTGAGAGAGGAAGAACAAAATTGCAGTGATTACAGTCATCCAGCCTGGCAAGCCTTGAACGTCATTGGCATATTTCACTCACGTGATGTTGTGGGCAAGATGGAAAAAAAGTGGCATTGACTCTCGACTTCCCCCTGCAGAGTTTGTGAATGAAAACCCATATGAGGGTGCAAAAGCCTGACACTGCCATAGTACCTGAAGTTAACTCTCTGATGGGCAGAGCAGCTGTCAGTGCAGCTGACAAATTGTAAAGGCACCTGAGTTAAACCTCTTCCCATGGCTGTTGTTTTTCCTCATGTTGTGCTGTTCCTTCTAATTTCTTCTCTTCGACTATAAATCAGTCTTTATCAAATATGCTATATACCAATGAAGAAGTAACACCTTAAATTCGAAATTCAAATTAACTCTAGAGCAGTGCATATGGATCCTGAATTTGGCAGGAATTTAGATGAGATATTGAAAGTTTCATTACATAAAATTTGGGGGCGTGATTTTTTTTTAGTTTCACCAGTTCATCCTGCAGATTCTTCCTATTTACAGCTTCAGCTGAGAGAAAACAGATTCAATGTTAAGCTTAGATGTCCACCTGCTTCCATTGATTTGTCACTAAGGATGTCTGTAAATTTGGTTGCTTAAAGCTCTTTCTTTCAATTATATCCACCACTATGTTTTTCATCAGGTTACAGAAATCATAGTTTGGACTTTTAACCAGTGTAATTTTTTAACCAGGAAATTTTTTGGTTAGTATTAAATTTCTGAAGACTAGATCTAACTGGAGTTCAGCTGTGTGTTTGAAGGAAGTAAGATCCATAGTCCCACAGTTTGTCCATATGTTGGCTTCCCTTCCCTTCCCTTCCCTTCCCTTCCCTTCCCTTCCCTTCCCTAATGATGTTTCAGCTTACTGACAAGTTCCAGCTATATTTTGACAGAGAGAGACTTGGAGGACATGAAGCTCCTGGAAAAGTACTGCCTAACTTACAGTGAGGGGATTAATCCTGCCTGCTCTATCTGTGGTATACTGGGGTATTTTTAATTAGGATCATGGGTGGTAGATGTTTCAAGCTAAATCCTCCCATGTGTAAATTTGGGTAAAACACACCTTCCACATGGGGTGTTTTTAGGGGCCATATACACATCTCTGTCCACACACACAGTACAAGGCCATATGTCACATGTTTCTAGTTGTGCCCTAGAAGGTGGGTTGTTTGTGTTTTGGTTGTTGTTTGCTACCAGCCCTGATGGGACATATGCAAATGGATTTACCCTTTCTGTTTCATCCTTCTTTGTGTTCAGCACAGGGGTTTGTGCCACTGAAGTTCTACTGCCATGAGGAATAAGAACATCGTGCAGGATCATTTTTTTATGATCTGTTATTCTCCCTGGCCTTAGTCATGGCTGCACATACCCAAAGTAAGATCCAGTGTCAATGTGTTTTCTTCTGGGATTAGGACACCATAAAAATTGAGAAGAGAGGGGATCTTCAGTGATTTGTTCATTCAAAACCAGCCAATCAGAAGAGAGGGCTGAGCAGAGGGAGGATCCAGAAAGGAATAATCAGACCCTGTGACCAGAACAGGAGAGAGCACTGTTGGCACATGGCCAGACACAGGAAGGGGTCACAGGCAGCACTTACATTTCTCTGCACAAAATTAGCACTATGACAAATCAAATTATGAAAGCACTATATTTCTTCTGCATGGATTTGCAGCTTATAGACTCTTTAATAAAAAATTTTCTCATAGTGGGAGAATTTTCATGCATTTGATAAACAAAAATATCCTGGTAACTGTTCTGATTAGAAGTATGAAGAATAGTCTGTCAAATTTTCCTTCCTTATCTCTTTGTTTAAAATCTTTTCTGTGTTTGCCAAGAAAAAATACTACACTAACACCTGATAAGTAAATCATTCACTGACTCACTTTCAAAACATATATATAGCCTGATGATAATTTAAGCTCTCAATAGCTGTTCAGACTGCTCACATGTGCTTTTACAGTAGTTTTACAAATCATTCAGGATTAAAAACTGCTGGATCACTGCTCTCTGCAAGGAAGTTTATAAGGAAGATTACCATGTTCTCAGTGATGGTGCCATCAGGTACATGCAGAGGGGATAAGAAATGTATAAAATACGTTAATGCTATGGGACAGAAAAAAACCCCCAGATTTATACTCTGCATTTTAGCACATGCTAAAAATGGAAATTTTTTTAATATAGTGCATGCTGTGTCATACTAAGTATTTGGCAGTGGACAGGTTGATCCTTGAAGATTAGAAAAGCTCCCTCTTACATAAGAACACTTCTATCTATTGGTGCTCTATCCTGTCTTGTCCGCTTCTTTTTAAATAAATTCAAGGGAGATCTCTGATCTCTGGGATGGATTTGTCACACAAACCTTTATTTTTCCTCTTCTCTGTGTAATGTTGCATCCCATTGTAAAGAAAAAACTCCAGTATCCACAGCTCTAGTTATCTACATCAAGACCTCAACCACTTCGCCCTAAATATATAAACCTCTTAAAAATGGTTTGTTTTCAACAAGGTTCCACAGACTAGACTGAAAATAAATACTGTGTAAGCAGAACTTTTTTTCCTCTCTACCTTTTAAAAATCTTTACTCATACATTCTAGTTGACATGCAAATAAAAACTTAGAAATATGTTTGCCCTTTAGGTACTAAGGTGTTCAGATGCCCCAGCAAGGAATGTGACCAAGTATACCAGACGGAACACCTGTCACCTTAAGGATTCTGAATTCTAATTTAGAAATTGGTGTAATACAAGAACTTGACTGGTTATAATTTATTCTAACTGTTCAAGTTGCCAGAAAGAACCACTGCAGGTATTTTAGTAGAAACACTAGAAATTTTTAAAAACCCTGATTTCTAGGGATCTTAAAAAAAAAGAAAGAAGTGTCATCCTAGTTTCTTTCACTTCAACAGTGGCTCAAATCAACATTAGCAAAAGGAAATAGATTCAATGCAGGAAGTATTTCCCTTTAGGATGATCTAAAACTGCTAATACGGTAGGGTATACACAAGATCTAAATTTTAGATATCTAGGTTCACCTCTTCCTCATGAGCAGCTACTTCTCTCAATTGCCTTGTGAGCTGTTTTGCAAACCACAGGCTACAAAAGGGAAGTGCAGAAGACCAGTCATGTTCCCATCCCTAAACAAAGAGGAAAAGTGTTCCTGGAGACTTTGCTATTTCATCCTGCTCTCCTGCACTGATTCCATTTAGCAGTGAAAAAGCGATTGTCAGGTGAGGTCTCTGGGCTGTGAAAAGACTTCATTCAGTAATTATGCTCTGAATCTCTTGGTAAGGGATTGTCTCCTCACTGTCAGGAGGGAGACTTTCTCAGAAACAGCTGCTGTGATTACTGAGCACAGGTACCAGTCTTGTCCTGCCATCCCACCCAAATAAAGTGTTAGTAGTTAGTCCGTTAAAATCTACTCCTGTAATTCTCTATGAGCAGAACTCCCCAACGTGAAATAATAGAGCTCATTACTATGAGACCACCTCTCTGTTCCCTTCTCCATTTTTGAGGAAGAATGCCCATAGTCATTGACAGGTATTTTATCCTGCCTATGAAAGGACATCTTGTAATAGTCTGTTATAATGTAATTATACCTTAGTTCATATTCCATAAAATCATGAAAATCAAACTGGGAAACACCTTTCTCTGATATTATAACCAAATGCTTCACAATAACACTACAATATAGAGCATCATTGAGTTAAAAAGTAGAGAAATGGAAGGAAGTAGAGAAAGTTTCTGGAATAGTGAAACTTGAGATGAGATATGACTTGCCTTAAAGCACAGGAGCAGGTCTGTGGAGACTCCTGATGCCTTTGCAGGAGTGCAGAATTCCCTGCTGAGGGTCTAACCATGATGTTGCTGTAGCTGTGCTCTGACACAGAAGATATTTGTCTTTTATGTATGTATTTATAATGCACCAATAAATGATTAAATGTGCTGTTTACCCGAGGATCTCAACAGTTTCTGTCGTGAGGAGAAAGTAAACTCTTAGGTTTTCTTGTGGTAGGCTCTATACCAACTTTGCAAACAGGCAGCTATTCCAGCTGACAGAAGATAGATATCTGGCAATTTTTACTCCTGCTGGAGCTGAAGCCAGGCTGATCAGGTGTTTTACAGTTCTTCCCCTCTGCAACTGAAAGAAAACACTCAGTCTAGTCCAAAGGCAAGAGAGCACTTCTTTTCTGCTGTGTAATTCATATGAAAGGGTCTTTCAGTATTTATAGACTAGAAATAAAACAATGCTCAAGTTGAAAATATCCACCAAAAAGCAGAATTCACAATTTAGGCTCACTGTTGGTATGACATACTCTGCAATTATAGTAACACTAAGCTGTGCTCAGTAAAACCCAAGAGTGCCTTTTCCTGACCAGTAAACAATTGATAACCTTGCTTGGAGAGCAAGTTAATTAGTAACACAAATTAAACAGAATGAAAAATCATAGTGTAAAATAGTATTTAAAATAGTGTCATGGTTCTAATTAGGGAGTTAGGAGTGATAATACTCTCTTTTCAAATGGAAGTAGTTTTAGAGTGCTCTAGTACCCTGCTAAAGTAGTCAAATTCTGGATGAAAGGGAGAGAGGGATTTATCACTCACTGGCAAGAAGTCCTAGCTCATGAGAAAGCTGCATAATTAATGCTAGATATTTTAAAGCCATGATTTTCAATTTCTATGTAATCTTTGGAAAAGGAAAAATGTACCCTGGCAATATTTCTGAGGAGGTAGGGAGGGCACCCACTGAGACTTATGTATAGTAGGTCAGAAATTGAAAGCCAAGGACCCTAAAGATCCCTGATATACCAAAAGGCTATGGCTTGCCCTTCACTGGAAATTTTGTGAGCTTATTTGACAGGCAAAATCTACTAATGAATTGAAAGTTAACTCACAACCCCACATGTAGCAACTGCTGAGAACCAATTAAACAATTTAATTTTGCTTATTTTTAAGTTTTGAAAAATATTTCCCAATCACATATTTTACAGTTGAGAACAACTTTCATGCCAGTTCTCCAAGGATGCTTTAGCAGAAGAGGAGTTCCAGATGTGGCTGTTGCTCTAATCACAATTAACTCACAGCTTATAAAAGCCATCATCTCAAGGAAACCACCTACATTTTACAAAGCTTGGGATCAAGAAGAAAGCCTCAGGGAGTAGTTTAAGGCTTCTCACTCTACTAGAAATAAAATCAGCAGAGGAAGTGAAAGAAAGATAATTAGAGAACTGAGTCTTGAACCAGACAAACCTTTTTCTCCTGTATGCAAAACCTACCGTGAAACTTCAAAAGCTGTTTACACGAAAAATTCAGTATCACGTAAGATATAAAATAAAACTGGAATCTGTAGTTCAGGTTTTCACAGCCACTTAGTGGATTTAGATCTTTAGACCTTTAAATTGCAACACACAAAATGAGTAGTGCCAACTCTTGTGCTTCGATTATTAGTTTCTTGTTATTTGGTGTCTCCTAGGAGCCAAGAAAACATGTGGAAAGATCATCTTTCATCTAAACTTACAGTTACATATGTATGTACTTATATTTAAATACGTGCCCCTCCTGGCTGTGAAGAAAGCCTTGAAAAGGGAAATCTGTATCCATCATTTAGGTAGACTCAGAACATTTGGTGAGAGAACTGTCGGTACTGAAGCATGTTTCACACTGGGGGTTTAACGTGCCTTCCTTGCTCTCTTAGTAAAGAAAGTTAATCTGCTCTGAGGTCTGTCCTGCCATGTCTAGACCATCACTGGTAGCTACATTTCCACCTTGTAACAATACCTTGAATAATGTTATCTTCTGGTATGGGGTTTTTTTGTGACTTTAGAGTCAGCATCAGTTGTTCCAGTAAAATCAATGCATTCTCAAGTACTTTGATGTACAGGAAGGAATTTGTTTTCTTTCTGACCTTTCTTTTCAGATAAAGACCTCAAAACCACTGCTCCTCTCTGGAACTGCCCTTTCATGACTCAGATTTTATTTTTTTCAAATGAAAACTTATAGTCACAAGTTTTACTTACCAAACCCCCCAATACAAAACCCTTGAAAAGCTCCCAAACTTTTTAATGATAGGATCCAGCTCTCAGTTTTCAGTGAGCCTGATACAATAGTTTGAAGTACAGACAGTCTAGTTTCTTTTCATTGAAGTTTCTTTTAATGTCTAAAAATACTCTGTGCATTGTGTGACACCCATTGACTATAAACTCTGTGGAGTTAAATGCATTGCTCTGATAAAACCAATCTGGCTCATTATCAAAAACACAGTTACAACCAACAGCTGACCTGACAGTCAAGATTGACACTAGTCTGACCAGCAAGCCTCAGAATATCTACTTACTGACAGGGTCCACTGCATTCTAAATAAATGTGGTGCTCTGACCTGATTCAGATGATATTAAAGCATCTTTAATTCAGATATCCTGGTAATTCCTCCCAGGAAGTGACTAAAACAGAAATGTTCTAATTAAGCAGGCACAAGAGAACTCTTCTCTAGATTTTTTTTTTTTTAAATGCAATGCTGCTTGGAAAGCATCATGGATATATTAAAATTAATCTTTCAAAACTGCACTCCTACTTTCCATCTAAGAATAAAAGTTGAAGTCATGAAAGCTACTAACTTGCAGGTGAATGCTCACCTCTAAGTTAGCATCAGCAGTCCTAACTGCTGGCCAACCACTCTACTGGCTTGCAAGGAAATGGTTCTAGCCAGGGGCCTTAACCCAAACTTTGTGCAAGAGGCAAAATAGAACAGGTTACAGGGACTATTCACTCTGTTATCAGCATGAGGAAGTTCAGTGCTCTACCATCAAATGCCAGGAAAACTTGATTGAGAGGCTTACTCATCTGAAAATGAGTCAGGGAAGTTCCCATGGTGTGTACTGAGAGTGCATCGTGGGGATTCCTATTACAAAGAGCTCTTATGGCATATATTTCGATACTACATTTATTGTCATTGCTGACTGTGGGATGGGAGTAACAGGAACATTAAGGAGCTGCTTAATTAGAATTAATGAGTACATGAGTAATGTCATACTAGTGCGTTATGTTCTCATTATTTCCTTGGTTAAAACTGTTTATTTCAATGGAAATTACCAAGGATAAGATATGAGTCACACCCAACGCAGCAGAAATAAACTAAGGAGAAAATACCCATTGCTGCGATGGCCTTTTGCCTACACAGAGAACAGTGCGGTATTTCTGTGCAGCCGCTGCTCACACGCAGCAACCCTCGCTGCCTGGTGCTGTTCGCTCCACGCCGACGCGCGGTGACCGCGTACTGCCGAAACTTCCAAGTTTTCGGGATGCGTGAAGTTTTCGGGATGCGATGCGCGAAGAGCGTGTCAAGAAGAAGGGTCTGACTGGTTATGTTGTGCTCTTTCCCGCCACTGGCCCCGGGACGGGGCCGCACCTGTCCGGGGAGGGGCGGAAAAGGGCAGCGGCCGCGGTCGTTCCTCGGCGGGGGCCCATCCCTGGGTCGGAGGGAGCACATCCACCTCCCTGCTAGGGAAACGCAGCCACAGGAGCACCGAGGGGCAGCCCCTCCTCCGCGGGCGCTACCGCTGACAGGGGCGGTGGCGCGGGGCCGCCAGAGACATCCCCCGGTTACATAACCAGCGCCTCCGGGGGCGGCTCCGCCGGTTCCGCCCCCGGCCCGCCGGAGACCGGCGGACAACGCTGAGCGCCCCGGCCGCCTCCCGCTGGCATCGACCGGGCAGCGGCTCCACGCCGGCCCCGCCGCCTCAGCGGGCACGCGCAGAGCGCATGCGCGTCCTGGGCCCGCCGGCGCGCCGGGCATGCGCGGGGGCGGCGGCCGGGC